>NC_134871.1:61734829-62041217 GCF_049852395.1 Peromyscus maniculatus bairdii
ACACATTTGTTCTAAAAATTATGTGGTTGTTAGACTTACTGCCATGTCCTTTGCACACAGTCATGGGCATGGGCCAGCATCAGTGACAGGTTGTGGAGGAGATTTATTTACAGACATATTTACAGGAAAAGATGCTTAATACTAAGTTAGATGCATTGACTTGACTGTGTAGGTTAAGCACAGATGCTGGACCAAAGCACCAGTGTGATGGTTTCTAAAAAAGCCTCCAGATAGTGTGAAAATCTCAAGCCTATTTTAGTGATACAGATCCAGTGACACTGTCCTCACCAGCAGCCGCCAGACTGGCTTGGAGGCAACCAATCATCAGGTGCTGTGCTCAGTGTTTCGAGGAACACAGCATGGACCGGGCTATTGTCCTTCCCCACACAGAGGCAGTATGAATGAAATGTATTCTGGCAAATATGTCACTGATTCCACCCCACAGGTTTTAGCCAAACAAAATCCCCAGCTTGATCTGGCTTGGGTGTCCATTTATTAATATAGAGAGTGGACAGAGCCAAGTAGATATTAAATCCTGATAGGGAGGTGGCTGCTGCTGACAACAAAATAAA
The DNA here is from genome assembly GCF_049852395.1 of Peromyscus maniculatus bairdii. NCBI lineage: Eukaryota > Metazoa > Chordata > Mammalia > Rodentia > Cricetidae > Peromyscus > Peromyscus maniculatus. Next base: position 61,735,402 of record NC_134871.1, read on the forward strand.
GCTTGAAGGGGAAGAGGAGAGGAGAGGAAAGACTTGTTTGGTGGTAAAGAGGAATGCCTGAAGTTTCTCAAATGCACTGAATTATGGACAAACCACACTGCCTTAGGTAATCACGCAATTTGTCCTTTACCAAGTAGTTTTGTATTTGTAGCATGCCTGTGGTGATGGATTATGCATGGTGGCATCCTGAGAGGTAAGCGGCACAACAGGGATTTCACTTGCCACTCCCTAACCTCGATACACCTTTCCCCATCTCCAGCTCCCAAGCAGCAAGCACTAAAATGAAAATACACATTTAAAGGCATGCACAGGGGGTTCAATACCCATGTCTGAAAACAGACAATGAGCTTTCCCAAACACAGTGAGGCATACATTTTTATGATCTCCCGAACAATCACAGCCAGAGGCAGTCAAGGCAGTAAACACAACTCGGAGCCAATAAATTAGGGGAAAACCCCAACAACTGAAGTTACCTGACTAGGAAACCTGTGTCATGGTCACTCCACACCACTTGCTTTGGTTCCAGCAGGGCCATTCACACATAGTGCTCTGTGTGTGTGTGTGTTATTGAAATTAGCTCCGATGACAGAAAGATGAGAATGGGGAAATGTCCCAGTGACCCAAATTATAAAGACATTCTGACACCATGCATTTTCACCACTCTTCTCACCGGCATCAGAAATGTATTTGGCATCCAAAAAGTAGCCACAGATGCCCCCTGAGCATCTTGGGGGGGACTCTTGATTGACGGTTTTCCTGGGACGTTGCTTTAAGAGATGGACCCGGGCACAGGGTAAAATGATTTGTTACTATCATCTGAAATGAAAGCTCTTTTCTATATGTATTCTTCTCAGCAACTCATGCAAAAACAAACAAAACAAAAAACAAAAAAAAATTGACGTCAACAACAGAAACCAACAAAAACCAGCAGACTTCTATTTATAACACTATCTTCAGCGGGTGGTATTGTTAGCCACAATATTTCCATTGACGCCATGATACATAGGCATATATGGTGGAGAAAAATGCCTTCCACAAACGTTGCCCCTAAAAAAATGTGAAAAGGCACCAGTAAACATGAAATCTAGGCTGAAGATAATCTGATTTCACTAGCTTACTTGTAGCTAGGAGGTAAGACCCAGTGGAGTAATTTAAACTGTGTGATCGCCCCCTGGTGGTGAACCTGTGTTAGTTGCTGCTTCCTTTAGTTTTATTGGAAAATGGCTGGGCTATTTAGCCAGATAAACTGTGCTATTAGCCAGTTTATGTTTTAATTCTTCTGAAGATATGTTTTAATAATTTATATAATGTATCTAGATGTGTATGAAACTACATAGCATTGTATGGCTATCAAATGTGCTCCTGTCTCAACAATAAGGAATTAATCTCTGGAATGAAACTCAGTAACACATTTTTTTTTTTTTCTTATAGGATACCTCATTTAAGATGAGGGAATGTGTCAGGAGTTCACACTTACATTTATGTACCTTAGCTAAGTTATTATGCATGTTTCCAAATACTCAGAATTGCATGTCATTAAGAAATACCACTTCACATGGAGCTAAACTTAAATCACTTAGAGTGATGTTAGCCTGACGGAGTTTCTGGGCTTCGTGACCTTCAGAGTGACATTAATGTCTTTTTTCTTGAGATGGAGAATGAATAATGGGGATGTTGACCTGACAAATGATCGGTACAGTATGGTAGGAGGAAACCTTGTCATCAACAACCCTGACAAGCAGAAAGATGCTGGGGTATACTACTGCTTGGCGTCAAATAACTATGGGATGGTCCGAAGCACGGAGGCGACCCTGAGCTTTGGATGTAAGTAATCATAACTTTTTAAAGGTGGGTTTATTCATGTGAAATTATAAGTGTTTTAATTATTGATAGAGGTCTATATAAATTGGGGGTTTAATCCTGTGATGGTTTACTATCTCGGCTTTTCTCTTCCATTAAAATTACTTCTCCTGGAGAGATGTTTCAGAGGTTGAGTATAATAACTACTCTTCCAGAAGCACCAAATTCAGTTTTCTACCCCCATGTTGAGTGGCTTACAACCACTCATAACTCCAGCTCCATGGAATCCAGTGCCCTCCTTTGGCTTCTGTGGGTAAAAGCAAACACACACACACACACACACACACACACCCCACAATACTGTACACACACATATATTACACACATGTATAAAAATGTATACATGCACATAGACACACAATACACACATATAAGTAAAATTTAAGAAATCTTATTCCTGCAAATATGGATGCACCTACCTTACCATTACAACCACAGTAGTGACACTGTGGTTTATTAAGGAAGTCACGTCCCCTGATCATGTATAGGTGGCAGGTGGTTGTTGGTGAGACAAGTAGCACAATGTGAAAATATCAATTAAAATACAGTAATTCTGAGTGACTGTCGACATATCAGTAAATAAAACTCGAAGAATTCAGCAAAGAGGAAAAAACAGAAAAGAGGCTCCTGGCAAAAATGTGCTGTAGAAGAAATGCATTGTACAGGGTAGTAGGATTTGCGTGGTTAGTTCAGCTTAGGCCAAGTGCTTTGAGTGCTGTAAAGATAATGTAAACGAAACCGGGACCACATTCTGAAGAATCTTGAATGGTTCTCTGCCATCTAGCATCAGTGAAGTGGTGCCAGCATTGTCCATAAAGGCCCCCAGGGGGTGAGAATTAGCTATGAGGAAAGAAACTATCTGAGAGATGCAGGATGCCCTGCGCCTCTCCTAAGATCCCCCATCCCTGAAAATATCTGGCTCTTCAGTGTTTAACTACTGTGGGCTGTAATTAATTCAACTGTATTTTAGTTAGTAGATTGTCTGAAATTGGAATTAAGGCCTTTTTTTTAATGGGGGCCAATAATGGAAAACATTTTTAAAAAATACTTGCTAAAATAAGTTAGAATTTGTTCTAAAGGACAGAGTTACATTGAAGGGGGAGCTGGTTATGGTAATAAATCTCCAGTTTATGATTTTATGTCATGTTTTTATGCCATGTTTCAAGAAAGCAGATCAATTACCAGGAAGGCTGAGATAGGTCAAGAAACAGTAATATTAAAGCAAAGAGAGTTGTAGATAAAACACATCAAACTTAAAAGAAAAACTTCAAGACCTGCACGGCATTGAAGTTTTTTTGTTTTTTAAAGAAAGGCAAGTTAAAAGACAGTAACATTCCTCTGTCACTGCAGTGGCGAGGGAGCTAGGAAAATGACTTTAAGATGAGACTAAACATAAGAGTTTTTGTTCCACATCCAGAGATTAACAGAACTTCACCAAGTTTAGTTAAACATCGAATGAGCAGATGAGGCTAGAAAAGGCATCCAGGCACCATGAGCACCTTGTAAGCAGAGATGTGGCTTTGAGCCTTCCTCTGGAAAAATGTAACAGGGAGTAACAGGGATGACAGCACATGCTTTCCAGAAGCAGATGTGTGTGAAGGGGGGAGGGGGGTAAAAAGCAGTTATTATGGTTGGGTGTGGATCACAGATGAAGAGAAAGAGAGGCAGAAATTAAACAGAACCAATATCAGTAAGAACACGAAGAAGAAGAAGAAGAAGAAGAAGAAGAAGAAGAAGAAGAAGAAGAAGAAGAAGAAGAAGAAGAAGAAGAAGAAGAAGAAGAAGAACAACAACAACAACAACAACAACAACAACAAGAAGAAGAACAAGAAGAACAAGAAGAACAAGAAGAACAAGAACAAGAAGAACAAGAACAAGAAGAACAAGAACAAGAACCAAAGTACTTCAGAATCAAGAAGTGAAACAAGATGTGAGTTTTAAACACACAGATAAAAAGAGAGGTGGAGGGAAATGGATCACTTTCTCCTTATCCAGCTGGGAACCAGTCCTGGGCTCTTTTCCCTGAGTCCCCAAGCACCCGCTGGACTGGATGTGCACCCGTCTCTGCCTCTAGTTTTTGAGGCTTTCTGGCATTGGCTGACCTCACTGTATTTCCCCGCTGAGACTCTCCCTAACCCGAAAGGAACATTTTTAGGTTAGCTGGAACCTTCATGGTTATCGGAATTGTGCGGGCTGCCGTGGGCAAGTCCATGAAGGAACTGGATGGCGCGCGCAAATCCCAGCTAAGAAAACAAGCTGCTTTGCACGGGTGTACAGAGCCAGGCGAGCTCTGCCGCATCGCACACACAAGTTACTGAAAGATCACACTTAACAAATATCTCTTTCTCTTGAGCAGAGTGAACATTTCCCTTTTCCCTTTTGAAATCAGATCTCGACCCCTTTCCTCCTGAGGAGCGTCCAGAGGTGAAAGTGAAGGAGGGTAAAGGCATGGTGCTTCTCTGCGATCCTCCCTACCACTTCCCAGGTAAAAGGGGTGTCTCGGACTATGGACACCCAGGGGATTAAAAGAGGACCTCTGAGTGTTCTAGTATGATAGATATGCTAATAATGATAGTATGCTAATAACTACTTAATTTTTCTAACTATCATGTCCCATCATTAATTTAATGAGATGTCTTCTTTGCATTTGTTGTGTTGTGAACTTTTCCTGGGGCGGGGGCCGGGGGTGGGGGAGGGAGCATCTCACCATGGATAGGACACTCCCCAAAGACTAGCTTGGTGAACCAATGAATTTAACTAGTGTCCCTTACAGGAATATGGGAGAGGTGGTTTTTTACAACAGCATGGGCAACTTCAGAACAGCTACACCACTGAAGAAAATTCTTTCCTCCAGCAGCCACTAACTTCCTATAAGATATGTTAGAATAATGGTGGTGCCATGCCCATAGGACAGCATTCCACAACAGATCACTTTGTGGTCATCACTTATAAGCAGTTGTAGATACTTTTCTGTCCGGGCTCCTTAGTCTCTTGGCCTAATCCTAAGGTTTTCTAGTCATTTTAGTTTATAAATAATAAGTATATTGGATTGTGCCCTAGTTAAATTTCCTATTACATAGGAGAAATTATGAAAGGTTTTTCAGAAATTATGTTAAATATTCAGAAATAGAACAGCACTAAAGAATGATGTATGATCAATCAGTTTTTCAATTAAGTATCTGCAATATACTGTGAATTATAACTAAGCACTAGAAAGGGATAAAGACATGGTAAATTATTTATGTCCTTAGAGTCACTGATCTATGGGAATAATTGTGCATTTCAGAAAGGGAACAAATTAAAAATCATAAGTTAAAAATTCAACTTTGATACATATTTCTTTCATTTATATGGTTAAAATAAAGGCTACTCTAGTATCTATTCATAGTCTTGTTTTCATTTGTTTTATTTATGCCCCTGACAATGAAATAAATGTTTTATGCTTTTATATATTAAATGTGATGTAAAACATATCCATAGGAAATGAAACAGAACATTCTGCTATAAGTAATTTTGTGTGGAATGCACTGACTCCATATGTATTCATAGACATATACACAAATGTATTTCACACAAAATTATACACATTCATTACATGGTAATTTTCATGTATATGAAATTTCATATGCATATATATATATATTTATTTATTTCTAGTTGCTTACAAAATATTGGTAATTTTCTCTGTACTGCAAGAAAGACAATTAATTAGTTCACATAGGAGGGGCATGTTTACAGTGTTATAACAGGCTTCCACTAGAGAGTAGGTTTTTGCTGGAGGAACTGCCAAAACCATGAGTAAATCCATCTCCTCTTCATTGTATTTCCCACAAACAAGCCAATGGCTGCCTGGTGACTCCCTTTGCCTACTCAACAATGGACTAGCTCCAATGACTAAGAGAACCCCTTGTGAGTGCTTTCTCTCAAGTAGAGGCTGCTTATTTCACAGGACACACCAGCAGAACAGAGCAATAAAAGCTGCCAGCCAACAGAGACCCTCTGCGGTGACAGGAGCACTTAAAAGATACAGGATAAAAGAGAGCGGAAGGAGAGGAAAGAGTAGGGTATAAGTTAGATTTTAGAAAGGGCCTTCTTAGGAAGGGACCGTTGACAAAAACCATAAGGAAGTGAAGGAGCTAATAGTATAAGTGCGGTGGGATGGTCTGTATGTTAAATTGCTCTAATTGGTCAATAAATAAAACACTGATTGGCCAGTGGCCAGGCAGGAAGTATAGGCGAGACTAACAGAGAGGAGAATTGAGGGAACAGGAAGGCAGAGGGAATCACTGCCAGCCGCTGCCATGACAAGCAGCATGTGAAGACGCCGGTAAGCCACGAGCCATGTGGCAAGGTATAGATTTATGCAAGGTATAATTTAAGCTATAAGAACAGTTAGCAAGAAGCCTGCCATGGCCATACAGTTTGTAAGTAATATAAGTCTCTGTGATTGGGTCTCTTTACTTGGTTGGGTCTGAGCAGCTGTGGGACTGGCGGGTGACAGAGATTTGTCCTGACTGTGGGCAAGGCAGGAAGACTCTAGCTACATACAAGCATCTTGGAGGACATTCCCGGGAGGTAAGGCTACAAGATTAAGGCCTGAGGCAGGACTGTGGGTACAATACCAGTCAGAGTACCCACAGTAGGGAATGACCTAGAAGGCAGTAAGAAATGTAATGGGAGTTCCAGGAGCTGTGCTGTGGAGGATGTCATCATGCGGGCATAGCAACCATATGCTTATACTTTCAGTGAGATTTACACTCAGAGTGTTGAGCAGAGGAGCCACATGACATGCGTGGTTACTATTTTAAGAAGGGTTGGAGCAGTGGTTTTCACACTGGGTTGCACCTTCACATGGGTTACATATCAGATATTTACAATACAATTCATAACAGTAGCAAAATTAGGAAATTCCTTTTTTTCCCTTTGCCTGATATTTTGATTGTTTTTGTTTTGTTTTTAAGTTTATAACATACGATATTGTGGTAGTTGAAATGTAATTGGCCCTGTAAGCTCATAGGGAGTGGCACTATTGGGAGGTGTGGCCTTGTTGAGGTAGGCATGGCCTTGTTGGAGGAAGTGTGTCACTGTGGGGGTAGGCTTTGGGGTCTCTTTTGCTTAAGTGTCACAGTCCACTTTCTGTTACCTTCTGATCAAGATATAGCTAGCACCGTGTCTGCCTACATGCTACCATGTCCTGCCATGATGTTAGTGGACTAAACCTTTGAAACTGTAAGCCACCACCTCAATGAAATGTTTTCCTTTATAAGAGTTGCCATGGTAATAGTGTCTCTTCACAGCAATAGAAACACTTACTAACACAAATACATTTTATAATGTTCTTTCCACTTCCCCAGCTAGTGCTACCTAGATCCTCTCTACCTGCTACGCATTCAACTTCAGTCTCCCTCCCTCCCTCCCTCCCCCCCTTCCTCTCTCCCTCCCTCCCTCTCGCCCTCCCTCCCTCTCTGTCTCTTTCCCTCATAACAAATAAAACAAAAAGTCGAAAGACACGCCCTCCAAAAAAAAAAGACAAAAGTACCAAAACAACACACACACACACACACACACACACACACACACACACACACACACACAAATAAAAACATGTAAAATAGATTTTGTGTTTGTCAACTACTCAACCTTGAAGTGTGGTTGATGTACCAAGTGAAAGTAACATGCCATTGGAGAAAGCTAGCCTCTTTTCCCATTCCCATCAGATATCAGCTACAAATAGCTTCTTTTTTAGGGCCGGGACTTGAGTCCACTTTTCCATCTTCTTGGATTTTTTTCTGGTTTGAGCCTGTGCAGGTCTTATACTTGTCATAACAATTCTTGTGAGTTTATGTGTGTATCAGTCCTGTTGTGTCTGGAAGATGCTGTTTCCCTGGAGACATCCACCACCTCTGGCTCTTATAATATTTCTGCCTCCCCTTCCAAATAGATTCCTGAGTCTTGACAGCAGGCATTTGGTAAACACATCCCATTTAAGGCTGAGTGCTCCAAAACCTAACATTGTCTGCACATTGTCTACTTGTGGGACTTGATGTCAGCTATCTATTGGAAGAAGAAGCTTCTCTGATGAGGGCTGAATGAGGGACTGATCTAAGTATATATCAGAATATCATTAGGAATAATTTTATTGCTATGTTCCTTTAGCAGAGTATTAGTTGTCTATTGTCTTACTCAGGGTTTCTGTTGCTGTGATGAAACACAGTGACCAAAAAACAAGTTGGGGAGGAAAGGGTTTATTCAACTTACTCTTCCACATCACTGTTCATTAGCAAAAGAAGACAGGCCAGGAACTCATACAGAGCAGGAACAGGAAAACAGGAGCTGATGCAGAGAACATGGAAGGGTGCTGCTTACTGGCTTGCTCAGCCCATTTTCTTAAAGAACTCAGAACCACTGGCCCAGGCATCACCCACAATGGGCTGGGCTCTCTTACATCAATCATTAAGAAAATGTACTACAGGATTGCCTGTGGCCTGATCTTATTGGGGGAATTTTCTCGGTTGAGGCTCCCTCGTTTCAGATGACTTTTACTTGTGACAAGTTGACATAAAACTATCCAGGACATGTTTCCCCCCTAGTGCCATCACCTAGTTAGTCTCAGGTTTGGGTCCATTTTAGTAGTGTCAAGTAGGGATTCTTTATCATGGAGCATTCTATAGGCTGCCACTTTGCTAGAATGACTATGTCCTTTGCCATAGAGAAGCATTTATGCTTCATGAGGTCCCATTTATTCATTATTGGTCTTAATGCCTGTGCTATCTGTGTTTGGTGTTGTTTTGTGCAAAATGATAGATATGAATCTATTTTCATTTTTCTATACACAGTCATCTTGTTTGACCAATACAATTTTTAGGGACACTATCTTCCCAGTGTGTATTTTGGCTTCTTTGTCAAAAATCATGTGTCTATTGGTATATAAAATTATTTCTGGCAGCCGAGCAGTGGTGGCACACGCCTTGAATCCCAGCACTCAGTGGGCAGAGGCAGGCAGATCTCTGTGAGTTCGAGGCCAACCCGAGCTACAGTGTGAGTTCCAGGAAAGGTGCAAAGCTACACAGAGACACCCTGTCTCGAAAAACCAATATACATATTTCTGGCTCTTCAGTCTAATTCAGTTGATCAATATGTCTGTATTTATGTCAGCAGCATGCTTTTTTTTTTAATTAGTATAGATCTGATGTACTACCTAAAATCTGGGATGCTGACACCCCTAACATTTCATTTATTATCTAGGATTATTTTATCTATTCTTGGAATTTTTTGTAGTTTACATGAGTGTAAGATTTTTTTTCCAGTTTCTTGAAGATTGTGTTGGAATTGTGTTGATTGGGATAGCATTAAATCTGTGTATTTCGTTCAGTGGGATAGTCATTTTGATAATTGGTAAATATTACCAGTCGATGAGTATGGAATATATTTGCATCTTCTGGTGTCTTCTTCAGTTTCTTTCTTCAGTGCCTTAAATGTTTTATTATTCAAGGTTTTCACTTGCTGGGATAGAGTTAAATAGGAAGGCTACTGATTTTTTGTATGTTTGTTTTATATCCTGCTACTTTGCTGAAATTGTTTATTGACTATAGAAGCTTCCTGGTGGACTTTTTATCATCTTCTATGTGTAAAATAATATCATCTTCAAGTAAGGATACTTTGACATCTTCCTTCCTTATTTGTATCCCTAGTGTTCTGGCTAAGAGTTCAAGTACTATATTGACTGGGTAGGAGGATAGTGAATAGCCTTGTCTTAACTTGAATTTAATGGAAATGAATTGAATTTCTCTCCATTAGGTTGATTTTTGTGTTGGCTTGCTCTAGTTTGCTTTTATTATGTTGTAGAATGTTCCTTGTATTCCCATTCTCAATGGCAATTTTATCATGAAAGAATACCGGACTTTGTCAATGGCCTTTTCTACATCTGATGAGATGCTCATGTGGTTTTTTTGTTCTTTCATTCATTTTATGTGGTTATGTTTATTGATTTATTATGTTGAATTTACTTTACAAGTATTTTATTTAGAACTTTTGTGTCTGTGTGCCTAAGGGATAGATGTTTATAATTTTCTTCTTTTATTGATTCTTAATGTTGTTTTGGTGTCAGGGTAACAGTAGTTTCATAAAAAGAATTAGGAAATGTTCCTTCAGTTTCTATTTTGTGGAATAATTTGAGGAGTATTGGCATTTTTTGTTCTTTGGAGGATTTGTAGTATTCTGAGCTGAGTCCAACTGGTCTGGGCCTTTTTTTTTTTTTTTGGTTGGGAAACTTTTAATTATTGTTTCTATTTCAGTGGAGGTTATTGGTCTGTTTAACTTGTTTATTTTATCTTAATTTGTTTTGGTGAGTTGTATATATATCAAGAAATCAATTCATACCTTTAGATTTTCCAGTTTTGTAAAATACGGATTTTTAAAGTACATTCTTTTGATTCTCTGAATTTCCCGTGTCTATTGTAATGTCTTCATTTTCATGTTTAATTGTATTAATTTGGATCTTATGTCTTGTTTTTTAGTTAATTGGCTAAAGGTTTGTCAATCTTGTTGATTTTTATCAAGGAACCTACTCTGTTTCATTGATTCTTTATATTTTTTATTGCTTCTATGTCATTATGTCAGCCCTGAATTTGATTATTTCTTTGTGTTTCTCTCTTTTGGGTATTATTTTTCAATGTTTGCCTAAAGCTTTCAAATGAACCCTTAAATTTTTTCTCCTTTAAAAATATTTTATTAGCACTTAATGCAATGAACTTACCTATAAAAACTGCCTCCATTGTGTATCATAGGTTTAGATACATCTGTTTTATTTTTCACTCAATGCTAGAAAGATTTTCATTTCCTTTTAAATTTATGTCTTGACCAGATTTTTATTCAGTAGTTATTTGTTCAGCTACCATGAGTTTTATACTTTCTGCCATTTACTGTTGTTGATATCCAGCTTTTATCCCGTGGTGGTCAAATAGGATGCTGTTACTTCAATTTTCCTATATCTGTTGAGATTTGCTTTGTATCTTAATATAATTTTGAAGAAATTTTGGATGATTTTAGAGAAAGTTCCATGATCTTCTCAGAAGAAATTATATTTTTTATTGTCTGGGGTAATATTTTATTGATGCCGCTAGGTCCTTTTTGATTTATGACATTATTAACGTGAGCATTTGTTTGTTTGTTTGTTTGTTTTTTCTATATGACCTGTCTATTGCTGAAGTAGTATTGAAGTCACCCACTGTCATTGTGTTATATCAGTATTGGATTTTTAACTGTAGTAGTGTTTCTTTTATTATCTTGGGTGCCCTTGTGCTTGGTGCATAGATGTTTACAATAGTAATGACCTCTTGGTGGATTCTTTTCCTCTAATGACTATGTAGCTCAGAAGAAATATCAATCTCTTCTAGTTAGGTTTGGTTTGAAGCCTGTTTTGTCAACTACTGAAATAGTTATGCCTCTTTGCTTCTTGGCACCTTCTGCTTAGAATATCTTTTCCCATCTTTTTATCCTAAGGTGACATCTGTCTTTGATTGTGAGTTATGTGTCTTCAGTGCAGTAGAAAGAAAGATCCTGTCTTCTCATTCATTCTGGTAGTCTGTGTCTTTTTACTGGGAAATTGAATTCTATAATAGTGAAGGTTATTAATGAATAGTGTTTATTAATTAATGGTATTTTGTCATGGTGTGGTTGTTTCACCTTCTTTTGATGAACTGTTTTGTAAATATTTATTTCATGTGTCCTCATGGGTGTAGCTAACCTTGTCTTCACACTGACATTTTTCTTTCAGTTCCTTTTGTAGAGTCGAATTAGTGGACAGAAAATGCTTAAATTTGTTTTTATTTTGAGATATCATGTTTTTCTTTCTCTGTCAACTGTGAAAGATAGTTTTTAGATATAGTACTCTGGGCCAGAATTTGTTATCTCAGAGTTTGTAGAGCATCCATCCAGATCCATCAAGCTTTCAGAGTCTCTGTTGAAAAATCAGGTGTTATTCTAATGGGTCTGTATTTATATATGACTTGTTTGTTTGATTATTTTCTTTTTGTTTTGTTTTTACTTTATAGCTTTTAATATCTTTTCTTTGTTCTGTCCATTTAGTGTTTTTAATTACTATGTGTTGTGACAGGCGATTTCTTTACTGGTCCTATTAGGAATTCTGTATGCCTGTCATTACTTGATAGAAATGTTTTTTCTTTAGATCAGGGAATTTTCTTTTATGGTTTTGTTTTATCATATATATATGTATACGTATGTATATGTATATGTATATGTATATGTATATGTATATGTATATGTATATGTATTATGTGCCTTTGACCTGGTTCTTTTCCTTTCCTCTATATCTATCATTTGTAGATTTGGTCTTTTCATAGTATCCCAGATTTTCTAAAGGTTTTAAGTCTGGGTTTTTATTGTTGTTGTTTTACATTTAGCATTTTCTTTGACACAGCTATCCATTTCCTCTATCTTGTCTTCCACACTCAAAAACCTCTTCCACATCTTGAACCCCATTCGTGAGGCTGACCTCTGAGATTTTTGTTTGATATCTTGTTTTTCTTTATTTTTAGTTTTTAGTTTGAATTTTCTTTAGAGATTCTACTTTTTGTTTGTTAAATTCTACTTTCATGTTTTAAATTGTTTTCATTATTTCATTCAACTGTGTTCTCATGGTCTTCATTAAGGCATTTATTCATATCCTCCTTAAGAACATTGGAACATATTTATAATTGGTATTTTTGAAGTCCTTTCTTAATGTCCTTCAGTTAAATTGCTTTTCTCAGGGCATATTAATTACAATATGGTTGCTGACTTTTGGAGGAGGCATACTGTCATGGTTATTCATATTCATGTTTTGGAAGATAGGCATCTGGAGTTGCCATGTTTGAAGTAATTCTTGAAGTAGGCATCCGCTCTTATCTTGGTTAGTCATTGCTTACTATGGGTTCTATCAGTGTGTGGGGCTGTGGCGTCTCTGATTCCCAGCCAAGAAATGTGGCTGTGTGGTCCCCGATTAGAGTGATTCTGTGGTTCCATCCAGAGTCACAGGGATGGGATACACTAGAAGGAATGACAAAAGCAGAAGTGGAGAAGAACTAGGGGACCCTGGACCCTGAGTCCCACCTAAGACCTAGTCTCATGGAGGTGATGGTAGGCTAGGAGGAGGGACTGAGCCAATTGAGTGGCCACAGGTTTAAGAGTGGAGAGACTTGGATGAAAGATGTGAAGGAGAATAAAGCTCACCTACCAGAGTCCCAGCCAAATATGGAAGCTGTGGGTCCCTGGTGGAGCTGTCTTCAATGTCAGCAGGCACACACAAATAAAATGAATTATTTTTTAAAGATAATTATATTACATATTGCCTAATATTAAGAAAACCAGCAACGTGCTTTTCTTCCATTTGTGTGTTTTTTATTTTTATTTATTTATTTTTGTTTTTTGAGACAGGGTTTCACTGTGTAGCTTTGGAGCCTGTTGTGGAACTTGCTCTGTAGACCAGGCTAGCTTCGAACTCACAGAGATCTGCTGCCTCTGCCTTCTGAGTGCTGGGATTAATGGCATGCACCATCACTGCCCAGCTGTGGTTTTTATTTTTTAATATGACAATATATTTAAATTAAATATATATTTAATTTAAGTTGAAGCACTGAAACCAGACATCTAGCCAATAAACTGAGTTGCCTTGAGCTTACGTATGAATTCGAGTAGGAAAGACAGACTATGAGCTGTGTAACTATCAGACCTGCATTCAGATTCTCAGTTCTCAACAGTCATGAACACTCTGTGAAAGTTGTTTAACCTATTTCAGTTCATTCACCAATGAAGTGGAAGAAAGAATGTTGAGACTCTGGGAAGTGCTAGAGATAGATAACTGATAGATGCAGAGAGGGAGATTCAATTGTTTACCATGCCAATTATATTCTTGAAAAGATGGTAGCTATGAAAAAAATGTGTTCTGGCTCAAGTTTGAATATCTACTGATAGATATATAACCTCTGACAGACTGTACACTGTTTTGTAGTTAGAAAACAAAATCTTCACTTACAAAGAAGAGCATACTATTTAGTGGGCAATATTTTCTTCTAGATGATCTTAGCTACCGCTGGCTCCTGAATGAATTTCCTGTATTTATCACAATGGATAAACGAAGATTTGTGTCTCAGACGAATGGCAATCTCTACATTGCCAACGTTGAGTCTTCTGATAGAGGCAACTACTCCTGCTTTGTGTCCAGTCCTTCTATTACAAAAAGTGTGTTCAGCAAATTTATACCTCTCATTCCAATACCTGAACGTAAGTATCTTATTTGTTACACTGTTTTTGCATAGTTATCTGTTTACAGTACATTTATAATAATGTTCTGCTGTTTTCCTGGGGAGGGCAGCATATAGTGCATACTGGGTGGATGACTTAGTCTCTAACATTTGAGGTTCTATTTCATTCGTAAAATTATGCTAAAATGGCCAAGTTCCTATTCATTGCTTCTAGCTTAGGAATTATATGGAGGGTTGATTTATTAGTTCAAGATCCCCACAGAATTACCATAGAAATATCTGGGATCTGCTTTTTGTTTCATGACCATTTCCATTTGATAGTAAATTTGTAATGAGATTAAATACTTAGGTCACATAATAAAAGAATAATCACATAATTAGAAAAAGATATTGACGATTTTAAGCAACTATTTACATGGTACAAATAAATATAAATAATTGCCATTTCTGCTTTAAGTAATTAGCATATATTACTGTGACCTGTGTGCTGGGGTCATACTCCACTTCCATTTTAACTTTTGAAAGATTTTTTTCTATAAATTTTCAACATGCGCACTACTTGAGGTGTGCTCTATCACAACACGGCACATGTGTTTCTCTGATCCCACCTTAACCCTAGCTCTTCTGCTAAGTTAGCAGTAGTGAACGCACTCTTCATAACTGACCTGTTTGCTTCCTCTCTTCCCATAAATGTGCAAAGTGCCACAGTGCCACCGACATTCTCCTGTCCCTTCTCCTTGTCAGGGAACAGTCACACCATCGATATTCAGCAAATACTGTTTGACTTTCTGGCTCATCCGTTCTGGCTTCACTGTTTTGCAAGGTTCAATGTACCCTCTGAAAAGGGGCCTGGATTATCTTTCCTACTCTGTTTCACAAGTGCACTTCCCCTCCATCTTCTGCACATTTCCTTACTTCCTGTCTCAGTGGTGGACCGATCTCTACAGCCAATTCCGTCAGCTGCTCTGGCTCACATCCCATTTGGTTCAGGACTTCCCCAAATACCTTCTTATCCTTTACTGTCTCATAATCTGATCTTCTCATTCTACATGTTCTTTCCTATTCAATGAAGGCCATGTGAAATAATCATAAGAAATTCATATTTATTCAATCAAAGGACAGTTTTCAGACCCCATTCTTTTTGGTATTTGACAATTTTCATCTGCCTCTCATGGATTTTCCTCTCATTTTCTCAAGGCTCACCTCCCTCTTCTAGCATGTCTCATACAGCTCGACTCACCAAATGTTCCTCTTTCTCATGTTTCTCTCTGGTTGTTTCTAGATATTCTCACTAAACTACACGTTTTTAGTCGTGGTCGTGTGAATGGATTTTTCACATCTCTAGCTTTTTCTTATGTTTAGACTTTAGTTATGTCTTCATCCTGGACTTGTCCCACAGAACTCTCAAGCATGTGAAGTGTTCAGAACAAACCCATTGCGTTCCCACAAAGCCCCTCTTCCTCCTAGTATTCTTCAGGCAGATTGGCTGTAACTGCTTGTGCTTCCTAACCAGCAACATTTGTATGTATCAGTTCTTCCCTTCCTCTGATGTTCAGAACAGCTCACTTTGTGGCTTTTAATTAAATCATATGTAAGCCACTTGGAAGTTCTCAGAAAAAACATGAAATGCAAATTCTGATTTCAGAAGCCTTAAAACTGCCATCAAGGTCTCACCTTGAGCCAAAGGTAAGATCTAGATTACTCCTCTTACCAAATCCCACTGGTATTTACTCACTGACAAAATTAATCTCAAATCATTCAATACCTTGTTCTCAGGCCTTTTGCTTTGTACATTCAGCTGATCTTTAGGCCATATATTTTAACATTGTTTGACTTCCTCCATATTTTCTTTAATCCTCTGAACAATCTTAGAGCTTTGTCACGAACTGGTTCAATTTCGTTTCCATTTTTGCCTAAGATTCCCATATCCACTCTGAAATTCTGAACTCCTTATTTGCTGACTACTCTTTCAGACTAATTAATTTTTTTTGCCTTCTGTATTGTCATGGTATGTTCATTTATTTATTTTTATGCAGTATAAAATCATGCAGTACACAATCATGCTTTGATGGTTAATAATGCATGAAGCCCTTTAGATCCTGTTTCTTCCAGTACATATATCATATGTACTGGTACATATACCAGGACTGATATGCTGAACAATGGTGACATGTAATATCTGTAATGCAACATTAGCACTCTCACAATAAGAGTGATCATGTGATGGTAATGGCCTCTCTCTGTCATTTCTCTTACTCCATTTCCTTAGTTTCTGAGGATAATTCTTTCTCCCATTTCTCTTTGCTCAATCCACCTTTTTTCTCACTTCCTTCTCTTTCTTCCCTTCCATTTTCCATATTCCCATTTCTTTCTTCTTCTCCAACTTCTTCACGCACCTTATAGCACTGATCACAGTTTTTTATACGTGTTTGAAGCTCCTTAAAAGAGACCTTGAATTTTTGTAGTTGATTTAGTCTGATTAGTTACAGGTATCAGAATGTATAATGAAGTTCATACTTGCACACATTGTATATAAACAAACAAATCTATATATTGGGACAAATGATACCTATGTAGAGAAATGTAGAGAAAAATGTCCATATTGGTGCAGTTCTAAACTACAAAATTTCATGATGCTAAAAAATAAAAAATATATATTGTGAATTATATATTATGGGTGTCTGTCTTTTCTTTTTTAATATTAGGAACAACAAAGCCATATCCTGCTGATATTGTAGTGCAGTTCAAGGACATATATACCATGATGGGCCAAAATGTGACTTTAGAGTGTTTTGCTCTTGGAAAGTAAGTATGCTTGTGCTTTTCCTTGACATGTATAGAAACAAAGTAGGTGTTATGCCTTTTCAGGAAATAAATGACGTAAGTGCTTAGCTATAGATGCCAGGCTGTTTTCTTAAACCCTGTAGATCTTGAGCTTTTGTATTTTCGATTTCAAGCCCTGTTCCTGATATCCGATGGCGGAAGGTGCTAGAACCAATGCCTAGCACGGCTGAGATAAGCACCTCAGGGGCTGTCCTCAAGATCTTCAACATCCAGTTAGAAGACGAAGGCATCTATGAATGTGAGGCTGAGAACATTAGAGGAAAGGACAAACACCAGGCAAGAATTTATGTGCAAGGTAAGTATTTTAATTTTCTATGCGTGCTACCAATGTCTTATTCAAAGGCGTTTCCATACTTGAAGAACTATTATAAAATGACAGTTTTAAAATAAATGATATATATTATATTATTCAGATAAGTGAGATATTTACCTTATGTCAAATTACATTACAACTCTGAGTTACAGCCAGTATGAACTTATACTTTTGGTATCATGATTATAGTAAGAGATTGATAGTTGTTGATAATTTTCAAAAATATTGCTCATTTAATCTTCTATCATTCTCTTTTCTTTAGTATCTTTATTTATAGAAGAACCTATGCATTATGGCTTTAAATTTGAGTCAGTAGTTTACAAGGTTTAATATGCCTCAAAATTCCCTGAGGGGCTTAATAAGGTATTGGCTATTGGGCCTTCCTTAGAATTTCTGACTCAGAAGAATACTAGGAGCTTCAGAATATGTATTTCTTAAAAAAAAAAAATCCCCAGATGCTCATGTTACTGAAGCTAGAGAGCCCCTGGTGTAAGGAATCACCTCTTTTTAATTTAACAAAATTACTTTGGTGCAAGTCCTTGATCCTCATCCACCAGAGTAAGTATATCTGGGAAGACAGAATTTTTTTCCCTGGGAACTCAGAATTTAATTTTTTCTTAAAATTTATTAAATTTTATTTACCTGTATATGTGTTTTGCCTTCATGTATTTATATGTATGACATGTGTGCCTGGTGCCTGTAGAGGCCAAAAGAGGGTATTAGATCCCCTGAAACTGTAGATACTGATGGTTATGAGTGCCATGTCCATACTGAGAATTTAATGCAAGTTTTCTACAAGAGCAACACATGCTCTTAATCACTTAGCCATGTCTCCAGACTCGGAACTTCTTGAGAATGAAAGCACTATTATAACTTTCCATAATATGGAATAAACACTAGGTTTCAATACATTTATTCTCATTTTTTTTTGTTTGTTCTGTGCCATGGTCTCTCTCTTTATCCCAGTGGTCCTGAAACTCCCTACCTAGACCAGGCTGACCCCAAACTCACAGCAATCCACTTGCCTCTGCTTCCTGCTGTTTTGCTGTGTTTTCAACACTGGTTAATGCTTAATTTATCTTCTGCTAGTCTCTCCCAAACATAAATGTTGACAGACTCTGAAGTCTAAAAAGTTTGTCTCCATATCTGGTTGTAGTCTGTCTTAATTCACTCCGATGTTTTTCTCGTGAGTACTTGTTATTGAAACCTTTCTTCTGTAATCACCCAGAATGTCTGGTTGCTAAAGCTGATCATTTCTCAGCTCTATCTGATCAGATATGACAGCATCAGCAGCCACACTTATCCACCTCTCCTCTCTGCTTCATTTTCTGTGCTTGGGACCTGGACCCCACGCTTCATTTGCACATACCATTCTCATGTCCCCCTCACAGTCCTCCTACTCACACGATTTTCACACTGAGTGATCAGAGGCAGTAATTGACCTTCTCTGTATCCTTCTATGGTTTCATCTATGGACATGATTTTAAAAATCCACAGCCTTAGAGATCTGATCTAGATATGTCCCCTGAGCCACAGACTTGACTATCCAATGGCTTAACCTCATTAACATGACACATAGCAAGTGTGTGTGAAATGGCTTCCAATGGAAGAAAATTATTTGTGGGCCGCTTGAATTTCTTTAATAATATCACCACTTTTGCATTGGGTCCATTGATTATAGATAAGGTTTTTTCAATGCATTTAGAAAACTTCAGGTTCTCAGTAGAGTAAAATTCTGAACTGTCAAATATCTAAGGCCTTAAAAGGATCAATGTGACAGAGCAGGTATTTGTATGAGGTCATTTAAAAGAGCGTCATTTCTCCTTTACTAGTAAGATATCTTCATTTTTATCTTTATGTTTACGCAAACTATCTTCAAAAACTATATAATGGAACCACATACGGAGTTCACTGTGGTGATTCTATTATTTATGCTTACCATTGTATTATGTATTGTGACATCTATGTGGCACTCTGGGAGGACAAGGTAGCAGAGATGTCATTAAAGTACTGAAGAGATTCTGTACAAAATAAAATGTGTATTCAGCTAGAAAATTCACCAGCATTCAACTTCTGAAAGTTCTTCCCAGATGTTACAAACAAATGGTTAGTGAAAACAAGAAGCTAATCAGACTGCATACTACAAAGTGTGCATAAAGAGACATGTGTTTAATCTGTGTATTGGTTTAATATTGATAGTCTGTGGAGCTCAGAAAATATTTTCTGGTTTCATATATCTACATTTGTAGTCAGATGTGCATGTTACTTTCTACAGACAATAAATACAAAACAAAATTTAATTTTCAATAAAAAAGTAAATAAAATGGTCTCCTCCCCTAAGAGTTCTCTCTGTGTTCCTTTTCTTATTTTATACTATTTACTTACATTTGTTTAGGCTGCTTAGGTAACTGAAATACTTAACAAGACTGATTTTTCACATAGAAACACTCTTTTTCCTTTGTGGAAATTTCTAGCATTTTTTTTTCATTTTTTTACAACAACCACATAGATAAAAATAAAAACTGAGACTGAATTCCATTTCACTCAAGCAGGAGTTTCCCTAATGAGAGCTATGAAGGAGCTGCTATATGATGATATAATGATATATAATATATAGCCAGTTGAAGCATAGCTCTTCTAAAAAAATCTCAATTGTAATTTTGGCATATCTGAAAGATTCAAGTTATAAGGGACAAATCAATTAATTTAGCATTTATCTTGAATTAGCTTTTAAAATTGTAAATTAAAATCACTATTTAACAGGGCTAGAAAGATGCTTCAGAAATTCAAAGCACTCCTTGCTCTTTCATAGGACAGGAATTCAGTTCTCAGCCCCCATCTCAGGTGGCTCCAACTGCCTATAGCTCCAGCTCCAGGGGACCCAGTGCTCTCTGGCCTTTAGGATGAAGGCACACACATACACATACATAAACATAAATAAATCTGGAAGCATAATTACTAGCTAAATTACAGTCATCTTATTCTATGATAATATATGGGTTTTTTTATAATATAGACTTTATAATATAGACCTGTGTAAGCAGACATACGACATCTGATATATTGACCAGAATAGAGCTAACAAAATGCAAAATTTAGGCTCTTGAGATTATGATGGGTATTGAGACACTTGTAACGTCCCTCCTTTGCAGCATTTCCTGAATGGGTAGAGCATATCAATGACACCGAGGTGGACATAGGCAGTGACCTCTACTGGCCTTGTATAGCCACAGGGAAGCCCATCCCAACCATCAGATGGCTGAAAAATGGATATGCGGTAAGTATGTTAAAGTGCCTGACTGTCCCCGAATCCGTTTCCAGGCAGCCACAGAATGGTGGCTAGAGTAAGGGTCCTTGGGCCTTGAAGTAGAAATCTTCCTTGAAAAACAAAAGTATCTTCTCTCGGTTTCAACAGCTTTCTGTAATCGTATCTTTACCTCTCTCTTTTTTTCCTTATTTTTCCTGTGTTCCACGTCCCCCTTCCTGTTGAACCATGTCCACTCATATTGTCCCCTCTTTGCCACTGTTTCCCTGAACCCCACAGAAACAGAGGTAAGAGAGACGCGCTAAGTCCTACCCTAGCCTTGAGACAAGTGGCAGCGGTGGGCCCCTTCTCTACCTTCCCACTATAATCTCACAGCTGGTCCAAAGGGGAAAAAGTGGACTCTCAGCTCTGTAAGATGAATAGGACAAGGGCCACTGGGCATGGTAAGTGGGTTGGTCTTCTCCATGCCATGAAAACCACAGTCTGTGCATCTTAGGAGAGAATGGGAGTGGATGAACACAACGTATGTTCAGCATTAACATAAAGGTGGATGGAGAGTTGACGTCCGTGTTCCTCAAAGCCATGCCTTTTCTCTTACTCTTCAGTATCACAAAGGGGAACTGAGACTGTATGACGTGACCTTCGATAATGCTGGGATGTACCAGTGCATAGCAGAAAACGCGTATGGATCCATTTACGCAAACGCCGAGCTCAAGATCCTAGGTCAGTATCCTTTCCAAATTCTGACAAATGTTTATCAAACATATAAAATGGTGAAAGAGTATCCATAGCTCATATTCAGTTTCACTTTACTTTTGTTAGATGCACAACACACACTGGTTACATGTTTTTGGATTGCCAGTTATTAAAATTCACACTAAAGGAACAGTGAAATAGACTAAATATTTGCTGTAAAAAGCGACTTCCTCAGAGCAGCTTCTGTGGTAGCAACACTCAGAACTTGTTATGTGTGCATAATCCAGTCCCAGCATCAACCTACCTACCAAGCAGACATTTTAATAAGATGCTCAGATGATTTTGATAGGCAGTTATAGTTTAAGAATCACTAAACTAAATGATAAGGAGTCAAATGCACACCAGCCTGAAAAGTGTCCCCAGAAGAGACAGGCTGCAGATGACTGGAACACATTGTGTCTAATAGCCATGGTGATTCAGCAGTGAACTAGATAGAGGAATGTAGAAGGCATAGAGCATACCTTCACTGGGGTTGCCAGCTATAAGACTCCGTGTCTGGACTTCACAATTACTATTCTGAGCTGCGCCTTGAAGATGAACTTCGGCTATGTCATGTGCTCCTTAACCAATTGTTTGGGTCCACTGTTCTCCTAGCTGTCTGTAGGTAGGTTCTGAAGAACTGGATTTGTTCCTCAAAGAGTGTATGCATTCTGTTGGTGCATAGTGAATAGACAGTTAAGTGGGATTCCATTATTCATTGAAAAGAGTTTTCCTATTCAAATATTAATTCTACCTGTCAACTACCTGTGACACCATAAAAAAATTGTACCAATTTAGTAGATTGCAATTCTTCTATTAGTATCTTGAGGTATACTGAGTGGAAGGACTGTGAGCATATGTGAAAATTTATATTAATATAACATTTGTAGTATACAGAGTTCTCTCCATCTTTTTCACTAAGTTTCCCTTGTGAACATTAAAACAGAATGATTGAATTCAAGATGCCTTTTAGGTGAACAGGTACATAACATATGATTTAAACTAAAATCTGTGGTGATTGATAAAGTTATCAGCAATTGTCCATTTGAACTGAGCAGATGTTATTAAATTACTGAATAAAAAGTTATGTATGAAATGCCCATCAACTATAACTGATCATATTTACCTCAGTCCTTCCTTTAGATTACTGATCTCTAAAAGGAGCTGCAATACAGAAGTAATATTTGGGTTTGCTAGCAAAAAGAGAATGATAATCCTTTGTTTACCTTGTAGCTTTAGCTCCAACTTTTGAAATGAATCCTATGAAGAAAAAGATCTTGGCTGCTAAAGGAGGAAGAGTTATCATTGAATGTAAACCCAAGGCTGCACCCAAACCCAAGTTTTCATGGAGCAAAGGGACGGAGTGGCTTGTCAACAGCAGCAGGTCAGGTCAGACTGGGACTGAGCTGATGTTCACTGGCTCCTGAGCTCTTACGATATCGCTGTGCTTAGTGTCTTTAAAAATTTAAAGTCAGCCTCGTGGCTTCCTCATGGAGTCTCCAAGTTCAGTTTTTGATTGCTATTTTAACTCATTAGCAGCTCAGTGTCAACAATCACTTTAGAATAAAGTGTTCATGTGCAAGAATTTTTGAATGTTGTAAATAATTATATATATGTAAATGTTTGTATCTGTAGATGATAAATACAAATATGAATTGTTTGAAATTAAAGTCTAAACAACATTCATTAAGAATAAATAAAATATTATCTGGATGAATATAGCTATAAAAAGTTGTGCAACAAAACAGTGACTCTTGTGCCTGCAGCATGCCTGTTCCATTTTCCTGCTCTGTGAAGAAGTATATGAAGGCATAAGTAGATCAAGTATGCAAGGCAAAAGTGTAGTCATTTGTCATTATCAAGAGTCATGTGGTACCCAAGATTCAGTGTACTACAATTTGTAGGACTGGCAGGGCAGGGGGTCTTTAGCTCCAGCATACACAAGCCTGACCAATGCCTTCCTTGTGATGCTACTGTGGCTATAGCACCATCAGATGATAGGAGCTTCAGGGTTCCATTATAGTCACATGAGACTTATATGCAATCATATCACTGAGTAAAATGCACTGACTGAAATGTCATTGTATGATATAGGAATCTTTGAACATGATAAAAATCAATTTAAAGTACATATATATTATATATAGTATGTGCATATAACGTATACTATGTCATATATAGTTATATAGAAATACATATATATGTAAACTAATGTTAGTATGTATGGGTTTGGGGGAAAATGTTGTAGGTTTTCCACTGTTACTTGACTATAATTTTTATTTCTGTGCTTGCAAAATAATTAAATGGGGGATGTGTAGAAGTTTGACAAGGACTTGAAGTTAGAGGATACATTAATATCTGTATTGTGGGAACATGTACAAAGAGCCAGATGCCAAGATAGGATAAGCCATCTAAGAATGACATTTATTAGAGGCAATGTCTGGGAGAGAAAATAGAGACAGAGCTGGGTGGGGATTGGAGAGACATTGGATGAGGTGCAGGCCGATTTCAGACATGGAGAGTGTGAAGGAAGAGGCAAGGTGATTTGATTGAACAGATTTGGATTCTGCACAGTTCTAAGAGAGACTGAGGGGGCGCCTAGGAAAATGCTTTGGCCAAATGTGCCTCTATAAGGAGTCTCATGTTTACAAGAATTGGCCTCATTGAAAAGTCCACAGATTCCTGGTGGAGACAGCATCAGGCTGAAGTCTGTGGCCTTCATAAAGCACAGTGATCAGGTTTTTTTTTTTTTTTTTTGTGCAGGGCATGGGATAGTGGTTCACTACATTTCTTCATATTTGGAGAAAGAGGCCTGGTTTTGAATCCTCTTTAGTAACAAAGAAAGACTTCTGTTGTTGCATTATCTCAATGCTTCATTTGTTATTTTAAAACAGATTCTGAAATAAGCTGTAAGTTAGAGTTACCTAATGTAAGAGAGGGAAAGGAATCTTATTTCACATTGGAGTAGAATTTCAATATTGATTAGTAAGATAGAGATACTCTCATTTTTTTGTCAGACTGTCCTTAAAAAGAACAAATAGTTTTGTTGCTTTTAAAAACTATAGAAGATAAAGTTTAGAAAATCATTTAGTTAAAGAAAGTAGAAGAGGTAACAGTATTTAATATTGAACTTAAGTATAAGAAAATGCAAAATAAGAGACGCACAGCCAAGCATTAGGCCAATTTTGGGGAATCCAGCTGAAGAGATGGAGGAAGGGCTGTACCAGCCAGGGGGGTCAAGGAAACCCACAGAAACAGCTACTCTGGCTTCATAGGTGTACATGTGAATCTGCCTTAGGATTAGCTAGGAAATGATCCACTTAGCTTCCCAGCACTCTACCAATGCCCAGAGAGGACACTTGAGACAAAGGCTAGGCTGCTTAGGCTTGAAATAATGTCTTACCAAGAAACTGGTATAAAATGTAATATTAGCATTTGTAATGCACAGTACAATAATAATGCATGTTATTTAATGACTTCTGTGAATTGTGTATTTTTTAATTTTATAGAATACTCATATGGGAAGATGGTAGCTTGGAAATCAATAATATTACAAGGAATGATGGAGGAGTCTACACGTGCTTTGCAGAAAATAATAGGGGGAAAGCTAATAGCACTGGGACTCTGGTGATCACAAGTAAGGAATCATTTGATATTTGATTTTTACAATTTTTATGCTTAAGTTCTACAGGATTGCATATATGTCAATCAAAACTAAGCTTCTAATACAGTCAATGTATTGATGAATTTCCATTTCGGAAGTCTTCTTGGCAAGTTTCTTCCCCTGCAACATTGTTACTGGAACTGGATATGAAAACATCCTATTCCTTTGCAGAGAAGATCAGAATGTATTGGATTTTATTCCTTCTTTAATCTTCTTATTGAGGTTCCTTCTTTTACAATTTCGCACATGTAGAATGTGCATTCTGATTGATATAACTGCATCTCTAATACCCCTCGCCCCATTAGCCTCTTCCTCTCTAGAAGTCCCCTCCTTACTCTAACAACTGTGATTGCTGTTTAGTGGTGGTGGTTGGGTTTGTCACTGTGTTAAGACCCACCGAGTCTGACCTGTGTCATCTGTGTGAACACGGTTTTGCAAATTTACCTGTTGGAACATGGTAGGCATCTCAATTGGACAAGAAAGGCTCCTCCTCCAGAACCCATCAGTAGCCAATAATTACACGGGCAGAGGGTGAGCCCCATAAGCTCAGGCTTGTGTAGCCTCACTGTAGACCAGCACAGCTGCTATGAAGTCATGACTGCATTGGCTCTGCCATGGCCAGAAGACAGCACTTTAGAACTCTTCTGTCTATCAACCAGCTCTTTATTCTTTCCATCCTCTTCCTCTTTCCTTTATAAAGTTCTCTGAGCTTTATAAGGAGTAGTATAAATATTCTGCTTAGGGCTAAGCATCCAGCTGCCACTGACTTTCAGCACTGTAAGATGTCATGAACCTGTGTGTGCACTGCCACCCATTGCAGATATCTCTGAACCATCAATAGGAATGGTATTTGTCTATGGGTATAAACATAAAACTCTAGAAGGAAGTTTGGCATGATGACAACTTAGATGAACAATAGTATCAAGCTTGTTTCTAAGGTCTTAGACCTCCTCGGGCATAGGTTTTTGAATGGGTTTATAATAACAGTTATGCATTGCTTAATGTGGGGCCAGGCTCAAATCCAATTAGAGCAGGTGGTTACATCCATAACAGTCATGCCACAATTGCATAAGTGGGCACACCTTCCCTGATGTTTATTGGTGTTATAGGCCATGGGGTTCATAGCTGCATAAGACTGTTGGTGCCTTAACTCACCCAGCACTCTAGATAGCATCTTATAGCAACATGAAAGCTAGGCAGCAGGGAGAAGACTTCCAGGCTCAGTTCCAGCTGCATTTCTCTATACCTTGTAACCAAAGTTTTCATTCACAGGTTTTGCAAACTAGTTATAGTGACAAGAGCCATGCATTATTTGGGACTCTCTGGCCCATGACCAACAACTCATCATGAAGTATCACAAAGCTGCCACTATTGTTTCCTTGGCCACCTTGATTTTCAAGAATAACATTATCTAGACCAGAAGGATAGCTTCTCTCTCTCTCTCTCTCTCTCTCTCTCTCTCTCTCTCTCTCTCTCTCTCTCTCTCACACACACACACACACACACACACACACACACACGCACACTCTAATATTCTATTTTTAAATCCATTTTTCATAAATCCTTAGTTTTGATTAACCCTTCTTGCATCCTCATCTCCCCCATCTTTTAACACCCATCCCTGGCTGGACTTCCCACTCCCCAAATTTCTTCTATTTGTTTTTATATTACCTGTGAAATTCTATCCCCTTCCCCTTAAGAAATTTCCCCACCTCAGTGGTCCTTGTCTTGTTTTCTTACTTCTATGGATGTTCTAGTTTTAAACATGAAAATCTAAGTATTTGAAGCTAGGAACCAAATATGATAGAAAACATTTTTTTTTTTAAATCTTTGAGCCTGGGTTACTTGATCATTGTGTTTTTTTTTCTAGTCTCACCAATTCACCTGAAAATTTCATACTTTCATTTTCCTCTGTAGCTGAACACAATTCTATTGTGTATGTACTACACATTTATTATCCATTCACCAGAGGGCATGCCCCTAGGCTAATTCCACTTCCTAGCTGGAGAAGCATTGAACAAAGATGTGACAGTATCTCAGGAGAAGCATGTGAAGCCCCTTGGGTGTATGCACAGGAGCATGACAGCCCTGTCATACAGGAATTCTAGGTCTAGCTTTTCTAGGAACCACTACACTTATTTCCATAGTGACTGCCACATTGTAAGTAAGAGTTCCTTTGTATCTACATCCTTGCCAACATTCATTGTCATTTGATGTAGCCATTCTGACTAAGGTGAGATGGAATCTCAAAATAGTTTTCTCATTTCCCTAATGACTAATGATGTTGAACATTTCTCTAATTGTTTATCAGCCACTTTTATTTCTTCTTTTGTGGGTACTCTTCAAATTGATGGCCCCCTTTTTGGATTGGGTTGTTTATTTTCTTGAAGTTCAGTTTTTTGAGGTCTTTATATATGTTAAATATTAATCTTCTGTCAGAGATATAGCTGGCAAAGATGTTTTCCTATTCTGTAGGCTTCCTCTTCATTTGTAAATGGTTTACTTTGCTGTATAGAAGTTTTTTTAGTTTCATGAGATCTCATTTGTCAATTGTTGGTCTTATTTCCTGTGCTATAAGAGTCCAATTAGAAACTATTTCTTGTTTCTATTTACTTAGAATATCTTTGCCCATCCATTCACCCCAGGGCACTGTGTATCTTTGATAGAGAGGTATGTTTGTCAGAGATAGAAAAATGATGGATGCTGTTTTCTAATCCAGTCTGCAGGCATGTGTTGTTAGACTGAGGATAGAAAGAATGGATTTTCAAAATTATTATTTAAAGTTGTGTGTTGATCCTTTTCATTTTGTTGATTTTGTGGTGTTTCATTTCTTAGTCTTCCTCTGCTTAACCACTGACCTGGCATTGCTTATTTTTCCTTGTAGCCTCTTGACTATGCTCATGTTTCTCTTCAATCTGAAGTATTCCTCCACTATTCTCTGTAGGGATGGCATGGTGATAATAAACTCTTTTAGCCTGCTTTGGTCATGGAACGCTTTTCTTTTTCCTTTAATCATGATCAATAATCACAGTAGTTTTGGTTGGCATCTGTGGTCTTCCAGAACTGGTAGGACATCAGTCTATGTCTTTTAGGCTTTTAAAAATCTTCATTGAAAAATTACCATCATTAGAATTGATGGACATTCCTTTATATGTGACTTGGTGTTTCTCTCTTGCATCTTTCAATATCCCTTCTTTCTTCTGTACATTTAGACTTTTGACTATTATATAACATGTGGAAATTCTTTTGATACTATTTGGGGTTTGATTGATTGATTTGTATGCTTCTTTCTTCTGAGGGGTCTTCTCTTTCCCTAGACTTCAGAAATGTTCTTCTATGAGTCTTTAAAAAATATATTCTGTTTCTTTAACATTAATTTCTTCTCCTTTGTTTATACACATGATTTATAGGTTTGGGCTTTTGGCTAAAATTTGTTTCCAGAGGACATGTAAGCAACATCTTCCACTTTTGAGGTCCTAATGACAAACTGAGGCATGATTCTTCCATAGTTCTCTCTTGGCACCCAATGAGTTTATTGGGCTTCCTCCTTGAAGAGCATATATGAGGGGTTGCTTGCAGAAATCCACATTGATGATCCTCCCCCAACAGGCCACACATGGAAATTTTTTACCTAGTAGGAGTGAGATCTTCCCATAGCTGCATAGATGAACCCCCACTCCCTAGTCTCTCCAGCTTGTATACTCTAGTCCCTATCTGAGCTACATGCAATTAAGGCAGAGATGTATATAACAGGTGCTAGGGAACTGATAAGTACTCAAGGGGCCTAATTACTCTCCCCAACCCCTTCTGAGGGGTGTACACAGTCTACAAGCTCAGAATAGTCAATCATTTGCAAGAGGTACAGCTGAACTACCAAAGATGGAGGTCACTTATCCCAGAAGACAGTAGCTTACACAGGGCTTTTTATACTATCCCAAAGACTTTGCATTTTTTTGTTCATGGGTCTTTTAAAACTTATTATTTTATTTGACTGAGTGATCTAATTCCTCTTCCTTGTCTTCAAGCCCTGATAGTCTATCTTCTGTTAGACATACTTTATTAGTGAGGCTTTCCACTGAAGTTTTTAGTAGACATACTGCAGTTTTCATTTTAAGTTTTATTTTGGTTTGGGGTTTCTTCAGTATTTATATCTCTTTTCATTTATATTTTCTCATATCCTGACTTGTTCTCCTTATTTTATTCAACTGTTTGTGTTTTATTGACTTTCACTTTAAGATTTACGTGTCCCCTTTGAGCTCCTTAAACATATCCATAATTGTTCTTTTGAATTAATTGTCTTGTCATCTATGTTGCTGTCATTGGGGATCATTAATGTGAGTTTAATAATTTTTGGAGGAGGCTTGTTGTGTTGGATTTTGTGTTACTTGGGTGTGTGTGTGTGTGTGTGTGTGTGTGTGTGTGTGTGTGTGTGTGTAAGGTTTTGGAAATCTATAGTTAGATTGGTGGTTGGATCTTTTGGTATAAATACTCTGGCCCACTTTTGTTAAATGGGCTTTGGGATCTGAAGTTGTTACCACCCTTAAACTGCATTGTAAAGTTTTGGAAGAGCTGAGTAGTCTTGACGTTTAGTCTTAGGTCCACCCAGAGCTTATTCATGATGGGATAGCAGAGGTTTTCAGATGGCAGATATTTTATATACCAGATAATATGATGTCTCATGTTGTCTTTAAATGTGACCTATTTTCTTTTGTTTAAAAACATACAGATCCCACACGAATCATTTTGGCCCCCATTAATGCTGATATCACTGTTGGAGAAAATGCTACAATGCAATGTGCTGCGTCCTTTGACCCGTCCTTGGATCTCACGTTTGTTTGGTCCTTCAATGGCTACGTGTTAGATTTTAACAAAGAAAACACAAATATCCATTACCAGAGGAATTATATGGTATGTGTTTTATATTTCATCTTACTAACATCCTAATGATTCTCATGTGTCTGCACTAAAGCTTTAGTGATGAGCCAGAGAAATAGCCTAGCAGGTAAGTAGGCCACCAAGCCTTGGGAACCTAAGTTTAGTCCTTGGAACCCACATAGCAGAAGGAGGGATCCAACTCCCAAAAGTTGTTCTCTGATGAAAATGTGCAATGGCTTACACACACTCACACATGCATACACACATAATTAATTAAAAACTCAGAAATATAATAATATTGTATGAGATGTTAATTTTTAATGAGGTGACATTTATGTGAAAAGCTTTTCATTTTTCTTAGATTAATCATGGTACTCTGAAACATTTGTAAAGGACTAGTATTAAAGAGTTTGGTAGGGACACTGTCAAGTATGTATTGATCTAGGTTTATTTTCCCTTTCTATTGTATGATTCTTGTATTGATGTGAACTTGATTCTATTAAATTTGTCCCAGGGGACCCATCAGTTTCACTTTAATATGAATGAGAGAGAACAATGAACTCAATCCAGGTTGTAATGATTATTTTAAAGTTATTTATTTTGTTCTGTGGAGGTGATAAATCAAATGAAATGTGTGTGTCTCAAGACTTGAAGGAGCCTGTGTGGTTTGAAGAAGATTACATGGTTACTCCTAAGAACTGGAAACTGTACATTCTTGAGACCTTGCAATTTAACATAGCAGCTGGAGGGTAGAGAGAATGCCGGGAAGTACCTCAGGGGATTGACTTCCACCCGAACATCACTGGGAGTATTGACAAGCTGCTGAGGCCCGTGGGGGATAAAGTGGCCCCACTCGTTGCTTCCATCTCCTCTCTGGAAAGGTTACCCCTTAGGAACTTGTGTATCTGTTTGGCGCAAGCCCTTAATTACGAAGATGTGTTGAGGATGGGAATTACGTTGGTAGAAGGGCATGGAACACAGAGAGTAAAGTAGTGGGAGACATAAGCAAAGTATGATGATATATACCTATGGGACGATGGTGAAACCTGCACTTAACATTTAAAATGATAGAAAGAGAAGCAACAACAACAAATGAAAATAAGCTGATCCAGAAGTATGCCTTGAACCTCAGCACTTGGGAAGCTAAGTCAAGAGAATCTTAGATTCTCAAGGCTGGAGGACAGCCTGGGCTACAGAGTTCCTATCTCAAGAAACAAAACAAAAGCAAACAAAAACGGAGGAAAGAAAGCACTAACTTCAAAATCAGCTATTAATGTACTCAAAAGCTTGACCCAACTCAATGAGATGCTTCAGAATTTTTACATCCCAAGAAGTCTGGATTAATATTTATTAATTATAATAACATTATGCTTCACATTGACTGGTTGCCTGCTCTTCACTTGTCTAGGGCTTCTTCTTCAAGTTGAGTAAGACTTTCTTTAACAATACAAGGACAATTCTAGAAAGATGCACAGCCACAACCCTCTCAGTATTTATGTATAGGCCCCTGCATGGTTCCTGTAAAGTCCAGGTATTTGCAATTTACTGGGACTAGCCACCATAACCATAAATCAACAGTAAACCTGTAAATTTGGTTTCTGAGCCAAAACTACACTTAAAATGAACATAATTGACAGAGAACAACAGATTTTTATGTTTTAATCTTCTAAGTAAAACTTTTATGATGCTCTTTTTTTTTTAAATTTATTTATTATGTATATAGTGTTCTGTCTGCACATATCCCTGCAGGCCAGAAGAGGGCACCAGATCTCATTACCGATGGTTGTGAGCCACCATGTGGTTGCTGGGAATTGAACTCAGGACCTTTGGAAGAGCAGCCAGTGCTCTTAACTCTGAGCCATCTCTCCAGCCCCTATGATGCTCTTAATATATCCTTACCTATCATCAGTGAAATTGCCACCACAGTCTTTATCAATTTAATAATTCTTCTTTACATTATTTGGCATTTTTTTGAAAGACAGATCCCAAGGTTTTTATTGATTTTGAGGAAACAAATAAATCTTAAAGAGGGAAAGTTTTGAGTTCATTTACTCATTTGGTGTAATAACTTAAATAATTTCTGAACTACCATCTGGAAAAAATGACAAGCAGAGCTTGTGAAGTAATAGCTTTAGAGCTTATAGCTTCAGAGAAGTCTGTATAAATAGATTTGGGGGCATAAATTACCCTAATTAAGGTGAAACTTCACATTTAGAGCCTAGGTGCATTCTTTAAAATGATGGTTGCCCCATGTTATTTGACATTAATACCCACTATAAAAAAATGGGGGGGGGGGTGAGGAAAGAATGAGAAAAAAATAGAAGAGGGAGAAAAAAGAGCCTGGGGATTTCAAGAAGGAAGGGAAAGAGAAATGGGTGTTATAAAGGAAAACAGGAGGGCACAGGTGGAGAATGAGTGGTTGAGGCTGTACCTGCTGTCCCGGCAAATGACAGCCACAGAGGGTCAGTACATGGCTGGCCCTGGGCTGGTCCACAGAGGGTCAGTACACGGCTGGCCCTGGGCTGGTCCACAGAGCGTTTGTGGGCTGTGGGCCCCACGCTGGGATTCCTCAACTCAAGGGGTGACCATCAGCTAACAGACAAGCCAAAGCTGTATCTTCTGATGAAATACGAGACACAACTGAATCACATTAGCAAATGTTCGTTATTAGCACTCCAAAGAAAGATTAATGAGTTGAATCCTTTTTTTAAAAAATGCAATCTCAGGATAAGAATGGCTATTATAATTAAAATTTTTAATTTATTTTACAGCCCGATCACTGTTGCAAAGTAAGCGATCAGAGAAATTCTCTTTTGAACCTCCAGAAGTCCAGCAAGGGTTTCTTAGTGTCTTCCCTTTTCAACAAAGTCAGGGGTGAACGTCACTACTAAATGACATTTGAATGACAGCATCAGGAATGCGTTTAAGCTATCTTCCAGAGACCATCCTCATTTCTAGCCCTTCTTCTGAGTTTGTTGGAACAACGTCCACCTGAAGCTTAGAGAGTGAAAACACAGTGGCAATGGGGGCATCAGTGGGGAGAAAAGGGCACAGGTGGCTGTGATTATCTGTTGCTCAAACTTTCACAGGCAAAAACGTCTCTTTGTCTCTTAAATAACATTCGATGTTTTTCTTAATTTCAGGGAATATTTTAATGGAGGGATAGCATAGATTGGCTTAAAATCATCTGCCACATCTATGCTATCCACTAAGGTAAATGAAACACTGAAAAGCAAAGATGTATACAAGCTAAAAAAAAAAAACAAAACACAAACTCTCGAGTTTTAACTGCCACAACTGCCATTATCATAATGTATCCACAATTATTACTGCCAACAATTAATAAAAGAAGTTATTATTACTAAAAATAATCTAGATATAAAATTTAATTTTTATTACATGAACTTTCCAATTTAATTTTTAAAATATCGTTTAAAAATCAAGCACGCTTGCTATTTCCAGTGATGACCACTAGGCAGCAGCCTTGCATAAGGTTTTAGGATTCATAGTATGGACAGATAAGTATCAATCTTTTATGAAATGAAGCAAATGCATCTCATCATCTTTACCAGCACGCCGTGAGACGCTAGGTTTCATTGTAATTCTTTTCTTCGTGGAATCCCATGAGAATCAGGAAAGCAACAAGACATTACTGTGTATGTCTTGTAAGCATATCACTGAAACGAAACAAAAGATCAAATAACATAGTTCTATACTTAATGCTACTTCATGTAGTATTTTGCATTAACTTTGCTATTCATTCCCTCATTTATTTAGTTAAAAACTCACTGAATATTATGCTTTGTGTGATAATGGCTAGTAAATGTTTTATTTGTGCTTGAACAAAATTAATGTTAGGTAAAATATTAATAAATCAACAGTTGAAATTAGCAGTTTAATACATTAATTGATTAAAACAATTTATCTGCATTATACTGTTCTGCGAAGGGTTTGTGGCAGGTAATTATCTATTTTCAAAGTCCAGTTATAAAACTACTGCTATTTTTGTTTTCTGATTTAATAGGCACTTACTCTCTGAAAGTAAACATACAGCTAAAATTAATTTTAATTATAATTTCTGTTATAACTCTTCTTTTTCTAGAAAGATCTTGAAGTTATCTATGAAGATTTTATATGTATGTGTATATACATATATATGTAATATACATAAACACTGTGTATTCATAAACACTCTATTCATATGTGTCATTTTTGTCCTCCATGGAGGCAAACGATGGGCAAAAATTATTTTTTAATTGTTGAATAGTTTTCTAAAATTATATTTTGTGTATGTTTGTGAGTGTGGGAACACACATGCTGTGGCACAAAGGTGGAGGTCGGAAGAGAGCCTTCAGGAGTGATTCTCACTTTCCACCCAAGGGCAGGTGAAAAATCTTCCTGTTTTCACAGATGCGCTACATAAAAGGCTACTTGGCCACTGAGCTTCCATCCAGTTCTGTGTGATGTCTACCATCTCACTGTAGGAATACTTGGGTGACAGAAGCCCACCACTGCATCTGTCTTTTTATGTGGGCTCTAAGGAACAAACTAGGACCACCAGGCTTGTGTGGCTAATGCTTTGACTCACTGAGCCAACCTCCTGGGTCGATAGCTACCTACTTTTGAATCATTTCCCTTGCACTTGTTTGGCAGTAGACTCGGTGTCAGAGTCACTGTTTGGATTAAGCACACCAGGTTCATGGATTCTCTGTACATCCTCCTGATTTCTTTCCTACAATGCTGAACGTTCAGTCTAGCGGGAAGTCACTAGAGGTTTGATAAATATTCAGAGATAGCATCTGAGTTCTTCAGAGGCTCTGACTCCAGGCCATTGTTACACCTCTAAGTCTATGACCCGTGCTCTCTAAACATCTTTGCAACCTGTAAAATGCCACTTTATTAGGTTTCCAAAGAGCAGTTTCCCCAGAGCACTTTTGTGAGGATAATGGGATGCTTATGAAGTGATTGATATCAAATAGAATAACCCTCACTGACTATTTTTGATAAACTTTATGATAGAGCAATTGTTTCCCAATTAAAATTCTGAAAAGTTGTTTTTCCTCCTTTCTGTTAACAGATCAATTTCAAAGTTTAAGTCAGTGATCAGTTTACTGAATACCAAGTTTGAGGTGAAATATTCTAGGGATTTCATTTCTGAGGACAATGGAAAGGTACCTCTACCCTACATGTTTAGTCAGTTTTGTATTAAATAGTTTCCAGGTATTGACGTATGTTCCTTGCAGGAATATTCTGTGAAGTAGATGCTAATGGGGATGCCTCAATGTCAGAGGTAGGAAAACTGATTATTAGACAGATGAGATAAACCCAAAGCCAGAAGCCAGAAGAGCTGGTGTCCTCCTGCTGCCCCTATAATTGTCATCCATCTGGTTGTGCTAGAATATCAATGTCTATATCTACTTAAATAATTGTCTGCTTGTTGGAAACATAGCAAGATAGTATTGTTCAACTCATATTTTATTCTAAAATTTTGTTTAATGACCCATTGACACTTACATTATCCAAATGGCTTTTGTCTTCAGACACTGGTGGCATTCTTTGTGTGTAAGGCAAGTCAAGCCTGCACAGCATTGGGTGTTAAGTCAGTGGTGATCCAAGAACATCTCCTTCAGTCTTGCAGGGAGTGAATTTCTATCTCTGTGCTTGCAGGTGTGAGGCTGTGCACTGGCTGCCAATATGTTAGCAGGTGTGAGGGTGTGCATTGGCTGTCAGTGTTACAGGTGTGAGGATGTGCATTGACTGTCTGTGTGTTACAGGTGTGAGGATGTGCATTGACTGTGTGTTACAGGTGTGAGGATGTGATTGGCTGTCAGTGTTACAGGTGCGAAGGTGTGCATTGGCTGTCTGTGTGTTATAGGTGTGAGGATGTGCATTGGCTGTCTGTGTGTTACAGGTGTGAGGGTGTACATTGGCTGTCTATGTTATAGGTGTGAGGATGTGCATTGACTGTCAGTGTTACAGGTGTAAGGATGTGCACTGGCTGTCTGTGTTACAGGTGTGAGGATGTGCATTGGCTGTCTATGTTACAGGTGTGAGGATGTGCATTGGCTGTCTGTGTTACAGGTGTGAGGGTGTGCATTGGCTGTCTGTGTTACAGGTATGAGGGTGTGCATTGGCTGTCTGTGTTACAGATATGAGGGTGTGCATTAGCTGTCTGTCTGTTTGCAGGACTGAGAATGTGTGTTGGCTGTGATTATCATACCATACCATTAGAAAACAGATTTTTTTCTCTAAGGCAATTTTCTTTTTCTTTTAAAAAAGGAACTGAAATATGTGAAATAGAGCAATAAAAAGTATTTGGATTTGAGAAACAACTTTTTGTACTAGAAAATAAACATACTATTGATCCTGACAAAACACTGTACTGCTAGACAATCAAGAGAACAGAAAGAGAAGAATTAAATGCAAGCAAAAATGTAGATATTTTTTATTGTTTTAAATGTCACTGTCTCTGTTTTCTGTTGAATAAGCAAATGGAGGTTTCCAGAGCTATTGACAAACAGCATGGAGTCAATAAAGGCGGTTTGAAAATCATCCCGAGGAAGGTTAGAGTTAAGTTATAGCAGAGGGAACCAGACTAGGTCAGTGCAATTCAAAAACAGAATTGGAGATGGGAACCTTGGCACATCTGGGGAAGCATGACGCAGCTGATCACCGTGATGTTACACTCCGCCAGCTCTCAGCTCACATAACTGCTGCTGGTTTTGCTGCTGCTCTTGTTGTTTTGCTATTTCCTGGCAGCAAACAATGAGGAAAATGTGCTTTAGAGTTGAACGAGCTCCTTTAAAAACCTGAAATCACGAAGCAGAGACCACAACAGCCCATGCTGCTTCTTAGCAAATTACAATAGTCAGGTCCCTAAACATTGGTTGATAATAGTCTTAATGAATCAAATTAAGCACATACATCAATAAGACTTTGTTGTTGTTTTTTTTTATTTTGGGGGTATTTTTTTTAATATGTTGGGGAATGCATGTGTGTGGAGGGGATTATCTATAGTATAGCTACATGTACTCATGTATAGTGTATGCATGTGCAGTTCAGAGAACAACCTTGGATGTCTTTCCTCAGGCACCATAAACTGTTTTATTTAAAAAAATTTTTTTTGAGACAGTCTCTCTCCCCAGCATGGTGCCTGTAGGTGACACTAGCTGGAAAGAAAGCTCCAGTACTGGGTTCAGGTATATGTATATGTTCCACGGTTGTCATTTTTACTTTTTGGCTTCTAAGGATCGAAAACATACACACACACACACACACACACACACACACACACACACACACACACAAACACACTTTAACATTTTTTTTTAGCGGAATTACTTTTCCCAAGAAAATATAATTAAGAACAACAATATACCATAAAGGTAGTAAGGTTGTTCTTAGGAAAATGGTGTGTGTGTGTGTGTGTGTGTGTGTGTGTGTGTGTGTGTGTGTGTGTGTGTGTAGGTTACTGAATGGCAAAGAACGCCACTAGAGGGCTTCTCTCATTCCTTCCTATGGAGATGCTGAGAACTCTGAGGCCAACAGGAACCAATGGAGACCACATGAATCAAGTCATCAAGTCATATCCAAGTTTTCTTTCAACTCTAAAACAAAGCCATGGGACTCAAAGCTTTGGTATATTGCTCCTGGTTAAAAAATGGTTAGCAGGGAGCTCAAACAAAATCCTCATTGTGTGTTTTCTCTCAAAATGGGCCAGTTGGTCAAAACTTAATTCTCCAGTCTTCAGCCTAGTTTGTGTAAACATTTCCAGGCAACCCCCAAAATGATCTCTTAGTAATTACAGCTTAGTAAGCTCCCCTTACATATGTGAGTTTTTAAATGTTTGGCATGCCTTACTGAGCTTTTTAATATTCAAGAAGTTAGACTCAGGTAATTAAAATGAAGCATTATTAACACCAGCATCAATTTAAATATTGAATATGAGAGAATTGGTGTTAGTTGTATGTGTGAAAAAATAGTTTGTGTTTATTGAAGACAATGGCCCTTCCTTTGAGATTCCAGGCACTGTCATTAAAAAGTTACGGAGGTGTTAAGTTGTGTGATCATCATGATGCCAGTATTCTCAGTGCTTAGCACTAGTCAGAGTGATATTAGTAGAAAAGATGCCAGGCAGCTAAAGAGTAAGACAAAAGAGTTATAGTGAGAAGCTCATTCATTACATGAGTGAAATCAGTTGGTGTGGGATGTAACTATTTTGTCACTATTACTATTTTGTCACTGTACTATTTTGCCACTTCACGTGTTTTAAACTTAAAAAGGAAAGTAACTTAATATCTGTGATGCCCAACTTCTACATATGAAAGAAGGAAGCTAGACCCGGCAATGAAAAGATTGCCTTGGGATTGATCAAAAGGTGTATCTTTCTTACAGGGTTTCCAGCTCAGAGTGTGTCTGTGTCTGTGCATGCAAAGCCTTTCAGCAGCTCCAGAGCCACCCCACAGCTCCTACTGAGCTCCTGCTGTTAGAGGAGCCTGTGGATGTTGTTAGCATGTGAGGCTGCCTGTGATGGGCCTGCTGCTATCAGAGGAGCCTGTGGATGTTGTTAGCATGTGAGGCTGCCTGTGATGTGCCTGCTGCTGTTAGAGGAGCCTGTGGATGTTGTTAGCATGTGAGGCTGCCTGTGGTGTGCCTGCTGTAGCTGCTGTCTAGCAAGCTAAGAGCAAAGAAAAGTCTTGCTTCGTGTAGGGCACATTTATTAGACATATTTAATCATTTCTGTTTATTGACTGCATGCTTTAAATGACATGCCTTTTTTCAGCCTTGTCAGTTTCAAAAGAACAAAACATGCTTTGTGTTAACCATGTTGCTGTTTTTTTTTTTGGGGGGGGGTGTTCTTTATGAGTCGATTTGTTCATAGAGCTTAGCAATATTTTAATTTTTCTTTATTTACTGCAGTAATTATTTTGCAGTTGGTGTATGGTGGAGGGGAAAGCCAGGGGTGGACATTTGTATGTTGAAAGTCTTTAGACTTACATTTGGGAGACTTCTAAGTGGTCAACCACATATATGTATCAATGGAATATCCCTGAGCTTTGCTGTCACAGTTTCCAGGATGTGATTCAACTCTCCTCATCTGAAGGGAGGAATTTGTGATTCAGCCAAGCTGTGGCTTTTAGTGAAAATAAGCGAGCGTTTGCATCTAATTTGTGGCTAGAATGTGCTGAGACCCAGGGTCTTCACTTGCTGTGTAAGCGTTCTCTCAACCACCGCGAGCCCTGGCCTCTCCTGAGGATGGAAAGTGTTAGCTGCCCTTACAAATGTCAGAAAGTATTTTAGACATGCGCAGTCTACCGGAAAGGATATGGATATCTTCTTCCCTCTGTGGAGTTTCAGCACTGTGCCTTCACCAGACAGAGAGCAGCCAGTCTGCATGTTGGTGTTCTTAAAATCCTTGCACAAGGCTGTCACTGCCTATTCAGGCTCTCATTTTTAAGACAGAGCTGATTCTCAATTGGCTTTAATAGTTTAAGCTTCTACTTGGCATGGGGGTGTAAATATGATCAGAATGTGGCCAGGATGTTGGTAGCTTTGACTCTTCACCTTATCAGCCACATAGAGAGTACAGATGTTTGAAGATGAGCCCAGCAGAGAACTCAGCATGTGGCAGAGCGTATGGCTAAGCAGAACATACATACATACATACAAACATACATGCATACATACATACATACATACATACACACACACACGTATTCCCAGTGTGTGTGTGTGTGTGTGTGTGTGTGTGTGTGTGTGTGTGTGTGTATGTTTGTGTTCTTAATACTGGGAATTGTCTTGAACAAGACCCAAATCCTTGTGTAGATTATAATTTGATGACAAGTTACATTATAGTAGAATCAGCATCCATTTTGACATCTTGATAATTCTGTAAGTTTTTAGCATCTTTGTAAGATGAACTATGGAACAACTTGAATTTGGTCAATTTACTCAGCTTTGCAAAACTAAATTAACAGTTGTCAGTCATGAAACCTTTATTTACTCACATTGATAGCACTAAGATTCTTAAACGCTGGTGTTTTTTTTTTTTTTATTCAAAGTACCAAGTAACATTATATGAACTGAGAAGGTTATATTTAGGAATATATATGTAAATACACATGTGCAAGCAATAACAATTAGTGATAAAAAAAAAGAGGCCATGAAT
The DNA here is from genome assembly GCF_049852395.1 of Peromyscus maniculatus bairdii. Lineage (NCBI taxonomy): Eukaryota > Metazoa > Chordata > Mammalia > Rodentia > Cricetidae > Peromyscus > Peromyscus maniculatus. Next base: position 61,775,386 of record NC_134871.1, read on the forward strand.
TTAGAGGATAGTGGGGAGGGGTTCATGGGAGGGCACAGAGGGGGGAACGATAGGGGTAATGTTATATTATATGGTCAAAAATAAAACATGAAAAGCTACTGATCAACTGAGTCCATCCCTGGCTTCTCTTCGCTGTTGCTTTTTGATGGAATGCCAAGGACAGTGGAGCCCCAAAGGGCTGGAGTTCTGTTTCTTCAGTTTCCAATTGGAAAGCTGAGGCTAGAGCAGAAGCTGAACAAAGACATGCACTTGGCAGGTCTACTCCAGATGCTACCTAGTAGGAGAAAGCAATCTACCTCCACATCCTAAATGCTGTGTGGTTCATGGGCATGCACTGACTGAACATTCCTGCTTTCGCTCATAGCTCGATGCCAATGGGGAACTGCTCATCCGAAATGCCCAGCTGAAGCATGCAGGAAGATACACATGCACGGCGCAGACCATCGTGGACAATTCTTCAGCTTCGGCTGACCTTGTTGTCCGAGGTAAGAGTGGCCAACAATTCTGATGAAAAGGAACCCACAGGTATTTGACATTTGTAATTTGAACAGTCTTCTGGTAACCTTGGATATTCAAATCCTCGTAGGTTTATAGTACCATTCCACACTGCAGATGTGTTTCTGGCTTCCTCCCCACAGATCGGGATGACTTACACCAGAGAAGTAGTAAAAGCCCTCACTCTGTTTGTGTCTCTGGCCATGTGTCTTTTAGGAAGTTACACCACAAGCCTCTTACTGACCATGCTTCAAGCTAAACACTCGCCAAGCTCCTCATTTTCTTCCAGTGCTTTTCAGTGTGTGGTATAGTACAATTATCCCTTTCTTTTAAACTGGGAAAGAAAAATGATGGGCATTACTTACCTTAACCGCAAATGTGAAATATTTGTCATGGTTGTCTTAGGATTAAAATGTGGGTCGGTGCATTACCACATTGCTATTTATTGCTTACTTTCCACTACTGCTTTTGCTGGTGTAGGTGATGTAATTGAGAACGAGATGGACTATGTGTGTACGACAAATGTAGTGTCTTTGCCCCTCTGCTGTGGAGGAGGATGACTTAGAGAGATAGATAGCTGTGGACTGCCATTCGCTGGTCCTCTGCCTGCACAAGGAAGTCACCCCTCTTAGTTCAGTTCCAAGGTTTGGCTGTGGACTCTCCACCTTAATGTAGTCCCATTTCTTGTAACCAACTCCAAATATCCAGCGGCTCATAAAATGCCTTAGTATTTCCACATCCATTCTTTGATCCAGCATTCTTTTAATGTTCTTTCTCTGTCATTTGTTGCCCACATTTTACCACCCTTCAAGGAAGCCTGCCCAAGTATTTGTTTAGGATTTCCCTGGTGGTTCATATATAAGCTCTTCTCCAAACCTTTACAATGTCTGTACTTTTACATCAGCCTGTGCATAACTGCATTATTGTCTACTATAAAATTCATATGCATTTTGAATAATATTTAGTAAGTCACATAAGCCTTTGAAAATTTCATGACTCCTTTTTTCTTAATACATTTTTAAAAATTTTACACTTATTATATTTTAACATTTAAATATTATTTAAGTGCCGTTTTTGTGACAAATTTTGAAAATGAGACAAATACTTAGTAAATAAAATATTTGGGGGCTTGCTATATTGAATTCCCTTTACAGATCCACATGAAAGTGATGCTCCCCAGGATTACACCCTTCTGAATTCTCCTTTAGAACAGTGAAAACACAGAGAGAACCCTTGACCAACATGAGGCAATGCTAAAAAATCCTTCAGTCTCATGAAGCAGTAGCAAGGATCTGGCTGAAATTTCTTTGTCCAAATAAACTCATTTATCCATTCCACACATCATCTATCACAAATTAATAAAATAAAAACCCAATATCCACACAGTCACAGATTAACAGAATTTCATATGGGTTCAGCCTCTCCATTCAGAGTATATTGTTCTTTGAGACATTGACTACCTACACAAATTATCTGTAAAAGAAACAAGTCTACTTTTCTTTCTAACCAGACACTAGCTACAAGTACACTTTTAATAAGGATCTTATTAAAAATCAGTTAGCATATTTTAAGAATAAGAATTAATGTTGCTCCAGGGTTCATGTTGCAATGCTTGGACATCATTGTTCTCAAGATCATGATAAGAGCATCATGGTGATATTAGCATACACTGTAGAGGGTGTTTTATGTACACACACATGCTTAGCAATTAATAAGCACCCATTATGCATATTTTTACAGAGCCCAAACTAATTTTTAAAAGATGCTATAATTGGTAGTATGTGGACATTTAGAACAGACACTTTTTTTTTCTATAGCAGATTTTGGTTCTAGGGAGAAATGTACTTGGCAAGAGCCCAGCAAGTACATGCAGGAGATGCATGGTGCTGCACGTAAGGCCCTGGCAGTGCTGCATGCTTCATGGGGGAATGAATGATGCTGAAAGGGGAATGAATGATGCTCAGTCACAGTCATTCCAGTAATAGAAAGATGTCTATTGTATGTAACAAGTAAATAGACTACATTCTTTGGAGCTGATGTAAATCACAGTGTAAACACTGCAGGCCTTCTGAATGCTTTATACATTTGGATTAGAGGGTAAAGGGATAAACAGTTCTTGATATTGTATCTGAATACTGATGATGTTCTTATTAATGTATCCATCTAATTGTACTTTTGCATCTAGTTCAGGAAATAATAAGCTCTGTAATTACTTATTTCATGGAAAAGTACAAAATTCTATAAACTACATGCTTAGAATATAAATTTGAGTCAGGTATGACGGCACATGCCTTTAATCTCAGCAGAGTGGGAGGCAGTGGCAGGTGGAACTCTGAGTTCCAGCGTGGCTTGGTCTACAGAGACTGTAAGTTGCATTTGGAACACCAGTGTGCACTCAGTACTTTAATAACCAACACCTATTTCTCAAAACATAATGGAGTATATAGCAGCCCACTCTCACCTGAAGTTTTGCTTGCTGTGGTCTCAGTTAACCAAGGTCAATAATATTCTAAATATATTTAGTAGATAACTTCAGATATAGGTAATTCATGGTCTTTAAATAGCATATTCTTCTGGGTAGCACAATGAAATCAAGTGTATCCCATTCCATCCTGCCTGGGATGTGAGTCATTCTTTGGTCAGTGTAGCTTATTGTATAGCAGCAGTTCTCAACTTATAGGTTGCAACCCCTTTCTGATTAGGATGACCCTTTCACAGGGGTCATGTTAGACCATCAGAGAACATAGATATTTACATTACAAATCATAAGAGTAGCAAAATTGCAGTTATGTGGTAGCAATGAAAATAATTTTATGGTTGGGGGTCACCGTGACATGAGGAACTGTGTTAAAGGGCCTCAACATTAGGAAGATTGAGAACCACTGTTGTATAGCCTGCCTACTTGGTAGTCACTTATAGCCATTTGTTGTATTCAAATAACCTTTATTTTACTTAATAAAAGTTCCAAAGCACAATGTTTCATCACACCATAACTTCATGACTTTGTATTAGTTATTAATCTATTTGTGTTCCTGATTCTTAAATTAAACTTTATCTTAAGTACATGTGTACATAAAATTTTCATATAGGATTAATATATGGTACTATCTTCAGTTTCATGCATGCCACGTGGGTCACAGAATACATCTTCTGTGGGCTGCCACACTACTGCTTCTACCTAGGGTAGACATTACATATGAATAATAGCTCACTGGGTTTAAGAGGGACTAATAGCAATTTATATTCAGGTAACCAGGATTTGAAACATAGATGCAGTGCCATTAGATGTAATGAACATTGTCAGGAGGAAGATCTTTCCTCTGAGGAGTACAAGAGAAGTTTTGATAACACAATGATTAGTATGTAAATTATTATTCTATATCAGAAGACTGAAACAACAAAAGCATAAATATTAAAACATAAGAAAGAACATAAGCCTCTCTCTCTCTCTCTCTCCCCCCCTCTCTCTCTCTCTCTCTCTGTGTGTGTGTGTGTGTGTGTGTGTGTGTGTGTGTGTGTGTGTGTGTAAACCCCAGGGGAGTAACTACCTGAGATGTTCTTTTCCAGGAACTAGCTACCTTGTATTTTTGAGACAGTGTCTCTCACTAACTTGGAAATTGCCTGATAGGCTAGGTGATTGTCAGTGAGCCCCGGGGATCCAGCTGTCTTTGCCTTCTTGCCTCTAGGATTTTAACTGTGTTCTACAACTCCCAGGTTTTTATACAGGTGCTGGGAACTGAATTCAGCCTTTGTGCTTATGCAGCAAGAACTTTACAGAATGTAGACATTTTTAAACCTGTATTACCTTGAAAAAATGAATGCAGAGCAGAAAATGTTGGTGCCCCACAGCTTGTATGCATTTATGTGTGTATGTGTTTGTGTGCACTTGTATCTATAATGAAAGAGTGAGTGCATGCATAAAGCTTCATGAAAGTCATGCATATCAGAAAATAGAGCATGCTTTTAATTATTATTTTTCAATTAAGTTTAGAAGGGACACAAATAATTAAATCTAAATGCCTTTATATTGATCTATTATTCATTACCATAGCACAATACCTGAACTAGGATAGTATATAAAGAAAGGAGGTTCATATACATCAGAGCTTATGAGGCTGGAAGCCTGACACTGTCATTGGCTCAACTCTCCTGAGCAGTGAAGGACACAGATAACATGGAAAGACACACATCACATCTCACTCTTGTATATGTGTAACTCATATCATGAGACTGATATCAAGACAAACAGAAAACACTCTTTGTGGCCTAATATCTCATAGTATCCCCTGTTTTGTAAAGGTTCCACCATTGGGAAACCAAAATTCTCATAGGTAAAGCCTCAGGGAACCATACAAACTGTATCTGAAACCTTAGCTGCGTCTAAACAAACACTACAGGTGATTAGTGACTGTAACTCAGGATCTATCACATTCTGCTTAGAGGAAACTGTTCTGCTGCATGTTGGTTAGGCTCAAGGAATAAGGAAAAAGGCAGCACTGTTGATTGAAAACAGCTCATCAAAATGGCACCAGTATCTAGGCAGAGGACATCACCTGTTGTAAAACACTGCAGCGCTTGAATGCATGGAAACACCAATTCTGTATAAAATGGCTTAAAGGAGAGACCAGAAACCATTGTACGGAATCTGATTCACCAGCTCTGCTCAAGCTGGAGACCAGGGTTTATACAGACCTTGAGTCTTCACTCTTTCGAAGCTGCCTTTTCTATCAGTTCTGATGTCTGTGTTGGAAATATTTTTGCTAAGGATATGCAGGATAACAATTATCTCTATAAGAGGCTTTGTACTTCAAATAGTATGCTCCCAGAAGTTCAATATACAAAATTCAAGATGGGAATAAACTCTGGCAAAAAGAAAAGATTACTCTAAAACAGAGAGTCTTCCACTCATCTCTCTTCATGGTCCCAACAAACAGATAAATAAAATATGAAACTATGTAAAACACATACACCAAATAACTAAGGCAGCATGTGGTGTTAAGAGAGACCAGAGGGAGAAATGACAAACAATACAACTCAAGTCAAGAGTTCAGAGGATAGTGATTGAAATCCAACTTAAAACAATCATGCTGAAATTAGGAAATTATTCACAGTCAAAACGGTGCCAAACAATAAACTATAAAATTTCATTAGTTAGGAGGGAGAGGAAACTCCTTTGAGTGGTGTAAAAACACAATCATTGAAAATAGAAACCCGAATAGACAGTGCCTCAGTGACAGACAAGCAGTGGGTTAGAAAGCTGGAGGTTACACTTGATAAAATCATATTTCGGCATAGAAGAACAAAAAGAAGACGTTCAGAAGAGATAAAGACATTGTATACATAGCTGAGCCCTTGAAATGTATCTTTGGGCTTAGGTATTTGGGGAGCTGAGGCAGGAGGATGACTTGAACTGAGAACTTTGACACCAGCCTTTCAAATATTGTTAGACCCAAACTCAAAAAACTTGGAAAAGATGCTGAGGATATAGTGGGAGATTCTTGGTTTTCAATTAAATTAACAAGAAAAAAATAAATAAAAGGATAAATAAAAACACATTCCAAGATCTGATGTAGACAAGTTTGTGAAGGTCAATGACAAGCAGGATCCCTCCTGTTCAAGAATCACAAAAGATAAGTAAAAATAAATAAAACTCCAGAAAACCAAACATAAACGCAGTGTTCTACAAGTAATACCAGTGAAAATAATCTTCTTTACAAAGACGCAACAGTACATGGACAGTGGGTTATTGGGTAGCAATAATAACAAGATGACTGGGATGCTGGCCCACAAGATGGCCCCCAGTGACTCTTGTTTCCTGGCTCAGCAACCTGGATGTGACCTCTGTCATGCTTGTTTACTTTGTGGGTGAGCAGAAGTGATGTTTCAGTCTCTGCTGAAAGCTGCCATATCAGAAACAGATGTCAATGGCCCCTTGGAGAAGTCTACAAGAGGAGGAAATGTATTTCCCCAATGCCCCAAGCTTATTTACCAATGATTGGAGCCAGCCATTGGGGGCATATGACTGTTGCTGGCATCTCGGTTACAGCTTTCAACTACCAAGAGAATGTGATCAAGAACCATTCAGCTCAGACATTAAACAATAATTCATCCACCCACTGACACTGTGAAAGATAGCAGTGCTCCTGGTCTTTAAGCTGCTAGGTTTGGGAATAATTTGTTATGACGCAATATAGGACTAATACAGCAATGGAGTATTCCCACTAACACGCTGAAAGAAAAAAATAACCACCTACTATGGACTTGTTTACACAATGAGGAAGGAGCTATATCAAGACAAGTAGAAACAGTTCATTCCCTCATGAAACCAAATGACCCACTATGAACCTGGACAGAAGATGTGAACAGACATCTCACTGATGAGAACATACAGAAACTGTAAATAAACACATGAAAAGTGTCTCACATGATGAGCCATTAAGAAAATACAAATTGGAAATCCAGTAAAATGTCACTGTCAACTCACTAAGATGGCTACGTTTTAAAAATAATACAGAATCATTCACATCTTACTGGAGTAATTGCCAATGGAGCAGCCATGCTGAAAATAGTGGCTCTGAAAATCCAGATGTGCTCACCTCAGGATCTGGCCACTGCATTCAAGATGTTTATCCCATTGACATTAAAATTTGTATGCACATAAAATATGTATATATCATGAGAAAATGAGCAGTATCAAAAGTGACACACATAGATACATAAAACATGCATTAAAATGTTCATAATATCTTCATTTATAATACCAAAACCTAGAAACAATTTAAATGGCCTTGAGTAGTTGAATGGTTAGAGAAATGCATCGGAATATGGTTCAACTATAAACATGTAGTGATTGGCTATGTCTTAAGGGATTTGTACTGATTAATTAGCATTCTCAAAGTAACTATATTAATGTTTTCAAAGGGCAGGTAGCTGAGAGTGATGAGTGGCCTCGCTTTGTGAATACAACACCAGGGGCCTTATGGAAAAGCCTCTCAGTGTTTGACGGGGGAGTGGTCACACATGCACATAGGCGGCAAACATGAACATTGCTTAGAATGAAGCAAGCGTACTGAGGGGTACAGGGAGGTACCTGAAAGCAGCCCCCTCGGAATGGGGCCTACCGATTGCATCCATGTCAGGTTTGAGTTGTGACATTGCACTTCAGTTTTATGAACAGTTGTCCTGGTGGGAAAGTGGCGGATGTGCTAATTTTCATTATTTTTCGTAGTTGCTTGTGAATCTATAATTACCTCATAACAAAAATTTCAAAACCACCGAACCCAAGATACCAACCACTGTAATAGAGATACATGGAGTGTGTACAGCCATCCTTGAGGTGACAGCCACTAAACTGCCTTCTACGAGGGGAGATCCAGTTAACCGCACACATGGCAGATGCAGGGTGAGGCCAGCAGTTTGGGGAGCAGAGTTGATGAGTTACTGAAGTCTCTGCCCCTACCCTGGAGCCCTCTTCTCTTCCCCTTCATACTTCCCAGGATCTTCTTTTAGTAAACAGCAAATACATGTTTAGATAATGTCACTATGGAATGCATTGGATCTGCAGCATTCTGTGGCATCCAGATATTGAAATGGCCTGGTGTGCCAAGTCTGTATATGGAACAATCCACCCAGCCAGCTGTGTATTTAGGGCTGTTGTCCTCACAAATCCATGGTAGTTAGTTTGCCAATCATATCACATTGTTCACAAAGTGTACTTTTGGGATAGTTTGAAACACACATAGTTTGGGACAGTTTGAAAAGATAATACCGGCCTGTCCTCTAGTTTGTCCAATGAGGCAGAAAGGGACATCACTCAGTGGGTGCTTGAACAGTTGTTGGTGATGTTGGAGAGGCTCCATGCAGGGTGGGAGCTGTGTGCTTTTCCCTGTAAGGCAGAAGGCAGGGGACCAGGAAATAATCTGACTACGGTGGAAAGGCTGACTGAACTCTGCCCTACAATAGTACAGTTTAAGTCTAATATTGACACACTAGAATAAGACAAGATTAGCTCTCAAATCCTTTAAAATCACAAAGCCACTCAACCTGTGTCTCCCTGACAAGGGAAACCAACCAAACAACAAAACAAAACAAGATTAATGAAGATTAATGAAAGAAAAAGATAAGCAAAATCTCTCAGAGGGAGCACAAATGCAAATGTTGAAATGATTCTGCAGAATAATAGCATTCCAGGTATAATAACATCGACATTGTTTTTTAGAATATTTCACTGAATTTTTTTTTCTTGAGAAAGTTACTGACACTAATCAGAAACAATACAGAGTCAGTGAAAAAAGCAATTTAAAAATCAACCTTAAAGCAGAGGTGTGGGCTGTTTCCTTTTACAGTGTGAGACCTGGAACTCTGACTAAGGAGCAGTGAGGGAAGGAAGGAAGGACAGACACACAGACAGAGAAGAACTGGGTCCGGTGGTAGTCTGGGCTCTCTGATGGAGAAGCTGCAGCTCCCAGGCAGCTCCTCGTGATGATCATATACAGTGGATCAGGGAGGCGGCGGAGTTACTGTATATAGCTGGGGAGGGGCTCCATAGTCTTCCTAGGAGCAGTCTCTGTGCAGGAGCAGTCTTCAGGCATTAAACATCTGGGAAGAGAAAGCCACGGTGGATATTGCTGCACATACTGTCAATATTTATACTCGGACCTGAGGAAGGCTTTGCCATCCTTCTGAACCTCACCTAGGAAGGCTTTGCCACTCCTGTAGTGCTGAGGCATTCTTCCTTGGCATGGCTGTACTGTGTCAACAATGCTCATTCCCCAAGGACTTCACTTACACGGGGTGACCTCCGCTCCCCACAGGTGTGTGCAACATAGTCAAAGTATTAGAAAATGTTTACCATTGAGATGTTTACAGTGAAAATTGTTTTGTATTAATTTAAAAAACACTCTTTCACTTTAGATATTTTATACTTCTCACAGAAATCTACCCTAAGAACATTGCTATAAACTTATGTCTTCCTGATACTTGACTTGTAAAAGAAAATATGCTTCCTGTGGCGGTGACAAAAACCAATAACTTAGAAGCAGGAAAATCTATTCTCAGTCTTGATCGCACCCATTTCAGTCTCTTATCAGCTGGGTTCATTGTCTGGCCAGTTACAAGGCAGATTATCACCCCAGGAAACACAAGAGAAGGCAACCTGCACATCTCATGACAAGTAGGAACAAAGAGACGCGAGGCTGAGGGCCGCACACCCCTCAATGTATGCCCCTAATAACAGGACTTCCTCCCGCTAAGCTCTGCCTCCTAGGAGCCCCACTTACTACCTCCGATAGATTCAGAGCTTGGTGACCAAGCCCTGAGAACCTAAGCTACAAGCTCATGAGCATTTCTGCTTGCTTCATCTAGTGAGGGAGTGAGGATCGTGAGTCATTCCTGTGAATATCTTTAAAGCATTGTGGGGGTTAGTAACTCCAACCTTGTTTGCTTGCCCTCAGTTACTTCCTGTTCTCAGTGACTTTACTCCTTATTGCAAATAAGTTACAAAATAAAAGTAACCTTGAAAGTGGGGGTGGCTGTTTTGGTTCACAATTCCAGGGTATAGTCTATCATGGTGGGAAAGTCATGCCACCAAGCGTGGAAGACATATAGGCAGGAGCAGGAGGTGGCTGGTCATGTGACATCCACAGCCAGGAAGAAGGGAGGGAGGAATGCTGGAGTTGAGCTGATTTTCTCCTTTTTATGCACTTCAAAGCCTCAGCACAGGGGATGGTATGGCCTTCAGTTAAGGCGGAGCCTCCCTCCTCAATGGCCTAATCTCGATAAATCTCCTCAGGAAGGCTGGAGGTTTTGTATCCCCGGTGACTCTAGGTTGTGTCAACTTGACAACCAAGATAAACTGTCAGATTTTCCGGTCACTAACTTTTAGGTTATTTAGGATTCCAAATGGAAAATCGGGGCTCTTGTATAATAGTGAAGGAAATGGGGCTTAAAGTCTTTTAAATTTTGTAGAATATTTTGAGTTAGGTCAAAAACTAAATTTCTGTAGTATTTGGCATGAATATTTAATTGTCTTCAAGAGCCCTTACATCTGATTTATCATTGTTAAGTAATCAAATATGGATTTATATTAAAAGTATTATTAAAGCTGGGCAGGCAGAAATTATTCCAAAGGAACTTCAGATCAGTCAGTTTAATCATCAGGAAGTTAGGGAGAACAGGCACACAGGTTTCATGTAACACACATGTCAAATGAGGAGTGTAGGTATATATACAACTTCATAAGACACACACACACACACACACACACACACACACACACACACACACACACCATACACATACCCACACACACACACAACATGGACAGAGACCTAGGCAAGAAATAAACATGTAAGGGCAAAAAGAACAGTGAAATTAAAGAGGTAGCTTTTTTCAAATATCTGGGCCAGAAAAATACGTGTTCACCTCAGGGTTGGATGACAGCCTGAGCTTTCCGCTTGCTTTGGCCAAGGAACTCTGGCCACAGAGACAGAGGAGAGGTGCTGTCTCATCAGCCTTACAGGACTGAGACAGCAGAATGGTCCTCGCTGCCCACACTGGCTGGAAGGAGGACCAGCTAGGCGCCATTCTGAAGCCTTTTGACCCAGCTCCACATTAAACCACAGCTACGCTGGCTATTAATAGTGAAGCTGGCCCAGAAATTAAGCATTTCCCCTTCCTTCTGAGAATCAATTCATTCAGGTCAAGAAAATGCTATTGAGAGTAGCTGTCCACAGCGGTTCCTAATAAGGCTGGACTTTGGAAATGAGTACCAGTCTGGTCAGAATAAGCATAGGATGGAGAAAGTGGCTGTTTATTTAAAATTAGAACCTACAGTTTTATTTAATATATTCTTAAAAACACAAGAAAGGATAACTTTCCCAAGTACGACTATGATTTAAAATCCATTAGCTGTGAGATTATATTCCTCAGTGGAAGCTGAATGAAAATGGCTTACTTTCAGTCTCTGTCTTTGAGAAACTCCTCAGATTTTGATGAACTGGGATTTCTCATTGCTCTGTGGTTGATCTGTGGTACACAATTTCCTTTTAAAGTAATCAAGGACCAGAAAAAAGAATCAGTCAAGAACCTCGGGGGCCTGTGGGTGTTCAGTCTCCACTGTAGTGCTAAGAAACATTTTGCTTCTGAGTGTGTCCTTACTAGACAGTAATGCCAAAGTAAGTTGAGGATTATGTAAATTATATACATTTTAGAGCAGGCACAGATACTGAATGGCCCCTAAAAGTCCTGCAGATAAATAAAGGGAACCATGGGGGGCCTGCCCCTCAATAGTCCCCTCCTAGGGTCCAGGAAGAATCTACAACGAGCTGATAATTAATCTTTGATGACAGGAAATGAATCTACATACACAAAACTCCTTAGTCTAGATACTTTATTATTCTGTATCAATTCTCTCTCTACACAGCTTCTATTCTGCTTTCATGCCTAGCTCCTTTCTTACCTGATTTCTCTCTACATTTATCTGCTGTCCCCTCTATGTTCTATCATAATTCTCTCATCTTAGCTCTGCCCCATCTTGGTTTTTCTCATCTTGTTCTTCCCCATCTGGCTCTTCCTCATCTTCCATCTTGTCCTCAAGGTCTCTCCTCTAAATCCTCCTCTCAGTCTCCTTATACCTCTCAGTTCTTCCAAGTCTCTGAGGTATTCAGTTATAAACCCAAGCAATAGCAATCCTCTGGGAAAGCAAGGCCACCAGGCTTGAATTCTTACAGAGTCATAAAGGCAAATAAGAGTTTTTCTCAGGCAGCAACCATCAGGCTTTCTTTTACAACCCAAAAGGGGAGTGGTAAAGGAGGTCAACTGAGAACTAATGATTGGTTAGTCTATAAAAAAGGGAATTTATGGGCTCAATCTACATTTGTAGAAGTGGTTAGGTAAAAATGTTAGGAGTCTATAATATTAGTAAGGCTGTATAAGAAAGGAGGGTCTCAGCTAAAATCCACCTGACCTAGGAGACCGGAGTTGTTTCCATAAGGGTGTTACCTTAGTTCAGGAGATCATTTGACCTTGGATGATTGATAGGTATTTTAGATAGATACACTGTTAGGAGTTCTTAGAAGCACACATAGCATACAAGAAAATCACTGTAGGAACCAGCATATATATATATATATATGTATAAAATATATATAAAATATTAGATAATATATATTATATAATATATTATATATTAGCTAAAATATCACCAACATTTCTTAAGCCATGGCTTGACCTTTGGAAAGGTCCTTGACCTTTCCAAGTCATAGCTTTTGTCATAGTAGCTGGGTTCCATTATATTTTCCTGTGGCTTGCAGCAATAGAGGTCAAGTTGATCACCTTAAGAATATAATTTGAATTATGCTGACAAATAAATGTTTTTGTAACTCCAATCTTTATATTATGATGACACAGACTGAGAATATGAAATAAAAGCAAATATATATGATAACATAATTTAGTGTATATGATTCCATGGTATATTGTGATGGATGCATTAGGCACCATGTATCAGATGCTATGGCAGTATGGGTACTTAGCAGAAGAGAAAAGCTTGAATCAAGACAATCAATTGGATGTCAACTCTCAATGCAGATTGACTATTGTAGCACAAAACAATGGAACACCTATTCAAATAATGTTGGTGAGATATGTAATCAATGTGGAAATTCAGATGAAAGCCTTTTTCTATTTTTTAAAAATGTTTCTTCTATAGAAAGTCACCAAACAGATTTGGAAGCTTTATTACTACCCATAACATATGTATGGTTGGCCTAATAACAAAGAAAAATTCTGATAATTTATATTTTTCTGCTATGTAGCTTAATGCAGATATAAATACAAGAGCAGAAATAGTAAGTAGTATTACAGCTTCATTTTACAATCTTCTCTTTGGCCCCCAAACACTTAAATTTTGATCCATTTTCCTGTAATTTTTGTTTTGTTTTGCATTGTTTGCAACATACAATTCACATAGTTTAAAATCATGAGGCTGGAAATATTGATCTGCAGGTAAAAGTGCATATTTTTCTTTCACAGGACCTGAATTTGATCTCCAGCATCCATGTTAATTGGTTTGTAATGTCTTATTACTCCAATTCTAGGGGATCTGACATTTCTGGCCTCCACAGGCAACATCACTCATGCACACATTCATGAAATAATAAGAATAATTCTTTAAGCATAAGCATTCAAAGTGAGTAAGGGAGATAACTCAATTGGTAAAGGGCTTAAGAATCTAAGTTCAGCAGGGTGGTGGTGGCACACTGTTCCAAGACAGGCTCCAAAGCTACACAGGGAAACATTGTCTCGAAAAACATAAAAAAAAGAAAAGAAAAGAAAAGGAAAGAAAGAAAGAAAGAAAAGAAAAGAAAAGAAAAGAAAAGAAAAGAAAAAGAAAAAGAAAAAGAAAAAGAAAAAGAAAAAGAAAAAGAAAAGAAAAAGAAAAAGAAAGGAAAAAAAGAATCCAAGTTCAGTCTCCAGAACCTAAATTTATAAATGCAGGGGTGACGAATTTCATTTGTTTTCTCAGTGCTATGGAGTCTCAGAGGTGGATCCCTGGGGTTCATTGGTCAGCCTGAGAACTCTAGTTTGTGAGTTCTAGGCCAGTGAGAGACCCTGTCTCAAAAAAGAAATGGGTCCTCTCCACACACACATTACACACACACACACACACACACACACACACACACACACACACACTTTTTAAATGTTTCAAATTACAGTGTACAAATCTACAGGACTTTTATATAAAATTTCCTGCACGCACTTTACAAAATTCCTGTGATAGATAGTACTGGGACTATTAATCTTATTTCATTAGCAAAAGGAATTTTAGGAAAATTCCTCAACTGCCACAGTATAATAGCACCAGAATATGACAGATGCTGATTTTCCAAAATTCAAATATTGAATTCACCTTTCTCTCCTTTATATTTAATTTTCCCAAGTGAACAAGTTAGACAACAAACTTTTTAAGTATTAATCTCTATCAATGTTGGGACACATTCTTTATATAAACTTGATCAAATTATTCTCCCAAGTGCCATAAGTTATTAATAATCCAAAATGAAGATAAATAGTACAGCAGTGTGGATTATTTAAAATGGTAATTTCATTAACAAAATCTCTTTTCCATTCATTGTCTTGAACAGAAGAAGACAAAGGCATCGGCTAGATAGATGAAAATCAACCATGGAAAGTATTGCTTATGTAATATCCCTGTGGAGCAAAACTATTTTCTCTTGTGGAGGCTGCCACGTTTAGTTTTGAGAAAGTGCATTTCTGTCCTGGGGATGCCATCTGCATGCTAGCTTCTACTTGCCAGCAGCCTCCCTCCCCACAGCATACCTTTCTGACCCTGGCCCTGGATCTCCCATTGCTTCCTAACTACATGAAGACAGGGAGGCACTCGGACAAAGCTTTTACCTGTTGGCCAGTGTGGGAAACTACAGAGGCAAGTTTAAGGCTGTGGTTCCTCTAACTCTGTTAACTATTACTGGGATTAAATGTATAATACACTGAGGGGAATAAGGAATGTTTAAGGTTAGACAAGTGATTTTAGAATTTCTCTTGGTGTCTACAAAGGCAGCTTTTTCATAGCTGGTGCCCTTTACTTCTCTCAAAGTGATTTTAGGATCCCACCAATGCGAAGTCTACTTTGTGTTGGGACTTCCCCGTTGGATAAGAACAGGAAGGCATGGGTCTTAGACTTTTCCCGGTCACAGTGCTATTCCATTATGAGGATTTACTGTACTTCATGTTCTCATGAGTAATTGCAGATTCCAGCATACTGGTTCCCGAGAAATAAATCACTCCCGTTGCTAATTGCCTAGTGTTTTCTGTCAGCAGTAGTCACACTCAGGACAACCTGAAGACATAAGTGGATGTGTATGGACATTTCTCAGGTCACTCTTAAAACACAATCCCAGTGTTCTAAAGGGCATTGGAATTCAAACGACAGTAACCAGATTTCAGGGAAAACCTTAAATCCACCTAGTTCTTAGAAAATGCATCTAGATTTAAGATGCGTATTACTTTTAGAAAAAAAATATATTCATCGTGAGAACACAGTGGAAATGTCAGGAGAAATGCGCCAGGCACTCACTTCCTGAAGGATGAGTAATGGGGCATGGGGAGGGACCGAAGAACAACAGCTGTCCTGTTAAAGTTAGGAAGAAGAATGGTGATAGGTGCTCTATCGTATCATAGTTTTGACAGCAAAAATACAGCAGTGAATGATGTGTTATATGTATTTTTCAAAAGTTAGAAGGAAGATTTCAAGTGTTTCCTTCATATAGAAGTGGTAAGCGTGTGAAGAGATGCGTGTACTTTCCTTCTTGTGAGCATCATATTATATATGCATGTGGTGCATGGCAGTCCATAAATACAAAGGTTTTTACAGATTGTGTATAACAAAAATAAAATGTACACATCTTCTGAATTCCCAATACTATTAGTAAGAAATTCTTTGGGACAAACCAGAGGACAGGAGTCCTCTATGGAAATGGAAGAGTTTAGGTTCTATGGACCTAAAGAACACACCTCTAAACAGCAGCTCCCAGCATTCTTAGTGGCTCTCAAGGAGAAAGCTTTATCTACCTTTCAAGAATTTCTCCAGGTTCGGGAGCTGTTGCTGATGGGAATAGTTAGGTTCCTCTGGGACCTTGAGTCTCAACAACCTACAAGAACACAAAGACACCTCAGTGTTGAGGATACACCCTGTGTGACTGCCCCAGCCCTGTCTCTCCACACTCCCAACCTCAAAGCACAGAGAAGCAGCTCTGCAATAATACAAACTCCAACGGCTGCCTGGTCAGTGAAGATCAGGTGCTAAATTTACAAAAGGGAATACTAATATAAAATTTTATGAATGTTTTTCTCTTGGAAGTTAAATCTAATAATCTTTCTTCCTTCATTTCTTCTTTTTTCTTTCTTTCCTTCCTTTCTTCCACCTCCTCCTCCTCCTCCTCCTTCTTCTTTTTATAATTACAAGTCCTCAGCACATATATGTTAGTAACTAGACTTGAATTAGACAGAATGAAATTTAAAATCCAGGAGCTCCAGCCTTATTTTCTCCTTTTTCTTTCATTTCCATCTGTTATCTTTCTTTCTTTTGGGGGTGGGATGTGGGTGTAAATTCTGGCTTTTGCCTAGGAGTTTTAGACACCACTCTTGTGCTTTCGCACTTCAGTCAGTGCTGGTGAGGAATGAAGGGTCGCTGACCAATGCCCGTGGTGTCAGTTTCTCTCCTTTAGGCAAGCATCCTTGGTAAGTAGACAGCTCAGCGTTCATGATTTCAACTGTCAAGGAAACATGGCAGGTCCCAATTCAGGTGATTTCCTGCCCAGAATTGGGCATCTGGACATTCCCTTCAGCATTAATCTTTCCTCTTGCAGGTAAAAAGAGAAAAGATGGAGAGAAAAACATGGTGGACCTCTTTCTCCCCGTCTGTGCCAGCCTGCCTCCAACCTGGTGATCGGGATGCTCACCTTTTGTGTGAAAGCCCCCTTCTCCCGAAATTAAAAAAAAAAAAAAAGTGCCGAACTAGATCTGACTAATTAACCCCAACCTTGTAGCTTTTACAATTCCATTCCCCATCCTAGTTCGTAGAGGATGTTTGAGACTTCTTAACACGCTTTCAAGTGAGAGGGTTTAAACTCCTGGATTAGCTTTACTAACACCCGCAATCAACGCCTCGCAAACTAACCTAGGGCATCGTATACTAGCCCAGTGAAAGTCCCATGTTTCCTATCCTGTTTTTCTTTGAGAGTATGTATCTCAGAAGTTAGCTCATTACCATAAAAAAGTTAAGAAGGCCTGGCGACATATAAAACAGGGATGCTGCCGCCACAGGAACTGTTTGCTTTATTACAGCGGGTAATGGAGTGCTGCTGTCCAGTTCACCAGTCCTTTTAATAGGAGTGCATGCTGGGCGGGGTCGCACTACTAGTGACTTCCTTTTCTAACGATGCCTTTCGTGCTTTGGAGGAACCGTTGAAAAGCAGCTGTAAGCCATCAGCCAGGGATCACGACCTTTGAGTGTCTGGGAGCAGAGCCTGGGTTTGGGAAGTAAACATGGACAGTGTATATAGCGAGATTCTCAGGATGATGGTGAAGTCTTCAACAGCTCACTTTCACATTAAACTGTGGTAACTCGTCCCATGATCCCTCTCAGCCTTCTCCTTCAGGAGGAAGGGTGGGTTTTGTATTAGGATGGAGCTGAAGTGAAGACTGGACCCGAATGTTCAATTCTTCCTGGGACTGCTTAAATTTCTTCTGTTTTCTTTGTTTAGAGATAAACATATTTAAAATTCTTAATTTTTTTCCAAGAAGTAATTTTTGCTCCACTTAGACAGTTTTACGCATAGCAATGAGATATTATTTAGTCATTTCATTTAGTGATTAGTGACCCCCAGCAACCTCATCTGTGGTTGAGGGGAACCATTTGAGGATGTGTATATTACTCTTAGATAATTACACATGGATGGTTACACTGCAAATAATTTTCAAAGGACAAGGATCTCTGGATTTCTTATATGCATCCTTTATATCTTGTAGTTGTGGTTGACATAAAGGACTATCTACATAAATTTCTATTTTAGTAAATATTCAAAACTATTTTGAGGTAGGTTTAGTGTGTGTGTGTGTGTGTGTGTGTGTGTGTGTGTGTGTGTGTGTGTATGTGTGTGCATGTGTGTAAATATCACCATGGAAACACATCTGAGCCACTACTCGGGGCATTTTCTTTTTTTTTTTAAGAATTTTTTTTGTTCATTTTACATACCAACCACAGATTCCCCCTCTCATCTCTCCTCAGGCTCCTCCCCAGACTCCCCCTCCCCTGACTAGCCCCCCCATGCCCTCTTCCAAAAGGGTAAGGGCTCCCATGGGAAGTCAGCAAAGCCTGGTACATTCAGGACCAAACCCTTCCTCCCCCCTGCATCAAGGCTGAGCAAGGCATCCAAACATAGGTAATGGGCTCCAGAAAGCCAGCTCATGCACCAGGGATAGATCCTGATCCCACTGCCGGGGTCCCTCAAACAGACCAAGCTACACATCTCTCTCCCATATGCTGAGGGCCTAGTCCAGTCCCATGCAAGCTCCACAGCTGTGGCTCTAAAGTTCATAAGTTCCCAGGAACTTGGTTCAGTCATCTCTGTAGATTTCCTCATCAAGATCTTGACCCCCCCCCCCTTGGTCATATAATCCCTCTTCCCTCTCTTCAAGTGGACTCTGAGAGCTCGGCCTGATGCTTGGCTGTAGATCTCTGCATTTGCTTCCATCAGTTACTGGATGAAGGCTCTATGATGACAGTTAGGGATTTTACCAATCTGATTACCAGGGTAGGCCGATTCAGGCACCCTCTCCACTATTGCTAGTAGTCTAATCTGGGGTCGTCCTTGTGGATTCCTGGGAATTTCCCTAGCTCTATCTGAGGTGATACCTTCAAGAGCAGACAATAAAATAAAGAATGAACATTCATAAAGAAACCACATGATAGGAAAGTGTGAATTCTCATGTTTAAACAAGAAAGGTTTCTTAGTTTCATTAACTTCCTCTTGCCTTAATCTCATTTCAAAGCAGGGTAGAAGTTCTTTTTTATTTATTTTTTAATCAACGTCAGAGAATATTTGCTATTTATCTCTGACTTACTGTTGCTCAAACTTGAACAGCTGTATACCACACCGATTTGATTTTGTACCATTACAAATGAGCCATTGTCCTGACAAATTTTCTGGTATTAGCTGGCATGTTGTAATGAAGGGTCTTTAATTGACTTATTTGGTAAAGGAGGAACAACTGGCCAGCTAAAACTTATATGTTTTTTTCTCTATTGACAAGTTTTATTTTGAGATGATTTTTTATCAAATAAAGGGTGATGGTTTCCATAATTTTTGTTTCCTTAGCATCTTCTAACGTCATCTGCTTGTAGGTAGCACTTTGGTAAAAATTAACAATGCGTACAGAAGATGTGTTGTGATGCTTTGGTTTTTGTATTAAAAACTGACCACTTGTCAGGAGAAAGAGAATGACCACTTTGAAATTGGCAACATTTATTTAAAGAGTAGGTGACATCACATAGACTGGAAATATTTAACAGGTAGCATTGGAAAGTACTTCACATTGCAGACACATGGTCTGAGCTTTTAAATTGGCATGCCCTTGTTTAGTCCCACTGGGCTAGGAAGGTGTGTCACCTATCATGACCATACTCAGTCTCTGACTGCCCAAGAGGGTGTGGCAATCATCTTTCCAGACCAGAATTTTTTTACAAAATACACAGACACTGGCTGTGAGGAGCACTGAGCACTGGGCTCTTTCTTCATCTACCCAGTCAATGAGTCAGTAGTAAAATGATTAAGATACAAGAGTAAATTAGTGAAAGAAACTATGGGTGTGACAAATGACAATCTGTGCCACTCCACAGATTCTGGATATTTCTCTATTCCTTCACTGGTAAACAGAACTGAAACAAGCTTTGGTGGTTGTTTGTGGACTCCCCAGTGCCTGGATGTAACCCTGGGAAGGAGGCTGCTAGCTAGATGTGTTTCATCCTGCAAGGATGAAGGGTGATTGATGGCTCAGAGCATCCTCTATCAACAATCTTTGAGGACACTAAATCTGGAGAGCAAGACCATGTGGATGAGGAACAGAAAGGGTGGGGCTAGCGGTAGAACAGGAAGGATGGTGTATGTCCACACCTCCATCTGAGCAGGGCAGGAAGACACTCCTAGGCAAGCAGGGGGGCTCATCACAGGCTGCCATCATCTAGTTGGATCAGCCATTCTGTAGAGGTGTGACACATGAGCTCAAAAGTACTCAGCACGGAAGGCTGGAGAAGGATTGTGAGGCGGCTGATGCAGGAGAGGGATGGAAAGCAGAGAAACCCCTTTCACCAACTATCCTCTCCGTCTCTTTCCCCTCTTTTCTTTTCTTTGCTTCCTTATATACTGTTTCCATCTCCCCCACTCTTTAATGGTGGTAAGAAAAGCTAATAACTTGATTCTGCTAAAGCTAGTCACAAAAATGCATCAGTTCATCAACTTCCTTCAGCTCTCTTTATTAGATATAAGACTTCCATTAATTGTTTGAGCATTTCACACTTGCATACAATGTACTTTGATCATGTTCATCCCTACTCCTCCCACAACTCATCCCAGGTCCTCCCCCAGCTCCTCCTCCCAATGTCATGCCTTCTTCTAATTTGTGCCACCCACATACTCATGGGTGTGAACCACCCACTGGAGTGTGACTGACCTACCAGGGACTACATCCCCGAAGAAAACTGACCCTCTTCCACCCCCAGCAATAATCACCTTTCAATATTGCCTCAGTAAAGGGTGAAAGTCATGAGCCTTTCCCACCTCCAAGTTGGAATGTACACGGTTTTGATTTTGTTCTGGTTTTGTGCAGGCAACCAAGGCTGTTGTGAGTTCATGGGTGCATCTTAGCAATATTTTCCCCTTGTCTTCGCTGGCCTCTAGCTCTTAAAATATTACTACCCCCTCT
Organism: Peromyscus maniculatus bairdii; assembly: GCF_049852395.1. Lineage (NCBI taxonomy): Eukaryota > Metazoa > Chordata > Mammalia > Rodentia > Cricetidae > Peromyscus > Peromyscus maniculatus. Next base: position 61,796,386 of record NC_134871.1, read on the forward strand.
TCTGAGATTGCCTGTGAGCCTTGGGGAAAGTCACTATACATCTTTAGTAATTAAGAGAAAGAAATAAATTGAAGAATAAAATAATTCAAATTCCAAGGCCCCTTCCAGATGATGAATTTCTATCATGTTTCATGATAATGTACCCTTGAGATGAAAATGTGCTTATAGAAATCATTATCTTCTGGATGAGGATGCCCTAACAAATGCTAAATATGTGGTAAAGTGCTGAGAATGTGTGTAATAGCCATTTGCTGGTATACTTCCTGATGTTAGTCCTTCCCATGAGGATTTATTGAGAGTACACAGTGATGAATGGAAAGAAGGGAGGGGGAGAGAGGAAGGAAGGAAAGGAAACTTGAAGTCACAGTTATGTGTAAACCCCGTGCCCCCTATCTGTCATTGAGAAGAGTCTCAGGAAAGGGCTCTCGGCTTGTTGGGTGCCTTCTTTTGTTCTAGGGCACACAGTTTCTTTGTCTCACTTTCTACCACAGCACCGTCACTCTGGAGGAAAACAAATGAACCAAGTAACATGAGCATGCGCTGTGGCAAACCCTCCTGTGGGAAGTGCAGCATCCTGGCCTGGGGGCAGCTCCGGCCATGCAGAATTCCATGCTCCACAGTAGCTGTGCAGTCTGCATCCCCCCTCACTTCCATCAGATGCCGCGGAAAACACTCCATTTTCTAGGATCCCTGCTGCCCTAAGATGATAAATGAACGGTTCTTCTTAGGAGTAATTACTGCTTCCAGGAGCCGTTACTCCTAGAAAGCGATAATGGTAACTGAAGTTTTCCAAAGGTTCTGAGGACTAGGCCTGCCTGGAACCGAATTCTTTTTTTTTTTTTTTTTTTTTGGTTTTTCGAGACAGGGTTTCTCTGTGTAGCTTTGCGCCTTTCCTGGAACTCACTTGGTAGCCCAAGCTGGCCTCGAACTCACAAAGATCCGCCTGCCTCTGCCTCCCGAGTGCTGGGATTAAAGGCGTGCGCCACCACCGCCCGGCTGGAACCGAATTCTTTAAGGTGGTTATTCCAGTCATACCAACAATCTAATAGTGAACTCACATTGCTCCCATTGTACCTACGAGAAAGCAAGAATTCTGTCGTTTGAAAACCCTGACCATGTTAAATTAGCACCTGAATTCTAAAGGCATGTTTATTTTGAACTGTCAAATTCCAACTTTTTAATTTTACTATGATTTGTTTTTCCTCTGAGTGAAATTTTTATCTTGGAGACAAATATAAGAAATAACTAGGTGAGAAGCGAGAGATATGGAGAGAGATGGGGCAGCCATTAAAGGCTAAGGCTCATAATAAGAGATTATGAAGCAGACAAGTTTGTTTTGTATTAGATAAAATATTGCAAAGTAATATTATCACATAAGGGATTTGAGGGTGCTGGCTGCTCCTTTCATCTGCTCCCTCAGTTCCACCTCCTGGTAATACAGCATCTCAAGGTTAGTGTGTGAATGAAGACATTGGCTGTGATCACTTCGTCCATATGGTCAACAATGGACCCTAACAGGCCAAGCATGCATCAGAGATCACCATGACAAATAACAACCATATATTTGCTCAGTAATGTTGTGTTTCAGTCACTGAACAACTCAACAAAGTTATGATGCACACAAAGTCCCTAACAAACATACTAACGTGTGCAACATCATCCAATCTTTGTGCACTATTACTCACCTGAAACTCCAAGAATTTCAGAGAAAAACAGCAGGGAAATGATGAGCACATGAGCAGGTAGAAGCTAACCTGGGAGTTTCTTCTTCGAGCCCTTGTAACATTGCTGTACACTAATGCTCAGCAGAGTTTGGATGCATCATAGAAGCTTATCTTCCATTAAAAGTTGCTTCTTTCCTCTTTCACCTTTTCTATTTTAATTCTCTGAAATACTATGCTCAGTACTTGATTTGCTTGTTAGTCTCATTAACAAGTGGCCCTGTGTTTCAGTCTGGATTTTACATGTTAAAAAAAAATGTGGTTTATTCTCTTTGAATAGCAAGTGTGCTCTATATCATGTACATATCTGTATTTGATTGTTTAGCATTAAGTAAAAGCACACTCATAGATGATAATTTTAGAAGTTTGTTTACCTTTATTGTATTCGTATGTATCATTCTAAGGAATAAATATTACTGCTGTCAACAGGGTGTGTCCTGTGCTTATTGACACACAAATACTTTCTTCCTTGAGACGGGCAAAGGTGAGAGATGTTGCCTATCCTCTATAAAACCCAATCATATATGAGGAAGCACCACCAAGGCTACCTACTCACTTGATAGAACATAAGGAAGGTATTAGCTATGGGATAAAGACAGACGTGTACTTTAGCAAAATTCACTATTTAAAAAAAAAAAGCAACAACCAAATAGTTGATTGCTGTATTTGATAGGCACAATTCAGTTAAAGATGCACCTTAGACAGTTAAGTGGGGGCATTTTCTGAATATCTGCACTAGATGTCTCTTAACCAAAATGATTTTAACAGCAAGAAATGGCTGCTAGTTTATTACTTAAAATACCTCCTCTAGCCCTCAGTTTTAAGAAGAAAAAAATCAAGACCTGAAATAGCAGAATCTTGAACACCATCTCCTGACATTTACCAGCTATTACTCTCCTTATTACTTTACTGGTCCATTTCAGTCTCTCAATTTAAAAAGCTGTGGAAACCCCTAAAGTTACATCCGTTTCAGCATGGTGTTGTCAGTTTGGAGAATAAAATAGGTAGCATAGTTTCTGCAGAATTATGCACCTATGATAACCTATTTTAACACTGTTTCATGTTCACCAAAATGGGGTCTTGTGTTCTAAGACTTGTAGACATCTAATGTGATGTTTTCAGAGCAGGAGCCACTTAGTGGGGAGTTATTTTCAACATATTATTTAAGTAGAAAAATCTCTCTTGATGTAACTTATTTTTATTGCTGTAACTAATAGGAAATTTGGTAGCGAAAGCAATATATAAAATGATTCTCAGAAATCCAAGTAAAATAGAATATATTACCATTATGATTAATTTTGTGGCATGTAGGTTGTAGTGAGGTGTTTGTTCCATCTGGGGAGACAGAATGAAACACTGGACCAAATATTCTTGTATTTGAATTGAATATGTCCATGCATCCAGTAGACATTCATTAAAGCTCAACACACTACAATTTGTATTGGCTTTGCTGAAGCCAAGTGCATTTTTTGTGTCAACTAATTTCACTTTTTTTATGAGTAAATTGCTGGGTTTTTTAATTTGTATATTTTAAAAATTTATTAAGGGACACAGGTGTACATCTGGAGGTCAGAGGACAAGTCCATGTGTCTGGGAATCAGAGGACAACTTTTGGGAGTCAGTTCTCTTTTTCTGCCATGTGGGTCCTGGAGATTGAACTCGGGTCATAAGGCTTGGTGGCAAGTGCCTTTACCTGCTGAGCCATCTCGGTGGCCCACTGTTGTTTATAATGTGTTGCCTTCCTTACAAAGGGACACATGAAATAATTAAGTGCAAGCACAGGATATGCTATCATTTCTTATTGTCTACATTGGAGGGAAGAGCAACAACCAACACAAATTGCATTGTTTAGAATAACTGCAAGGAGGCCCCTTGTGTATTCTCATGTGTGTTTAATTCACTAACTGAGACTCACTGATTTCTTACCCACATCTTTATCCCAGGCCCCCCAGGCCCTCCAGGTGGCCTGAGAATAGAAGACATCAGAGCTACCTCTGTGGCACTGACTTGGAGCCGTGGTTCAGACAATCACAGTCCTATCTCTAAATACACTATCCAGACCAAGACTATTCTCTCAGATGACTGGAAAGATGCAAAGACAGGTAAGTTTGCCTGTCTAATTAGCCTAATTATGTTTCCATGTGATTTTCCTTTTTGTCCCTTCTAATTTTAATTTTTCTTCCCTCCAAGTCTTCCTAATGCCCCCTTTCTCCAATCCCTCCCATGACCCCCTCACTTGCTCAGATTAATGGTCTTTTTTTCTTTTATTACCACTGTTACACACATGCATAAGAATGCACAAATATATAAATAGAAGCTGCTAAATTTGTTTAGTCTTGCTTGTATGTATATGATTTCAGGGCTGAGCATTTGTATTGAATAACCAGTTAGGAGGCTGTCCCTGGTTGAGGCTAATTCTTCTGCTCTCAGTGATCATTAGTTGCCTGTAGTTCCTTGTCTAGGGGTGGGACCCATGAGATATCCCCCTTCCACATTAGTGTATCTATTAGGATTATAATTGTTAAGGTCTTGTTAGGTAGCCATGTCATTGAGGTAACCTGGGTGAAGATTCTTAGTCATTCCTAGGAGATACAATCTCACATGTAGCAGATTTCCTGGTATTCTGGTTATTACAGTTTCTCTGTACCTTCTTGATATCCCGAGCCTTGGCTACAGGAGTTGTGTAGTTGTATTCCCTGGGGCTAGGCTCCCTGGGATCAATAGTTCTCTGAATTATGACCAATTTTGCTTTTTTGTAATAGTCTCCATTTGCTGACAAAAGAAGCTTCTTTGATTCATGGTGGGAGCAAAAATATCTGTAGATATAAAAGCATAAGGATATGTTTTAGAATGCAGTTAGTATTATTTTATATTTGCCTAAAATATACATACATGTATATTGTTTTATAGGTTTTAAATACATTCCTTAATCATTCAAAGGGCAGATTTCACATATTATTTTCTGTGTGTATATACTGTATGTGTTAGTGTGTACATGGTCCTATATGTGCATTTGTACACATGTGGAGGCCAGAGTCACCCATTGTGTCATCCCTCTGGAGCGTCCACTTATTTGTTGTGATAGACTTTAACTGGGACCCACGTCTGCTGACTAGTCTAGTGTGACAAACCTTCCAGTTCCATGTATCTGCCTATCTCCTTCTCCCTAGATCTGGGATTCCAAGTGCATACTAGTATGCCTGGCTTTGTACATAGATGAGGGAGATCAGACTCAGATCCTCATGGTTACATAGGCATTTTATCAACAAGCTATCTGCCCATCCTACTGGATGCTATTCTCTTAGTATCTACTTCCTTTTCCCTCTTTAAGAAGGTTATATTTACCTATAAGCCATGGCTTCCAGTTGGAGTGTGCTTTCTCATGGTAGAAGCTCCAGAGCTGTATGATTATCTTTCTACTTTTTTTTTTATCAAAGCAAATATGGTCCATGTCCATATTTGGAATCAACTTTTACCACCAAGAAACTCCAGTTGACCTTTTATGACCTATTGCCTCTACTCCTCCAAATATTCTAGGGAGTCAAGTAAGATTTCTCTATTGGGAGTATTCCCTGGCTTCCTGTGTTTGCAGAATTTTCAGACTAGTTCTTCATCCATCTTAAGTCAGCCTTTGAGCTGTAGTCTCCATGGAATAGCTGCATGGCTCTTCCCATTTGAAGCTAACATAACCCATTCATAGCTGTTTGGAGGAGTCTCAGTGAAGCATTGGCTATCACAGGAGTAATCTATCATTGCCAAGATGGGCCTTTAGGAATGTGTCAAATGTCTCCAATCTTAAGATTTTTCAGTAGTGCTGAGGATTTGTTCCATGGGAAGTAGCAGAGTGGATCTGATTGCCTCTTTGAGCTTTCTTTAATGCTTTTTTTGCTCAGGACCCCCAAACTCTTTCTATGTGATCAACATAACAAACTTTTACAAATGCTGTAGATTAAACCAATACAAATTGACTCTTATGGTTTCAGATGCCAGTCATATGATACCAAGGTCTTTTCACGGCTATACTTTCTCAGTTCCAAAGGACCACATATCCCTTGACTTTCCAGCTTCTGATATTTTATGTGATGTGATGTGATGTGATGTGATGTGTGTGTGTGTGTGTGTGTGTGTGTGTGTGTGTGTTTCTATATATGCATTTAGGAATGTGCATGTATACATGTATTCAAGGGTTCTTGGAAACCAAAGGACAATCTTGAATGGTATTCCTTACAAGAATTCTACCTTGTTTTTTGTGTCAGGGTCCTTTGCTGACTTGCAGTTTGTCAACTAGTCTAAGCTAGCTGGCCAGAAATCTCCAGTGATCCTCGAATCTCTGCCTCCCCAGTGGTACATTTATAAGCATGCTCTAACATGCCCAGATCCCAGATCTTCCAAGCTCTCTTCCAGTGTCTTGTAGAAACAAGAAACATCGCCCATGTTCCTTGCCTATGACTGTATCACTTCACTATCTATCTCCATGGTCATATTTCTTCCTTCTCTTTGTGAGGTCTTTCTTCTATGTCTTCTACAAAGACACTTATCATTGGGTCACAAACTAACAGTTAATGGTCTTATATAAAAAAATCTCTAGCTTAATTTGAGCCTCTTCTTAAAATTCTCTGCTGACACCCCACTGTTCACATTAGGTATCACACGGGTTCTGAATTTTGACATGGACATATTCTTGGCTATCTTATCATTTAGGATGATACATCCTTCTTTCTATGGGCAGCTCAAAGGTGATGAAAAGAGTGACATGGGAAAAAGATTCCATCTCAATCAGAATTTTATTTTTTCCCTTTACTTGATGAAGATCTTTTATTGCTGCAGACCCTGACTTGCCCTCTTTCCATCATCTGAAATCAAAGTCCTTCTGCATGTGAATTTAAGCACATATGAGGATTTAATGTGAGAGGGAAACCACAAAGAATGAAAACAGAGACCAGAGGAAGCCAAAATTTTAATCAGGAAGTCAAAATTACATCTTCAGTCATTTAAAAAAAGCTGTGGCAAGATGATAGGACAATTGATGAAACCAGCATTCAATGGAAAAAAATTAAACAGGGGGCAACCAGAGCTAGCCCTGGCATGCAAGGTAGAGAAGGTGAAAGCTGGACACTGAGCACCACCTGCTCAAAGGCTGTGTGTTTATGATCTGCATAAACAGATGACAATTCCCCAAATATTAACATAATGAGTCACAGGCAAGCCTAAAAGAACAAATTCTCCAACTGGTATACAGGTATTTACATGTACTTGTGTGTAGGCTAATTATTAAAAACACATAGAAATGTTTGAAGCAAGCTTAAACTAAGATATAGACCTGTCTTGGTTATGTATTTTTATCATATCTCAATTAAATAAGCAAGCTAAGATCATATCTTCATGATGATTTATAACCTCCCTTGAGTAGCCGAAATGCTGAGAACTTCTTATAGCACATAGAAGCTTAGCTCCAGATGGTGTAAGTATACAAAACTTACAAGCAATATTATTCATGGTGTCATTTTTTAATTCAAGCAGAAAATCATTTGCTCCCTATGGACCACACTAGCGGAAGTTCACCCAATTTCTGCCTTAGGATATCATACTAGCATTTGCTCCAAGAGAGTGGCTCTTTTCTACTCAAGGGGTAGCCCATGGATTAGCAGCAAGGCTGCAACGGGGAGCTTGGCAGAGCCCCAGAGCTTGGCAGGAGCCCCCACCTCAGGGTTTCTACACAGGCAAATTGCACACACATCTGTCACTTTCTCTAGATGGTTATCAGTGAACTTTCACGCTCCTCAACAAAGCATTTGTCATTGGTAGATGCTTTTGCGTTAACCGGCTGTGTATGTGCTGTCTTTCTGAAGTGGTAAAATGAAAATGGCTAGATACCGAAAGGATTTAGTCAACTGCTAATTTCTATTTTTTATGTTGATTTTATTGAGATCCCCCAATCATTGAAGGAAACATGGAGGCAGCAAAAGCGGTGGATTTGATCCCATGGATGGAGTATGAATTTCGGGTGGTAGCGACCAATACGTTAGGTACAGGAGAACCCAGTATACCCTCGAACAGGATCAAAACAGATGGCGCTGGTATGTGCAATAACCTTTGTAAATGTCATAAGGTTACAATACTCCTCTAATATATACTAGGATGCATTTGTAAATATTCCTGTAATCAGTGGTTCATCCAAAAGTGTTTGTGTGTGTAGCCCAAAACAATAAAATAACTACTAAAATATTAATGCAGGAGATACTTTAATTATATAAAAACCGATAAGTATCGTATTTTCTCAGCATATTCTACCAGAAACTATTCAAATAAGATTTATATGTAGAATATGCAGTCTTTAATATAAATTGTGAATCTTAATCACTAATCTTAAGATTAATGAATCTTAATCAATGATTAAGTGTCTGGCTTAAACAGGTTCAATGATTTGGGAGGTTCACTTCTCTGGCATACTACAGAAATATTTGCAGCTGAAAGCCCATGTGATTGGCACATATGGGCAGAGTTTAGAGGGCAAGAAGGGTCTGGAGACACGAGAGATGATGGTAAAGGTTCATAGGATCATGGCACCCAAGAGTCATGACTTAAGACACAGTCTCAGGTGTCATCTAACTAGGTTCTCATAGCAGCTCAACCAATTCTGATTCTAATTTTTATGCTAAATTCCAACTCCATTTAAATACCCTTTATTTTAATAAGTACTCCACTCTTTCTTTACCCCATGTTTCCAAAATAGAATGTTATTCTGATTCTAATGGTATTTCTTCTTTTTATTAATCCCTGTCTATTTAAAAACATTTTTTTATAGGCTGAGTTCATTTATTTTAACTTTCCTTGGCAAAAATGAGAGTTTTGAGTTAAAGATTTTAAAAAGATGATTGACTATTATTAAAATTCTGCTGTGGTCTCTTAATGTCACTTACCCATATTTTTGGTTGTCCCAGTTCTTCGACCCAATTTCCAAATAGAACTAGAAGTTTTAATGTCATGGGGATGGCCATAGAACTACAGTTCTATGTAGTTTCATGCAGCTGGTCAGATAACCCTGATAGTGACAAAAGAAAGAAAATATCATTAAAACTCCTGGTTTGTTTTGGAAAGATTATCCCATTGCTTATCAATGGGGTGGAGAAGTTCAGGTAGTTGATTTAAGTCAAGGGCCATACTTATATGTTTGAAAGTTCAAATCCAGATGTCTTCCAATTCACGGTGCTAACTCTTCAAGATAGCTTTGCAAGCAGGACTCGGAACACACATCTACTTTATAAACTTGGATTAGAATCCTAACTGAGGCTTCAATTTCTTCCTTAAATATGAAGGTAAATGTCACCAGAAATTTTAGTTTTTGTATATTCCCCTACAAAATGACCTGGAACATACTGTTTTCTCTACACCACAGAAATTTCATTAGGGGGAAGACACAATCCAAGTTGAAACCGTATAGGATGCAGACACTGCCTAGCCAGGTCTTGGGTTTATTTACTCATTGCTATCTCAGATGCCACCTATGTTGCAATGGTGGCTTCTGTGTGATTATTTACCCTCTCTTGAGAAACAAAGAAAAACAAATGGAGTGTGACGTGACTAGTGGTTTTGACCACAGAATTCCATACCAAGAAATCACACTTGATTTGTTTGTACAAGCCTTCACTTCAGAATGAAATTTCAGGAAAATCTCAAGTGTTTAAGTTGGGTTAGGTAAATATTTCAGTTGTAACATCATACCTGTCTCAGATTTAGGGCATTTTTTTCCTCATTGAGTTGTATTTATTTTCTATTGTGTGAACAGTGTCTTTTCTGAACATCAGTTTCCTTAGTGAATATTGTCCATAAAGTAGAAGGCAATCTTTGACATTGCTCATCTGTAGGACCTCCCTTTTTCTTAGGCATTTTGCTATAAATGATACTTTTATTTTTTAATCTCAGATAATATTGTTTAAAAGGACTCACTACCTAGAGACAATTACTATGAAGTCTATCATAAGTTGTTTTTGTATCTGATAGTAGAAGGATGCATTTTTTAAATCTCAGAAAGATTGAGTTTGATTATTTTATATTGGAATATATAAAAATACTCAATATCTAATACCACATCTGGGAGTGGTAATACTTCAACTGACTGTGCACAATCTAGAGTTTTCAGCTAGAAGATATATTTGTAATTTAAGAAACAGTATTTTGATTAAAAATGGTAACAAAAGCATCCCCTTTGCTTTGTATCATCACAGGACACATCTCCACATCAATATCTCTGCAGTGAAGGCAGATTAATTTTGGTAGCTTTTATATATATATATTTGCCAATTCAGGTCCATTTAATGAGGAAAAATAGCATCACAACCAAGAATGATATGTAAAGCATAGTGCCTTAGCTTTATGCCTAATTAAACTATTATACTCTTGTATTTTTATTTACTCTGTTTTATTTATTTTTGTTTTCTATCTTTCTTTTTTTAAATGTGTTTAATAGGAGGGGAAACTATTACTAACAGTAGTAGTATGAGAAAATTATTGTCATTATTTTGTTTGTTTGTAAACAAATTTAGCAAATGCACTAGAATGATTCTTTTGTTTTCATAAGAACAATAGAAATCTTTAATCCTTTAACTTCTTATAAATAACAAAAATATAATCGGATTGAGACCTGCAGAAAAATTTATTGTGCACTGTGATTTTTTGCTCACAACCTTTGTTTCTGCAAAACTTAATGTCCTCACCTGACCTGAGTTACTGCTTTACTGTAAGTCCACTGATGGAGTTACAGAGTTATGTTGCAGTTTCTTTATATTTACAAATATTAAACAAACTTGTGATCTTGCTGGATGAGACACCATGGGTTCCCAATCTGTTTTTATCCTCCAATAGGAAAGCATCTATTTAAATTGTGAGCCATGTGAGACTTTTCAGCATGCTCTACCACCAGTCTTACGAGTTACAAGTACTGTACAGTTCATTGGATTGTACTGTTAGCACTTCAGAACTGTGTATTAATGATATAATTATATTGTAATCTCAAAAATAAAAGAAACTGTTAAAAAAAGAGGCATCTATACATTGAAAATAGAACATTGAATGTCAGTCCTTGGTTTTATAGACTGACACATACAACCATGTTCAATTTTGTTTTTTTAATAATGAACTTTTGATATAAACTGAAATTTTTATGTTTAACTTTGTGTTAAGATGACAATACACGATAAAGCACGAATTAAAAAATAACTTGTCAGCACATTTTGTATCAAAAGCCAATCTTTAGAAAATATATGATTTTCATATTCAGAATTTCTTGCTGGGTGGTGGTGGCACATGGCTTTAGTCCCAGCACTCAGGAGGCAGAGGCAGGTGGATCTCTGAGTTTGAGGCCAGCCTGGGCTACAGAGTGAGTTCCACGAAAGATGCAAAGCTACACAGAGAAACCGTGTCTTAAAAAATAAATCACCACAGATTTTTTTATGTGCCAGTTTTAATGTTGGCAAATAAAGCCCAAACTGGAAATTATTTAAGAATTAAAATATAAAAGGAAAATTGGGAATATTAGGTTCTTTCATTGGAAAAAATAATCATGATATTATTGAGTTGATTTCCCAGCTGTTTTTGGGACTATAAGCTGAAACATGCAGGCCCTTATACAAATAAAACAAATCACTCTTTATCCAAAATGCTGGCAAAGGGACGATTTAAAACATCTTACTTTAAAACTATAAGTATTGTTTATTCACTATTAATAATTTATCACTTCTTAAACATTAGTTCAAGTTTGTTTTGATAATTTATGCCTTAAAGAACACCAAGTTTTTTTCCCCTGTTAAGTGCCTGGAGCCTGAAGCAAAAATTGCCTGCTAATGTTTATCAAGATTTACTTCCCTGAGACCAAGCATTCTGTGGGAAGACTTCCTCCTCAAGCAGGACTGAGCATAGAGTGCCAACTGCTCTGTTCTCTGATTCGATTTACACATATTACATGTCAATTCCCTCTGTGGAAAATTGCTTCTACCCTGCAAAAGCTAAAAATAATAAGTCAACAACCTAGGCAAAACAGCAACATTTTCTATTAACAGACATAGTTCTTACCTCTGTGGCTTTCTTACTTTGAGTTTAACAGCATGAGCAGAATGGATACTCTCTGAAAAGAAAATGAGTCTTGAACTCCTTACTTGAAGCATGCTAGAAAGTATTTAATTTATCACAAAATAGAAAATGTTTAGTCTAATAGAGATATAGTCTGTTTTTAACTGTTATAACTTAAAAGGTTTAAATTGGTTTTAATGAAAAGCATTACAAAGAAATGACTTGACATATACATTTGTCCTAAGAGGAATATTTGATTCCATACATTTTTATAACCATTTATTTAAGATTACTTTGAAATTATTCCCCCACAACCACTCTACTTGTATCTGGGGTAAAACAATATTTGATTTATTGATTTTAGAGAAAGACGCTTTTAATTTTTCCATAGCACACAGAGTTCTAAATGTAGAATATTAATTTGGGGGCTAAGGGCATTCACAGTTGTTTTAACAGCCTGGCCTGCAATATGTGGATATATTAACAAATGAGCTACACTTTACCTCTTAACATCCTTGTGTGTCTAATTTCACCCTCGAGTATACAAGTAGTTAGTGACAGTTGAATAGCAAATTTGTATCTTGGGCTTCACATTAATCTCTTCCTGAGGAAAGGAGATCACATAGCTTGATGGACAGAGGAAGAAAATGTATTTTAGTTTCTATGCTGCTGAAATATGTATTTCATCTAGGAATTTATAAGGTTGACATGGAAGTTTTAAAATATGCTTCTTTGAGTCACAGCTCTTTGTCACACTCTGATGCCCCCTGAGTGTTACCTTGCTAGAGGTACGTTTTGTGATGGGTATGACTAGGTCCCTATTGTGAAGAGATTTAGTCATGGAAGCACTAACACTTCATCACCTTAGGGTATGAGCAGATCTGGGGTGACAGCTAACATGAGCCAGTGCATTTGTAAGGGGAAGTCTGTTTCTTGTGGAGCGTTGAACTTGGCCCACATTGCTGGGAGTGTAGGGACAGGCGTGTGTAGTTAGAAGCCAAGTCCACTTATTCAGCAGAAGGCAGTACCTGCCCTGGAGGGATTGCAAGGAGAGACAAAAGCCAAAAAGGCACTAGGCTGGGCAGATGAGAGCAGTGTGGCTTTAAAAAAAAGTGAGAAAACCTGATTTCTGTGTAGATGTAACCAACCATCTTATTAAAATAAGAAACACAGAACCAATGTAAAAGAGAAAGCCGAGAGGTCAGAGCTCAGAGATAAAATCTTACCCTTCCTCCTGCAGTGCTCTTAGCTTCCCCGAAAGAGAGCCACTTCCTGTGTGTCCGTCTTTAAATAGTCTTTCTGTTCTGCCTTCTCATTGGTTGTAAACCCAAACACATGACTACCTCATCACTGCCTGTAAGTACCGCCCCCTAGGTCTTAAAGGCATATGTCTCCAATGCTGGCTATATCCCTGAACACACAGAAATCTACCTAGCTCTTCTTCCAAGTGCTGGGATTAAAGGTGTGCGCCGCTGCCGCCGCCACGCTCTTGCTATGGCTCTAATAGGTCTGACCACTGGGCAACTTTATTTATTAATATACAATGAAAATCACATTTCAGTACAAATAAAATACCACATTTCTGGGGCTAAAAGGAAACATGGAGGATTGTTGAAATTTGATTATGGGGTCAAGTACAAACCAGCTGTATATGAGTTCTTCCATGCACATCTGTGTGTGAGTTCCTCCCTGCACATCTGTGAGTTCTTCCAGGCACAGCTGTGTGTGAGTTCCTCCATGCACATCTGTGAGTTCCTCCATGTCCATCTGTGAGTGAGTTCTTCCATGCAGAACTGTGTGTGAGTTCTTCTGTGTCCATTCGTGACAGGAGAGGTGTGCTAGCCTGGGAATTAAGGAAGAGTACATAAAGGACAGTTCTACGGTATAGAAACTACATGGTGGAGTCTCCACCAGACACAGAGACCCAAGGATGATGTGAGAGGATGGGTATACACCTCTGCTAGTGTGGCTGAGCAGCTCCTCCCGCTTTGGACTTTGCTTAGTGGATGAAGAATGCATGGTTTCTGTGGTAAATAAGAACTTCATTACAAGAAAAAAAAGCTTAGCTTCTGTTTACTTTTTGTAATTTTACTTGTTTCAGCACCAAATGTGGCTCCCTCAGATGTAGGAGGTGGGGGTGGAAGCAACCGAGAGCTGACAATAACGTGGGCGGTAAGTATTAACACACTTCATGGAGGGGATGCATTGTCTATTTTTAATTGCAAACCCATTTTTTATCAAAATAAATTGAAAATAAAAAAGGAATACTCGAGTAAAAAAATAAACACTTTTTCCCCCATAAATGCACATCAGCTTTCACGTCTTCCTGTGCTTAGGAAGCAGTTCCTGTGCCAAACAAGACACTGGCTGCTCAGGGATGTGTTGCCCTAGAAAACATCCAACTATTTGATTGCACAGGGATTGTGAGAACAACTGCCCACTCACCTATTATAAGTCATGTAACCTTTTGCCTGGATATTTATACACTAAAGATTATGTTCACAAATGACATCAAATCCATTTCTAAACAGAACACTGGCTCTCACTCAAGCCTACTTTAATCCATCTTAATCTGTTCTAGCAGTCACCCAAAGGGTTTGACACTAAGAGCCAAACATTTCATTTAGTTTTCATAACTCAAAGGAAAATTCTGTGTCTGACTCTAGATTTTCAAAGCAGGAGATACGGGGACAGGGGAAGGTATGACAGCCACAAATTGTCTGAGTTAGACTTCTGGCACCTTTGCAGACACACTCTGCACAACCCACTCATTCTGTAGTTTTAGTATTCAACTGTTGGAGATAATAAAGGGTCACAACAAGGTGTCAACAATGACAAGAAAATTTCCAGGCTTTATCTTTATTCCTTTCATGAATCCAACTGATTTATCCAAGAAACAGATGTATAGCAGAAAGTGACTTAACTCTCCTATATGGCCATTTAAATCAGATCTTCTTCAAGTGAGATTTAGGGAAAAAAATTTGCTAGTTTGAAAGTGTGTGTGTGTGTGTGTGTGTGTGTGTGTGTGTGTGTGTGTGTGTGTGTGTTTTAGAGTCAATATTATATCCCAAAGTGCAAAAATTTATAAAAATTAGACCTTCAAAAGTGCAAATAGAAGGCATTAGAACTACCTTTAACTCAGGGCTGTCTGTACCATCCCAAACCTTCTTGCAAATGACAGTTGTCTTCCTGAGAAACCCTGAGTAAGTTCCAGGAAATGAAGCATTGGTGCAATGTTCAGGAAGCAGGTGCCCAAAGCCAGCCCCTTGCACATGGGAGTGGCCCTGCTCTTCCTCCAAGGGACCTGCACCTCTGCTCCTCCTAAAAATCACTTTCTGATAATAACCAAGATAGTCTAGAATCTGGGCTCCTATTATGACCTTTAGATTCTGCAGTTCAGACATTGATCCTGTATCTTTTCAGCCCTGCTCTAGGTTCTAAGGATGAAAAAGAAAGCAAATTCACCAACTCCTTTCTTTGTGCAACTGATTTTCCAGGAGTTCAGTAGCAGTGGATAAAGAACTTAAGTGTGTATAATTGACCATAACAATATGAAAGGAGAAAAAAAAATAAAGTCAGAAGGTGGCTGCAGATTCTTAGAATGACAGATTCCATGGGCTGAGAAAATCCTGTATGGGAAGCAGTACTCCTCCCACGGTGAGGGAGGGAAGAATTAGTTGGGAGTGGATAGGATAGAGGTTGCGGTCACAGAGATGTTCAATGAACAGCAAGGACACCACTCTGGGAATGGCATCATCTCATGGATGAGGATACTTGGGTGCTCTGGCATCTTCACAACCGTCATTAATTTATGAAGTAAATACCTTTTTGCCAAGAGCGTGCTTCTCTGTGTGACTGTATTCCCATAAAGCCCTTCCCTCTGCCCTGTATCCCAAAGCTGTTTGTTATTTGAATTTTTCTTTAGCCTTTGTCAAGAGAATACCATTATGGTAACAATTTTGGCTACATAGTGGCATTTAAGCCATTTGATGGAGAAGAATGGAAGAAAGTGACCGTAACTAACCCAGACACTGGCCGCTATGTCCACAAAGACGAAACCATGACCCCTTCCACTGCGTTTCAAGTGAAAGTGAAGGCCTTCAACAACAAAGGAGATGGACCCTATAGCCTCATCGCTGTCATCAACTCAGCACAGGACGGTAGGTGCATGAGAGACCTGCCTGGTGTCATGGAGGGGGAAAACTATACTCACTGGGAGGATTTAGTGTGTTTTCCTTTAGGCATTGTATGTGAAGATCTTCTTATATTACTGGGTGGTCAGTAAGCAAGTATTCTCCTAAGCCAGTTTTAAATGTCGGCCTTTCCATGTAAATAACAGAAATGCTGCTATAAGTGTTTCAAGTCCTTTTCACTCTTCTGATTCTGTCCTTGTAAATTAGGACATTGCTCTTAAAACAGTTGGCTGATGAAATCTTGTCCTATTCTCATGATTATAATTTTTGAGTCCTCAATTCTCCATTCCTGATTAACTTTGTAGAGTATATGTTTTCCTGTGTGCTTTGAAAAAATATTTTGTTACTTTATGTATGTGGTTATTTTGCCTACACGTAATGGGCTTCAGGTCCCCTGGAAATGTAGTTACAGATGGTTGTGAGCCATCAAGTGTGAGTAGAACCTGGGTGCTTTGGAAGGCCAGTGAGTGCTCATGATTACTGAGCCATCTCTCCAGCCCATGAGTCTATGTAGTTTCAAACTCCACTACTAGATAAGAAACCCTGAATTGGTTATCCAATACCAAGTGTTGAGTCCAAAAATCACATATATATGCAAGTAACAACAAAAACAAAAAAACTCAGCAGATTATGTTTATATAGTTTATACACTTATATAGTTATATATAGTTTATATAATAACAATTAAAGTTCAATAACAACAATTAGGGAAGTAGAAATCATGAATCTGAGAGAGAGCAAGGGGGTACATGTGAATGGTTGAGGGAAGAAGGAAAGAAGGAAATGATGTAATTTTTGTATCAGTTAAAAAATACTATGTGTAGTATTTGTAAAATTGCCTGGAATTTTATCTTGAATGTTATCTAATGGCAGCATTTATGTACATTTTGTTATTACAATTAAATATTGAAGTGTGTGTGTGGTGCTCCTGAGTGTTGATATGTGGGCATATTGGTATATACATGTGCAGGTCATAGGGAACCTTAATACCTTGTTTTTTGTTTTTGTTTTTCCTTTTGAGACAGGGTCTTTTCCCTGCTCTGAAAACTCAGAGTTGCCTGGGCTGGCTGGCCAAGAGCCCCAGGGGTGTATCTGCCTCTGCCTCCCAGCTCAGGAGTCACAGGCATGTACCACAGTACTTAGCATTTTGCTTTTCTTAATGCAGTCTGGAGTTCAAGCTAGGGTTTTCATGCTTGCAGGGCGAGCTCTTAACATCTCGCTGAGCTCCCTCCCCCAGCCAGTTGAAATTTTTCTTTGAAAGAGAAAAACTGTCCCAGGAAGGCCTGTTCTTTTCTGAAGAGAGACAGAGAAGTGGATCTGGGGGAGAGAGGAGGTGTGTGGAGGAATTGAGAGGGGAGAAGGGAGGAAAAATGTGATCAGGATGTAATGTATGATAGAAGAAAATGGAGACAAATTTCTAAACGGTCTTACTAGATAAGAAACACAGAGCCAAATATAGGGGTGAAAGCCTTAGAAATCAGGGAAACAGTGATAGCCACCAACCATACCTTTCCAGCTCTGCAGCTACCAAAAGGAGGTACTTCCTGTCTAACCTGTACCTTTATTGCCTTGCTGTTCTACCTTCTCATTGGCTGTTAGCCCAGCTACCTCATTTTCTTGTCACTGCCTGTCTGTACAGACCTCCAGGTCTCTATGGTTGATACTGGGATTAAAGGCATGTATCACCACACTTGGCTCTGTTCCCTAGTGTGTCCTTGAACACACAGAGACCCTGCCGGGCAAGTGATCTGATTAAGGGCATGTGCTACCATTGCCTGACTTCTATGTTTACTTAAAAATGGCTGGCCTTTTCCCCCTTGATCTCCAGGCATGCTTTATTTTTTAACATACAAATAAAATATCACCACATTTCAGCACAAATATCACCACATTTCCCCTTTTTGTCTAATATAAAAATAATAAAAAAGTTATACTTAATATAAGAAAAACTATATACAATAAGTACAGTAAGTATATACAATATATACAAGCAATAAATGCATCAACAATGTCAAGTCCATTTGTATTTGACAAATTCAGAGAAAATATTTTATTACCTATTTTATCTTGGTGAGTCCAAATTGTACCAAATTCACCACAATAAAAATAAATCAATTAAAAGAAGAGAAAAATATTTCTTATAAGCCATTTGAGAATAGGGCAGGGATACTCTCATGACTCTTTGTTTTCTGGGACTGTTCAGTTAACTAAGCATACTTGTTGAGGACTTTTTGTGTACATGCGAACAGCACACAATTTTAGGTTAAACACAATTAGATTGCTGTCTGTGATTCCCCCATTTAAACGGCTAAGCTCTTTACTACATACTTATTTAAGAATATGAGGCAGAGCTGGAGAAGGTTCAGGTGGCAAAGCACTTACTGTGCAAGCGTGAGGACCTTAGATTAGATTGCAAGACACAGAAAAAAAAATGAGGAGCTATATTGTGTCTGTGACCTCAATGCTGGAGAGGTAGTGACAACCGGATCCATGATGCTCACTGGCCAGCCAGGTGAGCCAAATAAGTGGGCTCTGGGTCCACTGACCTTGTCTAAACAGAAGATGGAGAAGCAGTTGAGGATGATATCTGAGGATAATCCTCTTACCTACACACACACACACACACACACACACACACACACACACACACACACACCTCCTTATTCATATGAACTCTGTGAATAAGTGATGGATGGAAAAGAAAATGGAGATTTTATGCTTTCTGTCTTAATAAAATACTCTCAGCTAGGGTTCTCTTGGTGTACACAGGAGTAACACTAAAAAAAGAATTCAAAAAACTGCAGTATTGTGCAGTTCTCTTTTGTTCTTTCAGAGAAAAGGATCCAATGTCCTGGCCTGGCTGATTTACAAATTGTATCGTTGTTTTGAAACAAGATCTCATTTACGGTGCAACCCAGGCTAGCCTTAAACTCTCAGAAATCCTCCTGCCTCAGCCTTCTGAAGTCACAAGTATGTGCCACCAGGCTGGCAACATATGACTCAAAAATAAATGTAGCACTGGCTCTTAGAAGTCAATGGGAATTCTTAACATATATTCTGTATTAGTTTCCATATTTCTAAGAAAATTTATTGTATTTCAAATTATCTTATGTTTAAAACAAAGGTTATTTTATATATAAAATATTACTTTAAAATACAGACATTAAGATAGTCAGCTGAGTAATTTGTCTTAACTAAACTAACTATGTATCTCCAGAGAATAAAAGTAAAAAATCATTTCAATCCAAAACCAGACAACAAGCACTCCCAGGGGTATAGTTTATTCCCATTATGTGTTGTCTTCTTGGGGCTGTAAACAGGACTTCATCTCATGTGGGAGGCTGTCAGAGTCCAGATCCAACCTGTTGGAGGGCTCTTGGGGGAGAGGAGAGAGGAATGATTCTCTGACCCTGAGTAAGGTTTCACTAGAGAGTCTTTGTGGGTCCCCACAATCTGACAGAGAAAATACAGGTTATAATGATTTCAATTATCTTTCCATCCTGTCTTGAATTTGTTCTACTGTTTTGTTTGATGCTAAAGTTGGTGTTTAGGCAAAGGCCATGCTTCTTGTGTATTCAGTCATGGCTGTTTGTGTTAGTCACATTTCTTTCTTGACTATTTCACGAGCCTCATAAAATCTGCCTGTGCTGCAACTTGTGTAAGTTGTCAGTCTTTCTTCTGCTAAGATGTCAATGATGGCACTACTTGTTTACTTTGACTGGGAGAGATAGCTGCTCACACGTGGGACATGTCTTAACATTAAATAGGATTATGTCTTTTTAATGAAAGATAATAAAAATTGATGACCCCTGCTTCAAGGATTCCATGGGTCTTTGTGTAAATTTCACCAGGGATGTAAATTTTTTTTGAGGGGGAGAAACCTTTGATACATATTTGACTGGATGCCCAGTTGGAAGATTAGGCATGGAAAAGCTGTCCAGAGCCCAAGAAATGGGGATGTCACAACTTGTTTCAAGGATCTTGAACTGTTTTATAATTTTAGCTTAAATATGAGAGGGAAATTTTATTAATAATTCTCTTTACTAGTAATTTATATTAATAGCAATAAGAAAATTTTCATGAATGCCTCTCTATACTAATTACTAATTTCCCCATTTTTTGGAAAGTAAAACTGTTGAATTATGTAATTAAATTCAATTTGTATCAAAAGGCTATATGGAAAGGCCAGTTGGGAGTGTTTCTAAAAGTACAGTAACTGATTATGGACATCCTGAGACCTCTGAAATTTCCTGTTTTGTTAAAGTGTGTGTGTGTTTGTATGTGTATATGTATATGGGCATGTGTGTGTGTCTGTGTATGTGTGCACATGTGTAAACATCCATGAATGTGAATATGTGTGTATACTTATCACCACTGACCACAGTTAAAATAAAAACAATAGAAACAGATAAATAGGAAGATTATTAAAACTTATTTATAAAATGTTATTCTATTTTATTCATATACAAAAGAACTTTACTTGAACTTTTGTGTAAACTTGAAAAACTTTATTTGAATTTTTTACATAAACTTCTGGCTGAAAAGTAACACTCTTACCCAATTTCAGCTCCCAGCGAAGCCCCCACAGATGTAGGGGTGAAAGTCCTATCATCTTCAGAGATATCTGTTCATTGGAAGCATGTTTTAGAGAAAATCGTGGAAAGCTATCAGGTGAGTTAAGTTTGTTTCGGTAAAAAAGTGTGTTTATTCATAAATATGTAAGGGAAAGATTTTATAATAAGCTTAGTGTTTCAATGTCTGGTGTCTCAATGGTTAATTTGGTATTGAACACCCTATTCTCTTCTGTTTAGTGGTCTGGATATCTATATGCAAGCTATAAGGGATAAGAGAGAGATTGCCTCAATCTGATCTTTACACATCATATATATGTGTGCACTGAACATCATGGACCCAATAAACACATACAGATATTATCTCTCATTTAAACAATTGTGTAATAGCTAGGTGTGGTCTTGGATACCCTTAATCTTAGTACTCAGGAGGCAGATGCAGGCAGAACTCTGAGCTGAGGCCAGCCTGGTCTACAACGATAGTTTCAGGACAGCCAGGGCTACACAGAGAAATCCTGTCTTGAAAAACAACAAACAACAACAACAAAACAAATTGAGTAACACAAAGGTTTCTATCTGGCTTGTCTAGGAGAGACACAGAGACCTCTGTGCACTCAATGATTAGGCTAAAATAAAAACTTAGATAGTAATGCTCATCCTGTCTCCCTCACATTGGTCAAACCCAATGCTTCCATGTACTGGGCAAGTAGTCTACCACTAAGTCATACATGAACCTTACAGGTCACATTCTTGTAAGATACACAGTCTCATAAAATGCTGGCAACCCTTGAGATTTTAAACAGCATTTTGGTAATTCCTATCAGCATTTTAAAAGTAATATCTTCTTTCATTTACTAGTTCCCATTATTAATGCTGCATTAAAAGACCATTATAAATATATTAAATATATGCCTCATAATATCCATGAAAGATATTTACCTTTTTCTTGGTTAGTCAGAAAATGAGCATGCTCCATCCATTCTAATATTATTTCCAGGCACAGGGACCAAGTGACCACACATAGGCTGAATCTCTCTAAGTAACTGTAGTGTGAACCCTCTGAAACCGTGAGCCAAGACCACTCATTCCTTGAGTTGTTATTATCATATATTCCACCAGCAAACTCAGCTGAGAACAGTTCTGTGAATATGGTAGACATTTACCATGTATTTCTTAAGTATTGTATTAGTTAACTTTCTTATGACATTGGCAAAATGCCAGACAAAGGCTACTTAAAGAAGGGAGGGTTCACTTTCAGTAATAGTTTGAGGATCCTGTCCATAATGGAAGGGAAGTCATAGAAGCATGAGCTGGTGGCAGTCCATCACATGACCTGGTGGTAGCTTCTACTATTAAGAAGCAGCTAGGTACACTTTCTCCTTTTTGTTCATTTTGAGACCCCAGTCCATGGACTCATACTACCCATGTTTATTTTTGTTTTTATTTACTTCCTTTACATCCCATTCACAGTTTTCCCAACCTCCACTCCTTCTAGAACCCCCTCCCTTCTCCCCCATATCTACCCTCCCTCTGTTTCCTCTTCAGAAAAGATCAGTTCTCCAAGAGACAATAGCCAGACTGGACAAAGCAAGATAAAATAAGATACGATGAAAACCCTCAAATAGGGGCTGGACAGAGCAACCCAATAGAAGGCAAAGAATCTCAAGAGCAGGCAAAATGGTCAGAGATGCACCCACTCCCACTGCTAGGAGTCTCATAAGAACATCAAGATAACAGCCATAACAACGCAGATGACCTGGTTGCACTCCATGCAGACCCCATGTTTGTCATTTCAGTCTCTGTGAGCCCATGTGATCCCTTCCTAGTTGATTCATTAGGCCATGTTCTGGTGTCCTCCATCCCCTCTGACCCCTACAGTCTTTCCTTCCCCTCTTCCATGGGTTTTCCTGATCTCCTAGAGGAGGGACCCAAATGAGCCCTTCAATTTAGACTCTTTCTTCACATAATGTCTGGCTATGAGCTTGTACTCACCTGCTCCCATCTGCTTCTGGAGGAAACCTCTCTGATAATGACTGGACAAGGCACTAATCTGTGAGTATAGCAGAATATCATAGGAATTGTTTCACTGATGTTTTTTTTCCAGTCATGTTTGGTTCTACCCTACATCTCTAGGCTATCCAGTCTCAGGTTCCTGGTCATCCAGGCAGTGTAGGGTTATTGCCTCCCTCTTGTGGCATGGGCCTCAAATTAAACCAAACATTTGTTGGCCATTCCCACATGCTCTGTGCCATTGCCCAGCAAATCCTGCAGGCAGAACAAACCATAGGTGGATGGTTTTGTGGCTGGGTTGGTGTCTAGGTTTCTCCTTCTGTAACCTGCAGAGTACCTTCTACAGCCAAAAAGACTGATGCTAGGCCAGAAGGTTGTCCTTTGAAAATTGACAGTGAGGCCCCATTGCCGAGGATAACTTCCATTCAGCTCTTTGAATACAGAGAGGTTGAGCTGATGTGGGCTTGGAGTCTTCACATTCTAGTACTACCCCCATTTAAGATGGGTCTTCCTACCTCTTAACCCAAAGTAGAAAATTCTTCATAGATATACCGAGATTTATTTCCATTGTGATTCTAATTCCTGATCAATTAACAGTCACCAATGATCATCACAAGTTCTGATAGTAATAATAAGGTTCTGTTCAATGAAGTGTTATATATTGGTTCTCTGGAGGCTGGAGTTCTGAGATCTGGCCACAAAAGGAACCAAAGCCTTTAAGCAGAAAGACACAGACTAACAAGAAGGAATTGTTGCACCACAGGTCAGGATTTGGGTAGATCTCCAGGTGTTTTTGCAAGGGTTCAGATTAAGGAGGCTGTAAATGACAAGAGCAGACTAAAAGTACCCAGTATTTACAAATTAGCACTCTGAATCACATTGAACAGGTAGGAAAGCAGCATCAAGGAAAGACTCACCAGATGCTGTAAACCTCTGTCAATAAGCCTTGTGCCTTCGGGAGAGCACATTGGTATTTAATGATTAAAACAAAAATTAAATTTTGGACTACAAGTTTTTTTTCCATCTTTTATATTATTTTTCTCTATCCAATAAAATTAAAATATATAATCTATCTCATTGAGTCAATGCACTAATGTGCTTTTTTCCTCTATTAAGAACATGCTTGTGAGAGGACTGGGGAGATGGCTCAGTGGTTAAGAGCAGTGGCTTTGCTCTTCTAGGAGGACCTGGTATCCTCTCCCAGCACCTGCATGTTGGCTCAGAATGGTTTGTAACTCCAATTCCAGAGGATCTGATGCCCTGTGCTGGCCTCTCTTGGTACGAGGCATGCACATGTTCCAAATACATATATGAGGGCAAAGTACCCTATACATAAAACAAAAATGTAAAAAAGAACATGATATATAATTATATAGTAACTTTGTCATATATATTTCAACCAACATGGTAAAAAAAAAGATGTGGAAAGCTATACAGTGATGTCAGTCATTCAGACAACAATCAGAAAATGGGCTTTTTGCCTGAGAATGTATTACAACTAAGTATTCATAAAGGGCGAAAAGTGATCTTTGGCAAATAGGCTTTTTTCCAGAAGATAAATTGAAGAGCAGAGCCTTGTACCCTGTCATAGCTTAGTCTCCCAGAATTCTGGCGCTTTGGAGCATGACATTATACAAAGTTATGAACTCTGTGCAAAGTCAACATGGCTCCACGTACCATCTCTGTCCCTCAGCAAGCTTGGGGAGAATGTACACAAACATTCTCAGCTTCCTCATGTCTAAAGCTGAGGAAGTCACACTTGCCTCATCAGATCATGGAAAGGAACTTAACCCACATGTGGGCTTTTCCCTGCTCTGTGTCCCGGGCCTTTAGAAGTGACTGTGACAATGGTGATGGTGAAGATGATGATGAGGAGGAGGAGGAGGAAGAGGAAGAGGAGGAAGAAAGGAGAAGGAGGAGGACTAGGATATTCATGGATCCAAGGATGAAAGCAGATTTTGAGTCTCTATTGAATACATAATAAAGTTCATCCACTGAATTCACACACCACGTCTGACTGATAATTTACATAGTCAGGTTTTAATCTGGACTTTGTCCTGAGAACAAACAATTTACAATGCTTGAAGTAAATCTTAGAAAATCTTTCTATTTGTTCTTTAAAAGCTTCTCATTCAGAACCTTGACTATCAAAAAGACAAGAATAAAAGATTAAAAGAAAAAAGGAATCGGCACTTACTTCCCCTGTAAGAAAATATTCCTGTGAATATATGGGGTGAGGCAGACCGACTATGATAGGATTATTGTTTTGATTTTAAAATATGTGAGAAGCCTATGCATTTCACGACATAGATGGTCATGAAAAACAGCCCCTTCCCTTTCCTAAAATACCTGATAAATCTGAGTTATAACAAAATCATCATATTAAAATTATGAAATAAAATACAGTGGTGTGTGGAGGTATTGTGTTCCCCAAAATATTGTGCACCCTAATAAACTTATCTGGGGTCAGAGAACAGAACAGCCACTAGATACAGAGGCTAGAAAATAGTGGCACTCATACCTTTAATCCTAGCATTCCAGAGGCAGAAATCCGTCTGTGTCTCTGTGAGTTTAAAGCCACACTGGAAACAGCCAGGCATGGCAACAGGAGCCTTTAATCCCAGGAAGTGATGTCAGAAAGGTATTTAAAGCATGTTGATGAGGAACTAGAAGCTTTTGGCTCCTTAAGCTTTCAGGCTTTTGAGCAGCAGTTCAGCTGAGATCCATTTGGATGAGGCCTCAGAGGCTTCCAATCTGAGGAAACAGGATCAGCTGAGGAATTGGCGAGGTGAGGAACCTGTGGCTTGTTCTGCTTCTCTGATCTTCCAGCGTTCACCCAATACCTGGCTTCAGGTTTGTTCTTATTAATAAGACCATTTAAGATTCGTGCTACAGTGGTGAGAAAATCCTACATCTTTCATAATTAGGCACAATTCAAGATTAACTTCTTGATACATCAAATAAGCACTACAGGTAGATGAATCTAAAAATTAATCTTTCTCTCTCTCTCTCTCTCTCTCTCTCTCTCTGTGTGTGTGTGTGTGTGTGTGTGTGTGTGTGTGTGCGCGCGCGCGTGCGATTTTAAAATGTGTCTTGGAAAGTTTAAAAGTCATTCCCACTCTTCTTGATGAAAGAGTTCCCCACTTCCAGTCTTAACCTACAGTTTTCCTATGATGTGAAGTTATTCTTATCAGTGGTGTTTTGACAACATTGAGCTCCTACTCAGGAGTTCACAAAAGACTTAGTCTGTTCACTCAATGGAAGAACATTTGCTAAAATAATTTAATGAAAATAAGCCAGATAGGCTATGATTGCAAGACTCTTGTGAGCAGAGTTACTATGAATACAGTCATCATAGGGGATTTGTAATGCACAGGCCATAGGAGGCTACAGGGGAAACTTAGCTGAGTGTGTCGCAGTCTTCAGAGGGGGCTCAACTGTCTTCTTTTGGAGAAGGCATCTGTCTTAGCATCTCTAACACAGAGAAATGGGGAAAGGTGAATTTTTAATTTTTTTAACTTATTTTAACGTTGCTCAAGGGAATGGTTGGGAAGAAATGACTAAGTTATCATTAGATGCAGAGGTGTTCAATGTTAATGGCAGCTACTTTGAACAGCCAGCAGTCCACCCTAGAGACTTTTAAACTTGGTATCTGTGGTTCAGAGTGGCTCTGGTTTGGAGAGAAGGTCAATCAATCCTCCACTCATCATGCCACTGCCAGCACCTGCGTGAGTTTCACACCAGACAAGCTGAATGGGGAGGCATTGCTGTTGGCAGAGGCAGAAAGACAAGCTGTTTTATATTCACTAGAAACTGTCTGCAGCCTGCTCAACATAGGTTGATGTTTGCACCAAAGGCCAGAATAAAAAGAATATTAAGATTTCTTTATTTTCATCTTCTGTGTATGAGTGTTTTGCCTGCATGTGTGTATGTGCACTGCTGTGGGAAGTACCCACTGAGTCAGAGCAGGGTACCATATCACCCTGAAAATAAAGTTACAGGCTATTATCAACCACCATAAGGATGTTGGGAGCTGAACTCAGGTCCTCTGCAAGCGCAACCAGTGATCTTAATCCCTGGTCTATCTCTCTAGCCCAATGAAAGGGGATTTTTGAAGAGCTCCCAATAGGTTTACCAACACAGATTTTAATGACTGACATTGTTGATTGTCATAGAATGGTCTAGTGCTTGCATTAGTCTAGCATCTGGATAATTCACAGTTGTATCTTTTGCTGAGACTGAGGTTTTCTGTGTTTGTCTGTTACATTTTTATTTAAAGTACCATACTCAGTTTTGCCTAGAGTATTAAATCTTTATTAGAGGACTAGTCACAGGAAATAGGGTATGTCTTGCATAAACCTCCCAATTTTAGGAAAAAATTAATTCAGAAATATGATATGAAACAAACAGAGAGCAAATAGTAAAGTAGGTCAAAGTTTTTTTTTTTTTTTAAAGATCTAGAATGCTGAGCACATCATAACCCAAAGTGTTACATTTGCTCCAATTGACACTGCAGGCTGTGTCCCTTATACTGACTCATTTTCTCATGGATCATTTTAGTGTTTAACACACATAAGCTTGACTGAAAGATCAAGAAGTCCAAGTCTATCCTCTATTTGGAAATGAATTCTAACTTCACAATTAACAACTAATTCAGATGAAAATGTTAATGTCATATTTTGAAAAAATGTTTATTATATTCTTTGACAATTTTGAATTTGGGGCATTTTCACTCACATTACGCTCTCTTATACCCACCCCTGGTACTTTGATATATTTTCTTTTGGCCCACTGAAATTAATTAAGTTCATTGATAGGAGTGTGAGTGGTGGTGGGGTGGGTGTTTACTAGAACATAAGAACCTTACTAGTTGGTATATCAATGAGGAAAAGTAATTTCCTCCCATACCAAATAACTGCCCTTAGACTGTCAGTGAGATATGAGGACTCCTGACTCTTGTCCATGGGATAATGCCACATTTTGCATTCAGATACCTACTTCTGCTCATTTTAGGACTCTACTAAAACATAAGTCATGACTAAACATATTTAAAGAAAGGCTAACCATGCAAGGAAGCTATCTGTGTTTATTTGTGAAATATTGATTTCATAGGAACAAAGCCATACAGGTTACATTTTAAAACAAAAACACTGGGTACTCCTTTAAATGATCTTTTTGATCCTAAGTTATAAGATCATCACTTCTGTTGGTTCTAAATGTTAATTAAAAACTGTAACTCTATAGGTCTTTGGAGAGTTGGATAAACAAAAGAATGCATCTTTTTAGGATATAACTTCAAAGATTAAATTAAAAAATGCAGTTATGTCCTTTTATCTGACACCCCAAATGTTGCATGGAATTTTGAGTAAAAAATTTGTGCAATTAGTCCTCATTTTATCACATGAATTTTATAGAAATCTTATTATATTGTTTTAATCTATGTCTTAGTTAGGGTTACTATTGCTGTGATGAAACACCATGACTAAAAACAAGTTGGGAATGAAAGGATTTATTGTGTCTTTGATTCTGCATCACAGTTTATTATTGAAGACACTCAATGAAGGAACTCAAACAGGGCAGGAACCTGGAGGCAGGAGCTGATGCAGAGGCCGTGAAGGAGAGAGCAGACTGAATTCCCATGTCTTGCTCAGTCTGCTTTCCTATAGAACCCAGGAGTACCAGCCCACAGTGGGCTGGGCTCTTCTACATTAATCACTAATTAAGAAAATGCCCTATAGGCTTGCCTATATCCTGATCTTATGGAGGCATTTTTGAAATTGTTGCTCACTCCTCTCAGATGGCTCTAACTTGTGTCAAGTTAACATAAATTATTCGGCATGGTCTATAAACTCCTCTTTGAAGTGGATGTAAGCACTACTATGAAATAATACTTTAAGAAATTGTTATTCAATACATATAAATGTCAAGACTCAGGAACCTTAAAGTCCTTGGTTTTGAAGGCTGTATGCCAGGATGCATTCTACCCTTCTATGTTTGTTTAGAAGGTATTTTATGTGGATGATCCTAATGAAGTGTCTGGAATTTCTCAGAATGTTAATATTCATTGTATTTCTCCTCTGGTTAACAAGAAAAATGCCTTGTGCATTGTCTAGTTCAAAGTCCCACATAGATGATGGCCTGAGTTTTATCCTCAGAACCAGTGTGACAAAAATAGCCAGGTGTAGATGGCCGTGTACAACTGGAGTCTTCCCAAGAGTTTCTTGCCCTGTCCAGAAGTCTGAAACACACCTGTCAACAGAAATCAGCTGGTGGTGCATTTTCACCTGTTCTGTCTTGAGATGATAGAAATGCCAGTGGTTCCATCAAAACCATTAAAAAATATGATAGTGACATCATCAAAATGATCATTAAAAGGAAAGTAAAATAACACAGAAGAAGCCAATAAATAATGAGCAATTATCCTGCATTTGGAAAACCACACATCTGACATGTAAAGCTTACAATGTACCAAGTGTGTGGTGGTACTTTATTTGTGCTGAAATGTGAATTAATAAATAAAGTTTGCCTGGAGATTAGAGGAAATAGCAAGCCATTTTAAGTAAACAAAGAAGTCAGGCAGCAGTAGCATGCGCCCTTAATCCTATCACTTAGCAGGCAGGGTCTCTGTACGTTCAAGGCCACACTAGGGAACACAGCCAAGTATGGTAACGCATGCCTTTAATCCCAGTACCAACCATAGAGACCTGGGGGTCTGTACAGACAGACAGAAAGTGACAGAGCTGTGTAGGAAGAGGAAGTGAGGCAGCTGAGCTAAGAGAGCCAATGAGGCGGCAGAACAGCAAGGTAATAAAGGCGAGGGTAGACAGAAAGT
The DNA here is from genome assembly GCF_049852395.1 of Peromyscus maniculatus bairdii. Lineage (NCBI taxonomy): Eukaryota > Metazoa > Chordata > Mammalia > Rodentia > Cricetidae > Peromyscus > Peromyscus maniculatus. The sequence goes on from NC_134871.1 coordinate 61,825,778, forward strand.
AACTCGCATTTGGAAGCAGCTGAGTTGGTGAGGTAAGGTTAGCTATGGCTTTGCTATTTCCCTGATCTTTCTCTAGGGCTTTCACCCCTATATTTGGCTCCATGTTTTTTATTTAATAAGACCATTTAGAAATTCATCTACACAAGTGGACTTGGCTCACTGTATTCCAATGTATAATGGTCACACATGTGCTAACATAAGTGAGAAACTTAATGTATTACATTAGGTGATTTTTATCAGGGCATTTTGGCTGGTTTTAAAAATAAATTCCCATTGCTGTAAACAGAGTATCTAAATATGTAAGATTTGAATATACACATAAAATTAATTTTTATTCAGGTTTTAGATATATTTATTGATTTAATACCTACCTGTCTTTATTTTAAGAATCAAATTCAAATTTGTAAGTTGCATTAAGCTTTGAGACAAAGAAGGCTTTAGTTAACAAAAGTAATAATTTCTAATAATAACATGGAAAATATTTTTTTTAAATATCTTAATTGTAGGTAGCTTGTATAACTCACCAAATAATTAGGTATTTTCCAGAGTCTGGAACTGTGAGTTCAATGGGCCAACAAGAAGGAATGAGAGAAAGTGCTTCTGCAAGTTGTCCTCAGACTTCCACATGTAGCCCATAGCATACAATCATGTATGTGCACACGCACACACTCAGACACACACACACACACACACACACACACACACACTAAAATAATCATAAATGATTATTAGGTGTATTGATTTGATATTTTAAGGGAGTGAAAGTAGATAGCTAGCACACATATATACATGCATACATAGTATTGCATACCTACTTACATCTGAAAGGATTTTGTTAGAAGAAAGTTATTTGCCAGTGCATTCTAGGCCACATAATGACAAATATACCTTTGTCAAGCTAGGTCTATGTCTGCCAAACTATCAAAAGCTCATAATGGATCACAACCATGTAAGCAGACATAAAACAGGACATTAAGATTGAAGTTATTGTCACAAATATTTGCAGAGACGATCACTTTCATATTTTGAAAGTAGATCTTGTCTGCCTCCCTGCCTCCTCTATCTCTCTTATCAACACAAGGCAACAATGGAGTGTAGATTTTTATTTAATTGCACTAGTTAGATCTCACAATGCAAAGGCCAATAAAAGGGTAGATGTGCTGTTATGTGTCACTGAAACTGTGGTGACACCATACTAGTGAAACAAAACCCACAGCAATAAACTTTTCACACCAAGAGCTGAATCTCAGCAAAGCATCAGTCACTTCCCTTGGATATTTGCAGATTCGGTACTGGGCTGCGCATGACAAAGAAGCAGCTGCCCATCGAGTCCAAGTCACTAGCCAGGAGTATTCAGCCAGGCTAGAGAACCTTCTGCCCGACACCCAGTACTTCATCGAAGTGGGAGCCTGCAACAGTGCCGGGTGTGGCCCTTCAAGCGACGTGATCGAGGCCTTCACCAGAAAAGCCCGTGAGTATCACAACCTGATTTTAGATACATCCAGAGCTACTACTTGATGAAACTGAGATCTTGGTTGTAGGCACATGTGAAAAGAATGTTCTATCTAGCTCTTCCTAGACTTTTGGGTTTCAATGCCGCATCCTCTATAGTGCCCCAGAATGTCTTTCAGCATTCCTAGCTGTGGTTGATAAGGGAGACCTGAAAAGCATGCTCTTACACATTTTTTATTCTACTTCTCAGTACCCTTAGAAGGACCCTCCTTCAAACTGCTGACCATTAGAAAATGAACTCGTCTACCTTCTACGTTTATTAATTTAAATTTGTTTTCATACAGATGCATCAGCAGCATAATAAAATCACAGTTGTGCTCATGTTCCTATGCTTTATCCGTAGACCATCACTGTTTAACATAGATAGAAACTAAATTCTCTGGTGATGCAACTGCTCTCTGTTCTCTTCGTTCACATGAGAAGTTTGTCTGTCCTGCTCAGACCTGGGCATTCTTATCTCTCCAGCTTCACTGTGACGTTTCTTCTGGAACCCAGTTGACTGTGTAGACACAGGAACACTTGTCGGCAGGACTCTAGAGGCATTCACAAGTATCTCTAAGAATGCTCACCGTTAGGGTTTGCAATGTTATAAGAATCACTAAGGAACGGATCTCCTACTACACTGACAGAGGTAGACAGTGTCAGATGTGGTTGTGAGTTCTACTTGGAACTGCACTACACCTATGACATCAGACAATGAGCTTTCCTCTTTTGAATCTTGCTCTTCTTTACTTTGCAAATGGAGCACCATTTTTTTCTTCTTCATCCTATGTAGCTTGATTTTTTCGCCTTGCCCACAGTCAGGACAAACCTCTGTCACCCGCCAGTCCCACAGCCGCTCAGACCCAACCAAATAAACACAGACACTTATATTGCTTTCAAACCGTATGGCCGTGGCAGGCTTCCTGCTAACTGTCCTTATCTTGCTAACTGTGCTTTTATCTTAAATTGATCCATTTCCATACATCTATACCTTGCCATGTGGCTGGTGGCTTACTGGCGTCTTCACATGCTGCTGGTCATGGCAGCGGCTGCAGTGTCTCTGGTCATTGCGGCGGCTGCAGCCTCTCTGGTCATTGCGGCGGCTGCAGCAGCTTTGGTCATTGCGGCGGCTGCAGCGTCTCCTTCTGCCTTTCTGTCCTTTTATCCTGCCTAGCCACGGCCGATCAGGTTTTATTTATTAACCAATCAGAGCAACTTGACATACAGACCATCCCCCAGCACAGCCAAGTGCAGACTATCTCAAACACCTGCACTCAGGCCCATGGTCCTAATCATCCTCTATATGGACCTGCTGGGTAACGCCACAAAGAACCTGAGAATGGGCTCCCACAGGACATACAGAACATCCCACAGCAATCCTATTCTCTTATTGCAAATATGTATTATGTCCAGAATAGTTTTACATAGAAGAGATGTGAAGGAGACCACACCAAACCTTAAAACTCAAGCTAAAACCCTGTAAAATAAATATGGTTATGTCCACAAGACAATAGGAGAAGTGAACTGATAAAACTGAAAGTGACTTGTGTGGCAGTCAAATCTGGAGGAGTGGCTGGAAGGACTTTGAAACAATGCCCTGAAAGCTAGAATGTAAGTGATGAAAAATAAGAGGGACCCATTTTGTGACAAGCTGGGAGAAGACTGTTTTGGATACAAAAAATATGCAGAATTTAAAATATTTAATTTTGGAAATACCAGTAGGACCAAAACATGGCTCTGAAGTAAAGAGGGGAGAGTGTGTTGAACTTGCAAAATGTGGAGTATTTTGTAGGTCCTCATTAAAAGTTGGGGTACTTTCTGAGTGTGATAATAACCAATTTTTTAAGTCAGAACGATACCCAGTTATGATATTTGAAAACATTGTTCTGACTTCCATGCAAGCATTAAGTCACAATTAGTAAAAGCAGAAAAGCCATTCCAGATTTGAGAAGAGAACCATTGGCAGCTAGTATGAAGAGGTAGTGTAGAGAGATGTGGAAATTATTCCTCATGTGGAGTTGGCTGAACATATTGGTAACTTGGGTGTTGGCAATAAATAGAAGAAAAGAACAAATACCAGATTTTTGCTTGAGAAACTAGAAGCGTGCTTGTGCAGTTTTCAAATGATAGAAAATACTCATAAAAGGCAGACTTGACATTACATGGCAACCAGTAATTCACCCTTATTATATTTGGACATCAGACATTCAATATAGACAATAAGTTCAACACATATTCAGAGGACAGCAGATAGATTAGGGCTATAGACCGACTTGGAGTGTTTAAATGTTTGTGAAGGATTCACAGATAGAGCAGGAATGTGTATGCAGAATCAAATCTGAAGCCCTTTCAACACCTGTATATTGATCAGAAGGTTCAGAGTTAATTCACAATGATCAACCAGAGAGAAAACAGCAACAAAGAGTCCAGGGTGGGGGGGTGTCTTGATAAGACACAAGAGATTCGAGAAAAGAACAAGAGATCTAGAAAACCATCATCTCTGAAAAGTCAGAAACAGCTATAAGACATACCATTAGATTTGGTCAAGATTGGTGACCTTGACGGCAACAGTCTGAAGAGACTGGAAGAGAAAGAAATCAGGTGAGAAGAGAATAAAGACAATTTTATTCCTTGCCTCACAAACACCTGGGTGAGTTAAGTGAGCTCTTGAATGTACAGTGCCGTGCTGTGCATGGTGCCTGGCATATGAATTAATCCTCAGATGGGTGGCTGTTGCTGACAGCATCATTCTCCTCAGCACCACAGACCCACATGGGATCTAGTTTGCAGAACCAAGATTCAATCTGTGACCCACTCATTACCGGTTCCTTCTTCCCACAGCTCCCAGCCAGCCACCAAGGATCCTCAGTTCTGTGAGGTCTGGCTCCCACTATATAATCACATGGGATCATGTTGTTGCCCTCTCAAATGAATCTACGGTGACAGGATACAAGGTAAATAAGAAGTGCCTAGCCTATTTTCCACATTAGCTTTATTCCTGCTAACACTGATATGTGAGGCTTCAACTGTCAGGAAAATCCTTTTGGCTTTCTCATTCTACCCACACAGCAGAGTCAGAAGACAGAGTCTCATGACAAATCTTTAGATAAGAAAACATCTTTAAAAATGCCTCTAAGAAATGGCTGGGGAATGACCTTTTAGGCACAGCTCTAAGAGCTCATTATCTCCCAGTAGTACTTTTTTCTGGATTTGAATTCAAATGTCATTAACGTTTCTGTCAAAGCTTCCTTGAAAATTCTCACTTACCCTGTTCAATGCTGTTTAGTCCCAAAGGTGTCAATTGAGGTGAGACCTCTGCTATGTCTACACTATTGTACTCAGTTGAATAGAAATATTTGGGTTAGAGCATCTCAGATTGATTGGTGGAAAAGTTTGGCAGAGCATCATGAGGAAAAGGGAATGAGAATGTGGGTAGAATGTCCTCTGGGAATTTGGTGCTCCATTTAAACCAGGTGTATTGAGACATGGACATGACTTTCCTGAAGAGGAAGGATTTGTCCCGCCTTCACCCAATACTGTTATGACAGGTAAAAAGGAATGTTCTGGCACTTGGTATTACCTATGCCAAGATGGTGAGACAACGTGAGGTGATTTCTTCTAATGTCAGTATATTAGTCTCAGTTTACAAATTATTTAATAAAATTAACTACTAAAAAAAAAGAAAACATCTTTAGTAGATTTTAGGAAAAATCTATGGCAAGTGATTAAGATAAATAGAATACCTGCTTTAAAGAATGGAGCTCTCATAGAAATCATTGCTTAGACAGAAGACGGAATACATTCACTTTTGTTTGTCTGGGGGTGCTGACTATTGTGTTGCCTTTCTCCCTCACTGTAAACTGAAAGGAAAAGGGTTATTTCCGTGGATTCTCTATACCATGATATTGAACTCGCGATGAAAGCTCTAGGAATAGTGTGGAAAAGGCTTAAAACTGGGAGAACTTTGCTGGGCCACTTCAAAATGTGACAAGCTTTCATTTCATATTTTCCTGAAAAAGATACATCTTTTTCATGCATATGTCCAGTCATTTCAAAACAAAAGTAAACAAATGAACAACAACAAAAAAAAAGCACTTGAGCTTATGGCACATGCTTTTGAATAAGCCCCAGAACAGCAGGACCCAATTCTCAGGGTATCATAACAGTGTGAATGTTCCGTCAAAGTTTGAATGTGCTTGTTTTTATGAACCAAAGAGTTTGCATTGTGTGCTGATGTTAACATTAGTCATTGGCTCAGAATTGTGACCTCATTGACTATTCATAATTCTGGACTCTGTAGATACTCTATAGACCTGATGGGCAGCATGATGGCAAGTTGTTCTCTACCCACAAACACTCCATAGAAGTCCCAATCCCCAAAGACGGAGAGTATGTTGTCGAGGTTCGAGCACACAGTGATGGGGGAGATGGAGTAGTGTCTCAAGTTAAAATTTCAGGTAAGCCATCATCTAAGAATTGTTTCAGTTAAGTTACCTGTGAGTTTCTGTGCCCTCTGCGTAGCTCCTCAGGAGGGAAAGGTAGACCTGGCATTCACAACATCACCATTTTCCTAAGCAAATTCAAATGTCAAGCATGCTACAGAGTTTGACAGTCCATTGCTTATGAATGGAAAAAAATAAATTCATAACATAGCACATGCCCATTGACTATGATTTAGACATTGAAAATGTCTAAGATGAATGTGTCTCAGAACCTAGCATGCATCATGGAAGATGTTAGAGGTGTTTATTGGATTGTGGTGATTACTACATCATGTAAATATGGTGTTTGTACCCTGAATATGTTTTTATTGACTATCTTAAAATGAATATCATATTTAAAGTATAAGGCATTAAAAGCACTAGCAATAATACTAGGCAATTATTTAATAATATTCAAAATTTCTTTTATATTTCAAGAGGAAATCTATTTTAAGTATTCTGACTTATCTTTCTCTGTTCCACATATGTTAATATAGTAATCAGAAAAGACAGTAGATTATTTCTCCTTTACAGTGACCCTTACTTTGTGCTTTAATATACACAATGCTTTCCTATGAGTGCTTGTCATCACAGGCTTGGTTAGACTCTGTGTAGTTGAGACAGTGACTCAACTTATTATTTGCTTAGTTTTTAATATTTTTCTCATAATTTCTTTATTAATGTTTATTACATTGAATTAAGATTGATGAGAACTTAAGAATTTTATTAGAGCATATAAAAAAATAGAAGATGCTAAATCAATGAGAACAATGATTGATTGAGAAAAGTGATTCATAGCTAAGTACATAAATGTGTTTTTATATAATAAGCCAACTAAATATGCCTTAACACAATGACAGACAATAATTCTAGCTTTCTCCCATGTGCCAAGTTCTCCTTAAACCTACCATATCACATACATATCTTTTTCAAATAGAAAGTGGTAGGAAAATACATTTACATTTTCATTTTAGTTATTGTGTCTTTTCAAAAATTTAGACCATATAGATCCCTAAGAAAGTTAGGGAATATCTCTACAGCCTTGAACAATTATGGTATGTTTCATCTGTTCCCAGCCACTCTACGTGTACATGTAATTTTGTGTGTGGGGTTTCTGTTGAGTAGATCAAGCTACATCCCCCTTCCTTGGTTGTCTTGTGAATTTGTCCCTGTATCACCCAAGATTTTAGAAACTTTAGTTAAACATAGACATAATTGTAGGTAAAAGTTCCCGTCATGCCAGTGGCTCCCAAATAAACACACTGAGGTTTATATTAACTATAAATGCTTGGCCAATAGCTCAGGCTTCTTACTAGCTAGCTCTTACTTTTAAATTAACTCATATTTCTTATCTATGCTTTGCCACATGGCTTGGCACCTTTATTAGCATGGCACGTTCATCCCATGCTCCCTAAGCATCTGGTTGGCAACTCCTCTGACTCTGCCCTTCTTTATCCCAGCATCCTTAGTTTGGTTGTCCCAGTTTTACTTCCTGCCTGACTACTGGCCTATCAGCTTTTTATTAAACCAATTTGAGTGCCAAATCTTTACAGAATATAAAAGGATTATTCCACAGCACATAACATTCTTTCAAACAAGTATATTCAATTTATCTACCCATCCCATGTTTTTTTATTGTAAGTAATAGTACATTTTTATAACGTCTTTTCTTATAAGTCTTTGTATAGATGAATTTAAATAATTAACAGAAATTTTACTGCTCTATTGCCAGGCCTCTTTGAAAGTACTTATCCCATTTCTATTACTCTAGTGAGAGCTTTTCCCCACAACATGGCATGGTTGCTCTTTCTTTTCATATACTGCTATTTGATAAATGAAGATGATGTCACATTACTTTAAAAACATTTTCTAAATTCTGAGCTTTAATGGCAAGCAACATTGCATTTTATTTTTATTTGTTCCTTGGGTGAAATAGAACCTGATTCATGGTTTCAAACCACAGTTTGTGTTTAAAGACACTGTAGCCATGCATGTGACCAAGGGGTGACAGCTAGTGAGAAGTGGGAAAATGCTCAACTTCTGACTTTCCAGGGAGAGGAGCCTATGTGGTAGTGTTGGCTCATCTCCATAGTATAAATAGTTTTACCTTTGACTTCAGGCTTCAATGTGATTTAACCAGTGTTTAGGCAAAGACTTTGCATGGTAGCACAGCATTACGAATTATCAGTATCCTGTGATGCAGTGGATGTGGATGTAATCTCAAGACATTAGTAATGTTAAACTATAGCAAAATAATTAGGCAGTAATATATTTTGAGTATTTGCTACCTTTGCTTTAATCTTTTTAATATAACTAATATATTTTATGCAATTTCACTTTTCATGATGGTGAATTAACAATTGCTTAAAATTTTTCTAAGAATTTACTAGTTGGCTCTTAGGAGGAATTATGCATCAGTTTACACACACTGCAGTGACAATTAGACATTTCAGTCTCCAGACACAACCTTCATTTGCAGAAAACTACAGAGAAGCCTAGAATATTTTTCTCTGTTACATTTGTCAACTAAAGAAAAGCTTTTCTTTTCAGTACTTTAAGTACTTATTTCAGTCTAATCACAAATGTACAAAGACATTATGGAATTAACACATCAATATGGAATATGTTTGAGAATTAGCACCACTCTAGAATTTTCTTGCTTATGTTTATGTATAAGTAATCGTATAAGTTAGCATTATTTGCCATGAACAAGGCATATCCACGGATGTGTAATTTCTAGGCCTCCTTGCAAATTGAAAGAACATTAAAACTTTTTTGTTTCAGTTTTATGTCTGAAGTCTATAGGCAGGGATTTAGTGCTTTTCCTGATAGTAATGTCCAAAAACATTGAGGTGTCTCTCAAATGGACAAATACAAAATGCCGATAGTGAGGCAGGCACAGTTCATGTCCATGCAGTGTGCTAAGGTTTATGCTTCCCCTACTCTATGATTACTGTGAGGATTTTACTTCAGCCAGCGTGCCTGTTAGTTATTTTTTTATTTAGGATTGCTACTGCTGTGACGAAACCCCATGACCAAAGCAAGTTGAGGAGGAAAGGATTTATTTGGCTAACACCTCCATATCACTGTTCATCATCAAAGGGAGTCAGGGCAAGAACTCAAACAGGGCAGGAACCTGGAGGCAGAAGATGATATAGAGTCGGTGGAGGGGTGTTGCTTTCTGGCTTGCTCCCCATGGCTTGTTCAGCCTGCTTTCTTATGGAAAACACAGAACCACCCACAATGGCTGGGCCCTCCTCCAATCAATCATTAATTAAGAAATGCCCTACAGGCTTGCCTACAGTCCAATTTTATTGAATAATTTTCTTAATTGAGGTTCCCCAACCCCTGTCACCTTACATGACTCTAACTTGTATCAAGTGGACATAATACTAGCCAACACACCATTCTCTCTGCACCAGCTGAGGGGGTCTTTTCAGACACAATCAAATCATGCAACTCTGCTCTTAGGTGCCATTGAATCAGTATCTAATTTTTTTACCAAGGCCTACAGTGTCCTATACAATCTGTGCTGCCAATCTCTCTTCTCCATTGATTTCATCTTCTGGATCCAGTGATGTTATTTCTATCTTAGGGGCCTTTGTGCTCCCTGTCTCTGCCTGGAGTTCTTTGGATCTGGCATGGCAGGTTCATTCTTGTTGTTTTTGTTTATGTTCAAATGTCAGTGCTTCAGAACAGACTTATATAGCCCCCAAATTTATGCAGCTACCTGCTTAAAGTAATTCTTCCTCACAGATTGATCACATGCAGTAATTTCTTCCTAACATTTATGACAGCTTAAAATTATCCTGTTTATTAATTTGTGTGTGTTTATTGCCTGTCCTGTCATTTTTATGAACCTAAGTTCCATGGGAGTTAGGCTTGTCTGCCTCATTTGCTCATTGGGATATTTGGCATATCATAGAATTTTTATAAATACCTGTTTCATTAATTAATGATTTTTTACATAGAAAAAAAGCTTTATGCACCCCAAGGCTATCATTCAGTTTTGTAGACATGGACATATTTCCTTGAAAAACACACACACGCCGGGCGTGGTGGCACACGCCTTTAATCCCAGCACTCGGGAGGCAGAGGCAGGAGGATCTCTCTGAGTTCAAGGCTAGCCTGGTCTACAAAGCGAGTTCCAGGAAAGATGCAAAGCTATACAGAGAAACCCTGTCTCAAAAAAAAAAAAAAAAAAAAAGACACACACTTTGTATTCTGCAATGTATAAAGATTAAGACTTTGTTAGAAGTATCTTAAATATTTTACTAGAAATGTACTACATAATTCTACTTCTCCTTGACATGAGCATCATCTTCTGCTGTGATGAATTATTCCTTATTAAATGTTTCCAGTATAGCTCAAGGCAAACAAAATACTGTGATGCTTTCATCAAAAGTTTGTTATCTAATAAACTCTACAGTGTCTTGAAAATCTGTCACTGCTATACTTCATTATAATGTAAGCTAAAATTATAGAAAGCTACAATGTTATAAATATTAAAGCCAGTAAGGTAATGTACATGGTTTCATATTTGCTAGCAACATTAAATTATTAGTTAACAATGATGTTCTATGATCCACAGAGAGCCATCTATTAAATGAGTTATGTGTGAGCTGCATATTTTAAGCCTTGATTTTCATTTTTAGTTTTAAACAGGCCATTTTAGCCCAAACAAGGATGTCTTTCAGGGAAATTTTAGTTTGGACTTCTTCGCAAGGGCAAGAAGTAACATTTGAAAGCCTTAAGGTGGGGAAAACAGGATCAGATTTCCTCACTTGGAAAATCATATTGGATTCTTTTGTGTGTGTGTGTGTGTGTGTGTGTGTGTGTGTGTGTGTGTGTGTACATATGTGTGTTAAGGCCGTGTAATTTAAGGAGAGAAATTATAAGGTTACAGCCATAGAATGATTCAAAGCTGATGTTGTCTAGACCAGAAAGAAGTGTCTTGAAGTCAAAGCTTTATTTTTAAAAGAGTGGGGCATTTTTTTCTTTTGATTTAAAAGTCCTGTACATTCATTTTCTTAATGTTATGTCTTCTAATAAATCAGAAATCTAATTATTGGTAATAAATCTCACTGTTAATAGAAATGACAGAAACATTTAATATATTTTGTTGGGTAGCTCTAAGCTATTAATTTAGCCTGTATATCCAAAGCCACTGCCTTTACAGGGAAATAGAAAACACTTTGCCTTTTCTCTTTCCTCTCGCCTGTTCAGTAGAAGAGAAAGAATGAGAGTGCTGTGCAGGAATGTTGAATGTTTAACCCCTTCATCCCCATGCTTTCTTTCCTAGTGACTAAGTAATGCAGTATAAATAGACAAAAGGTCAGTGGAAGGTAGAGACTTGGTCCATACATTAAACTTGAAATCCATATTGCTATAGTCCCCTTTTACTATTGATATGTCTTACTGTGTAGCCCTTGCTGGCCTAGAACTCACTATGTATAGAAGATTGACCTCAAATTCACAAAGATCTGGGGCTGGAGAGATGGCTCAGAGTTTAAGAGCACTGGCTGTTCTTTCAGAGGTCCTGAATTCAATTCCCAGCAACCACATGATGGTTCACAACCATCTACAATGAGACCTGGTGCCCTCTTCTGGCCTGCAGGCCGAACACTCACTGTAAACATAATAAGTAAATAATCTTTAAAAAAAATTCACAAAGATCCTCATACCTCTGCCTCCCAAGAGCTGAGATTAAAGACATGTAGCACCGTGCACTTTTGCAGATACATCTCATATGGGTATTTTCAGGGTTTTGTTAACTTATTTGCTTTTTTTGTTTATTTTGCTTTTGTTCTTGTTTTTTTTTTCTTTAGATAGATTATTTTGTAACCCAGACTGTTTTTGAACTTACTATATAGCTGTGGGTGAACTTGAACTCCAACCTTCCTGTCTCCATCACTCACTGAGGTGTGTACCACCATACCCAGCCAGCTATATAAGCATTCTCAAAACCCCAAATTCTTTTGAGCTTCTACTTGTGTATGATGTGCTGGGGGTGGAGGGAAAGAGTAGTATACATGCTAGTTCTAACTTGATTTCACTTGCTTTCTTAATTACAGAAAACTATGTAGTGCAATTACTATGAAAACTACAACTTCGTAAATGCCCACTGCTATTAGAATGGTTCTTATTTGACAATAGTGTTATATCCAAATGGCTTTCTTGGAAGTCCATTGACATAATTTAATAAATTTTATTTATAATTAGGCCCAGTCAGAAATAATTCCAGAAATGTATGTATATATATATATATATATATATATATATATATATATATATATAATACAATTTTGAAATAATCAAATATTTTGTCCCTTTTACTGCTTTTTGTGAGGGAGCTAAATGGGAGTCTGAGAAGATTAATCTAGCCTATATAACTTTTTGCTTAAAACTAGCTTCCATTTAAATTGACTCTGAAGTAGGATCCCCTTCATTACCACTAAGCCATCAATAATATCTCAAAGCACTTCCCTCTTGGACGGCCTTGTACTGAACTCCTGGATGTGTGTAGTGAGCATTAAAATGGAAGAGCAATATGTTGACTAAAGCAACTAGATTAGATTTCAAAAGACAATTCACAGTCACACTCAATGGCCAGTGTAACGTGACCCCTCCAGCTTTCTCAGCCCCAGAAGCCCCATAGTCTGGCTTGGATTTGAGAAGCTTTGAGCTACTTCTCTCTAGCAGCACATCTTATGGTTTCTTCAGACAGGAAGTCTGCCTTAACTAACCAGAGTTTTCCTGAGTTCCCACCAAGTAGTTCCCACCTTCTCAGCCGGAAGGAAGATCACAGAGTAAGTCTCAGTATTCCCTTTGGTGTATTTACTTAGACTTTAGACAGGACTTGGTCAAAAATTTCCTTAAGGAAATGTTAGATTAAAAATAATCTTCCAAGATTTATTTAACTAAAACAATTTTTGTTGATGAAAGTACAAACTAAGTCTCTGGACTTAGGTTTACTATTATAATATGCAAATAAAATGTCCCTTGAGAAACTAAAGCCTTCTGACAGACTCTTGTACTGCTTTGATTCTGTAGTGAGATGATTTGTCTACACATAAATCAGTAACTAACTATGGGCACCTGCAATGTTTTAAACATTTTTCCTTTCAGTTAGTTATAATGTGGCAAGCCCTTCTGAAGCCAGGGAGAAAAATAATAAACTAACCAACAAATTCAATCAAAATTACAGGACAAAACTGGTTGTTGATGTGTAAAGAGGTAAAGGTGACTTTGGAAGAATGATCAGATCCAGACTCTACTAAGCAGAATTTATTCTGAGATCTAAAGGAAAGGAACTCCAAAGTGGGAATCAGTGTGCTAGAGGAGGGAAGGGTGGGAAAAATCCATCATGGTCAGGAGACTCCTCCTCCTCCTCTACCTCTCCTCCTCCTCCTCCTCCTCCTCCTCCTCCTCCTCCTCCTCCTTCTTTGAGAATGTCTTATAAATGTGTTTGGGTTACATGTATCCCATCCCCCAACTCCTATAGATTCACTGCCTCTCCTCAGATGCTCAGATGGTCTCAACTGTACCATTAAAATTACAGAGCAGAAAGCCTTCAGGTATTGCAGTGATATGATGATGACGGCCTTTCAAAAGCAAAGCACAGACTTGGATAGTTGACAATTATACAGAACAGGATAATGACATTTTATCAATAAAGATTTTTTTCTAGAATTATGTCATTTTTGAATCCATGATTAGTTAAGCAAACACTAATTCCTAATTTTGTTACTACTGAGATGAATGCTAATGTTCAGTAGCTATTTTGTTTTGTTGGTTGGTTTTGGTTTTGAATTTTTAACAAGAAGATTATTTAATAAGATGCTAAAGATTTACTGGGTAGAAATCAGGATCACACAATGAATAATTAGCTAACAGACTATTTACAAGGTAACAAAGTAGCTACCAGTAAGGTTACATCTGGGTCTCCTTGTCACTTTAGCAACATGATTGGGGTAAAAACTACCAACTCTAGGAACTTCAAAGTGCACCCTAGGACATCCACTCCAAGCAACACATGGTACATCTTCCTCAAAAATGCCCCAACATGGTCATAACCCCCAATTAACTCTGAGTATCTAAGGCAGGTTTAAGGTGTCTGTAGCCTGCACATAGGCTACCACTTAAGGATGTATATGTACTACAAAGTTGGCCTTGAACTCCATGGGATTGATGTGGACCTTGGTGACCTGGAGGTGCAGGGAAAAGCTGTGTATGCCAATGCCACACAAATGCAAGCTCAGGTGCTTGTGCAGAAGCCGTTCATGTTGTCACCTCAGTAGCTATTAATAGCTGCTTCTCTCTGAAATTCTCTTCATGCTCTTTGCTGTGGTGCACATTAATAACTCTTTTGAAAATACTATGCTTACTAATGAGCTAAGTGTGTAAAATTTTCACAGAGTATTTATAGCAAAACTTTTAGTTTGTTACTGATAATAATTGATGTGGCTTATCCTTATGTCAAGGGAGGACTTCCCACCAGAATTTTTGAAAACATTAAATATGGGACATAAAAAATAAGTCACAAAATAATCTCTACAGAGTCCATTGATATAAAGTTCAAAAGCCGAGAACACCAAAGCTGTGTTAGGAGAGGCACATTGATGGCCCACAAAACTACCCCGGAGAGAATGAATAGTACCAAGACCCAGGCAATGCTTCCCTCGGGGACCCTGGGGAGTGGTTGGAAGAGACCACCGGTGCTGCCAATGTTCTCTGCTCTTGGCTAGGGAGTATATGGGCATTTTTCTGTCTTTTCTAAATTGTGTTTTGTAAAATACTAATTTACTTTCTATATACCAAAGCTGTAACCCTTCAGGACCAGAATCTCCTCAGTGAAAATATTTTTGACCTGGTGTTTTGAAAATCTATTAGTTTTCTAGGGCCACGATAGCAAAGTGGCATGAGATAGATTTCTTGAAAAATGGGAAATGCTGGCCGGGCAGTGGTGGCACACGCCTTTAATCACAGCACTCGGGAGGCAGAGCCAGGCGGATCTCTGTGAGTTCGAGGCCAGCCTGGGCTACCAAGTGAGTTCCAGGAAAGGCGCAAAGCTACACAGAGAAACCCTGTCTCGAAAAACAAACAAACAAACAAACAAAAAAAAAAGAAAAGAAAAAAGAAAGAAAGAAAGAAAAAAAAAGAAAAATGGGAAATGTTTTCTCTCAGAGGCTAGAAGCCCAAGATGAAGGGATTCCAGGAATGGTTTCTCCTGAGGTCTCCTGCCTGTTCACACGATCTGCCCTGCATGTAGATGCACATCTCTTAGGTTGACTCCAGTCATACTAGATTAGGATGCATTCTAATGACTTAAATTCCAATTTAATTATGTCTTTAAAGACCCTGCTGTAAATACAGTCACATTCTGAGGTCCTGGAGACTAAAACTTGAACACATGGATTTTGGAGCAACAACAAAAATACCAGGGTCATTTGCAATTTTGAGACCCAGTATTTGTCAACGGTGAAGGCAAGTGTCTTCTCTAAACAAATCTGATAAATTTTTATTTCAAAGGCTGGAAGCAAAGTCTTTAAGTAAATATATCAAATATGTGACATTGTGTTAAATGATGAGTATGAAAGGACTAGGAAGTAGCAACTGTTTTAAGTAAGATTGGCAGGAGAGGCTTGTTCCAAGGTACAGCCAGAAAGGGGCTGGAGAGAAGAGAGAGTTTCCTCCATTTACATGACCAAGACAATCCCAAAGCCCCCAGATGAGAGGAAGTATGGATGTTCAAGGATACCTGTGGCTACAGACAAGTCATGGGGAGGTCAGCCAAGTTAGATAAGAAAAACAGAAGGCTCTATTGTCATCAGGGGTTTACAGGATTTGACTAAGGGCTTTGGATGTTATTCCAAATCGATGCCATTAAAACATTCAGCAGTGAGAATTAACGTGATAACTTCTATATTTTGCAAGAAGGATTTTCAGCCAGTCTTTGAGCATGACACAGATAAACTATTTGTGGATTTCTGGAAACAGAAGCCCCATGGTGATGGTCAGAGCAAAAATTAAATTCAATTTTGATGAGTGTGGGAACAGTAGAGATGAGAAACCATTATATTTTGGGCTTGCTTGCAAGAAGACCCAGAGTGTTTTTTTTTTTTATGATTTGATGAGAACTATGAATTGGAATTTTCTGATATGAGAGATTTACGTGAACTAGTGGACTCGTCTGCTGAACTGACCAGCAGAAACACATCCTAAGACAGATCTGCCTCCTGAAAATACATGATTAGAGGCAATCAGGAGCCAGTTTAGACATGCTGTGGCCAGTGTTCTTGTTACACATCACAGTGGAAACAGATGAAGAAAGGGCCATTCTGTAAACCGAGAAACCAAAATTCATCAGAGAACCAACTGCATAGTTATATAACTTTATTTTTAGTCTATTATGAAATTAAAATACAGAAATTGAGACAGCAGATGTTTGTTAGTATTGCCCAAAGTTGTCAGATGGTGTTATTAATATAATAAATGAGGGAAAACACAGACTCATTACTTCTACCTAGAGAATAATATCTGAGAAGCAGCTGTGTCCTGTAGAATACTTTGCATAGGCAGAAAAAACTCAAAACTGCTCCAAATAGGTTTGTCCTGATAAGATCAGTGTCCCAAAAATATTCTCAAGGAACAGGTTTTGCCCTCTTTTCCCACTTGCAAGGTCTCAGCTCCACTCACAGATTGCCCTAGCTCTGGTTTCTGGAGGGCTGCAGCAATGTCAGGAATTACCGCTCTGATGCGGATGCTAATAAATGCCCAAGAAAGAAGACAGTACTGTTTCTTAAAGTTCCATCTTAAAATGAAGTACATTTCCCCAAAGCCCCCCTGAAAGCCTCTCCCATGATATGCAAGCCTGAGTCACAAATCTATCCCTACACCCATCAAATGACATTTCTATGATTTCTCAAAATGAGCACAGCTTACTCTTGTCTGAGGATGGCAAAGTCCGTTTTGACAAGTGAATGTTCCCATAGAAAATAAGAAGTGGGCCAGCAAGGAACTCAGGCAAAGATTCCTGATTAGTGTTAAAGGTGGAGAAGTGGAAATGGGGCCAGGAGCAGCGCCATAAAGCTGCAGAGGAGGACAGTCAGTTATGGAAAGCAAAACTCATTTTAACTCAAGCAGGAAGGCAGAGTTCGTCAAGACAGATACAGGGCGCTGGAGAATGGCTCAGCAGTTCAGGGTAGCAGCTACCCTTGCAGAGGAATCAAGTCAGGTTCCCAGCACCCACGCTAGGCAGCCCACAACTGCCTGTAACTCCAGCTCCAGTAGATCACTTCTGCCTTGGGGGGGGGGCGCTGCACTTAGATGAAGCTACTCACACACAGACACATGTAAGTACACACAATTAAAATAGTAAAAGTTAATATTTTTAAAAGGTGAATACAGAAATTAAAAGTTTATGATATAAAGTAAGCTGCCATCATTTAATTTGTATCAACAAAATAAATCCAGAGTTCTGATCCAAAGTTTGTGACCATTCCTTATTATTAAAATAAATATAGTAATATATATCCCTACCACAGTTAAGCATTATATATAATGTATATGCTATGTAAAAATATTATATATTTTTGACATATAATCATTGTTAAATATTATATATACCATATCAGAATATTTTATCCCTGCCAATGTTAAAGATTGTGATCAAGTGTATATAAATACTTAAAAATGGTTTATATTATTATTTCAGTGGAAAAAATGAAATTGTTTTTGTCTTGTTTTTTCTCTTAGATTAGATATTTCATAATTCTATATTTCATGGTATGTACTATAGTTTGGAAGCTATTCTGGGAAGGTATAATTTGGAATGAGTGTTGCTGAAGGAACTTGTGTTGGATCTATCATGAGAAAGGGTTCCCATGTATTTTCAGGAACTAGAAATTAAAGGAACTTAGTGTTTTTTTGAAGAAAAATTGCATCAAAATATTTTAAAAAAGAAAGCCATGATGCCAAAGGACAAAACTGCTTCAAGGATGGGGTTTACTTCTCTAAACAATGAGGGAGAGCAACATTCTAATTTTACTACATAGAAACCTGCCTTTCTTACTTTATATGATGTGAAACTGCTAGTCTGGGTTGTCAAGACTCAGCCAGGTTCTGACAAGCTGTAATATTTTGCACCCATAAATTGGTCATCGGAAAGGGTATAATCTTACACAACAGTCAATCTTACCTGTATGACTATAATTATTAGTAAGTTAAATGGTGCATTTTCTATAAATGTTGGTCTATTAATAACATATACCATTATGGTAACATATATCTTCTCAAAGGGATTGGAAACCATCTTTGTTCCCATGAGTGGATGGAAAGATAGATGTGAGTCCCCTTCAACTGTAATATAAAGCCTTATATTGCCTTCTGAAATACTGTCATTAAGTGACTGGGTTAAAGCAATCAGACTATCTTTACACACTACTTCAAAAGTTCTTCTCCCATGAAACCTCCCAGGTTGGGTGTCACTGTCTAAGTGTAATATGAAGATAATTGTACACACAGAGAAGGGAAGGTAGGTTTTAGATTTTCTCTCCTGGTATTTGGAAAACATTTATAAGGGAACATTAGTCTGTCAAAAAAATAAAGCTCTGAATGTTTCCCTCTGGCACTATGCTATACATGAAGCAAGAAGTATGCAAAATAACCCTTTGAGTCTCTCAAGTACATTAGTAGAACTCTTCTTACAAGAGAAAAAAAAAGTCAGTGTTTAATGTGTTAGCTACCTTGCCAAATTCTGTTTCTTTTTTATACAAATTATAAATACCGGTCTAATTAGCTAACATACACATTGTTAGAATAAGTACCATTAACGGAAAATGCTGTTTTATATTTCTTAATTGAACATGTTAATTGGTGTTTGTTATTTGCCTCCATTGCTTGATTTGTGTCTATAACAACTGGGGATTATGCAGACAACTGGGGATCATCCTACATGCCACTTTTTTCTTAGGAATGCTCTTTCTGATTCATGCATAGAGAATGCATCCTGTTACAGTGAAGGCAAAATCCAAGTCAGATTCTTTGGGAGGGTAACAAAACGTGTGACAATGGATTTGCTCATTCAACATGGTGCTTGGAGCACCACACATATAATGTAGGACCTGGCACCAGGAAAGTAGAGGCAGACTAGGACATACTCTCTATTTAAGGAACTTTAGAGTCATAGGAAATGAAGCATGTCAGCAATAATTGGTATGTGGTGATATTAACTAGACTGAGCAATGCATGACAACAGGGAAACTTTCTAAGACAAATGATAGAGATGAGAGCGTATACATTAAAGTGATGCTGTGACAAAAATTGGGACCACCCCAACCTGAGAAAACCGACTGAAGTGCAGATGAGTAAAAGCAGCCTGGGCAGATGGCCAACAGTGAATCCTCCCTCTCAAACTTTCTTCAATTCCTAGAAAACTCAGTCTGCATTACTTCCTTTTCTTGTACCTGTTCGCTTTTATTTTATGAGTGTTTCCCTGCATGTATGTAAGTGTGCTTGCCTTAGTGTGCCCACTAAGGCCAAAAGAACAGGTCAGAGATCCTAGAATTATAGTTACACATGGTTGTAAGTAGCCATGTGGGTACAAGGAACCAAACCTGGTTCCTCTACAAGAGCAGCAAGTGCTTTTAACTGCTGAGCCATCTTTCCAGCTCCATAAATTATTTCTATAATATTAATATACTGTATTACAAACCTTTAAAATATCTCTGCATAAAAATCCAGTGTCAGGAAGTATTTAGGTGACAAGACTCAACTTCTGAGGAGAGCAATGGCAATAATTCCAAAAGACATATAATAAATAAGAGAAAAATAATATAATTAAATAAATAAAAAACATACAAATATATAACTAAAAGAAAACTTCCATAAATAAATAACTAAAAGAAGGCTAGCAACACTGTTAGAAATGCTGGTATTAAAGACGAATCTTGATTCTGACTTGCTATGTGAGAATTGACTTGTTTAACATGAACATAGTAGTTTTTTAAGGAACTCCCCAGAATTCCCAGTGATTTGAAAAGAGCAGCTGATCTGTTGCCTTTATAAACTCCTCACATAAATGATAAAAGCTAAACTTTTTCTTGAACCTACAAAAATTTAAAAAGCACTCAATATATCAGAGTCTGGAACCATGAAGACATAACGGAGAATTCACCTTTTCAGAACAGAAGTAATTCTCAAACACATATCCCCAGAACCAAGAACTCCATGTTGCTACACTATAAAGTGGCCAGTATTGCTTTACAGTGTGGATGAGATGCTAAGCACTGCATGGCAGACATTCTGGCCAACCAGTGTTCAGTTTCAGCCAATGACTCCACATATATTTCTACTTTTTTGAGAGTTTGTCTCCTGTAGACGTGTAAGGGGCAAGTCAACTTTAGGATCATTCAATGGTGATTCAATGAATCGGAATTTCTTAGAACTCCATACCTGGGGCAAAACAATGAAGCTCCATGGGCCCTTCTGATAGACAGGTGATTTTGGATCCCACTGCAAGGCCATCATCTCATACATGAGTTCATAATCACTTTAAAAAGGAAAATATTAAATTCTGAGACACTTTTTCAAGCAAGAGAGATACTAATTTCTCATAGCCCTGATGCCATGGCTGAATAAAGAATGATCAAATGAGAATTTTAGTACCTTTTCCTCAGAAAGAATTTATAGGTAGTCATGTCACCAAATCATGGTTTGAAAGCCAAAGACTTTTGACTGCTGTAGCTATATTTAGAAGCATTTAGACAGCTATAATAATTCCAGCTCTCAACTCATTATGTTATAGAAGGTGAGATCACTGTGTTCTCTAGCAATGCTAAGATGCCCACAAAGCATCTGTGAAAACTAAGTTCAAACCCCCAGGTCCCTCTTCTATAAACAGAGACAAGGATTCAGATTTTAATTACACATTATACCTACAAAGCAAAATGAACTCTTGCATGATACCTTGTGCAGATTGGACACTACAAAGTGATAGAAATTAAAACAATCAATTGAAAAGATATTTACCAATGATCTATTAAAAAGGATGATTTATGCTACACATCATTCTGTCCAAAGAACTTATAACAAATAATTCATTGTAAAGACATCTCCTTCTCAGTGTGCCATGCCATCACTCCTTATCTTTTAAGTTGTGGAGTCTTCACCTGGTTGTTCATTAAGGGACTTCATTCAGAAATAAAATCAGAGGTGAAAATGTACATTTAAGTTCATCTGTGCCTGTACTTTGACAATACCAAATCCCTTCCACATCAGCTAACCACTTAAATGACTGGTAATTAAAGTCTCAAAAAGAGTGACATGAAACATAGTACAACATCCACTTTCAAGTCCACAGCCCTAATAGACAGAAGCCTGTCTGAACCCACTCACCTTGAAGAAGACACTGTTCCATATCAACCCTATCCTAGCAGCAAAGAAAGAATTTATCCATAGCTAATTGAGTATTATGTGGCATGCATATGAGTGTCTTCTGAACATGTCATCTCACCAATAATTGAAGTAAGGCACACACAATGTAGAGTTTCTGTACATTGTGACGAGGATTCATAGGATCCAGGTTCATGTCAGAGCAGAGTTACAAGTTTAGCTGTCTCACCAGGTTGCAGATAATGGGCCCCACCATTATCTCAGGCATAGAAAGATGTTAAGACCAGCAAAGACTGTCTTTTTCAATATTGTGTAAAAGGAGAATGGGGAAGAATTTCACGACTTCATGGAGAGGTAAATCAATCTCTTTAGTTTGAATTTTCTTGTTTAGACACACTTAGAAATAAGTGTGAGGACAATTACATGGCGACCAAATGGAACCTTTTTTTTTTTCTGCAAGGAGAACCTCTTTCTCTGTTCAGTACACCATTTATAACCCAACAGGAAAGAAGAAACACAGTAGAGCAAGTGAGAAGGAAGTGCTGGTGGCCGTGCTTGCTGGCTTCTAAAACTAAGTGCTAGGGAAGGACTGCCCTCTCCGTGAGTCAGAACACATCACTTTTCAACCCTTTTCCTTCACTCTCCATTTTACCACTGAACCTCAACCGGATTGGATTCAGAAGAGAAGGTAGAAACAGTGGAAATATATTCTTTGTTTTATGAATCTGGCACAAGAGAGTGGCGCCTGAAGCCCCTATGTTGTCAACTTTAATTGAGCTTAAGAAAGAATGGCTCTGGCAGCAGTTAGATATTTTCCACAATGTCTACATGGACACTGTGCAGAATGTTCTAGCAAAGAGCGAGTTCCAGACCCAATCTCATAGCCTGCGTAACAACATGCTCTGATTACTGAGGATATCAAGCAGAAATCCTGTACCACTCCTAAAGGTTTGGCATATGCTGTGAATAAGCAAACTCAGGAAGTCCATTGATGGCATGCTGTACATTGGATGAATGGGACCCTAAGCCTGGAGCCTGAGGACATTGTATCTTACACCAGGCCTTAAAAAATCTTACTAAGCTGTGGTGGAGACAAGTGGACGCAGGTGGGCCTGTGGCAGTGGGCCACAGGGGTGGACAGGACCGGGGACAGAGAGGGGAGGACACAGCTTGGAATGGGGATGCCCCTAACCCCAACACCTGGGGAAGAGGCTATCTCCGTGGGTCAGAACCAGGGCGAGTCTGGACACTCCGTCTGGGGACAACCCAGGGCCCAACTGCTGATCCTGTGAAACCCAACAACTTGGAGGTGTTGGTGAGACTACCCTGATCAGCTGAAACCCATCTGGGAGAGGATTCAGATGCCTACAGTTTGAAGTCTGAAGAAACAAGATCAGCTGAGGAGTTGACAAATGAACAAAACGTGACCTGGGAACACAGAAGAAGGCGCTACCGAGTCACCAAACCAGATCACAAGAATCATAAGTATATAATTCACCGACTGAAATCAGCTGTCCCTGAAGAAACAGCCCAATAGCACCAATTTAACCAAGAACCCCTACTAAACCAAGACTAAAAATTAGAACAAGAGAGGCACTCTCAGACACAGACACCACCTGCACCGCACAGAGGAAAAGATGAGTAGACGCCAGTGCAAAAATACAGGCAACAACATAAAGACCTATATGGCAACATCAGAACCTAGTGATTCTACACCTGCAAGACCTAAACATACCATGACAGAAGAAACAGAAGAGATCAACCCTAAAAATGACTTTAAGAAGATGATAGAGGCCCTTAAAGAAGAAATAAAACATTCCCTCAATGAGGAAATAAAAACTTTCCTTAAAGAGGTAATGAAAAACTACCTTAAAGAGGAAATAAAAACTTTCCTTAAAGAGGAAATGAAAAACTCTCTTAAAGAGGAAATAAAAACTTCCCTTAAAGAGGAAATGAAAAACTCCATTAGAGAGGAAATTAAAAACTCCCTTAAAGAAATGGAAGAAAAAACGAACAAAAAATGGGAAGAAATCAAATCAAGCCAAGAAAAAGCAATTAAACAGATGAAAGAAACATTCCAAGATCTGAAAAATGAATTTGAGACAATAAAGAAAACACATGCTGAGGGAATGCTGGAAATAGAAATCCTGACAAAACGAACAGGAACTACAGAAACAAGCATAACCAACCGATTGCAAGAGATGGAACAAAGAATCTCTGACACTGAAGACACGATAGAGAAAATAGATTCTTCAGTCAAAGAAAACACTAAAGACAAAAAAGTCGTAACACAAAACGTCCAGGAAATTTGGGACACCATGAAAAGACCAAACCTAAGAATAATAGGGATAGAAGAAGGAGAAGAATACCAACTCAAAGGCACAGAAAATATATTCAACAAAATCATAGAAGAAAACTTTCCTAACCTAAAGAAAGAAATACATATGAAGATACAAGAAGCTTACAGAACACCGAATAGGCTGGATCCAAAAAAAAAGTCCCCTCGCCATATAATAATCAAAACACTAAACACACAGAACAAAGAAAAAATATTAAGAGCCGCAAAGGAAAAAGACCAAGTAACATATAAAGGTAAACCCATCAGAATAACACCAGACTACTCAATAGAGACTATGAAAGCTAGAAGATCATGGACAAATCTCATGCAGACACTAAGAGACCACGGATGCCAACCCAGACTATTATACCCAGCAAAACTCTTAATCACCATAGGCGGAGTAAACAAAATATTCCAGGATAAAACCAGATTTAATCAATACCTGTCTACAAACCCAGCCCTACAGAAAGCACTAGAAGGGAAAATTCAACACAAAGAAGCTAAACACATCCATGAAAAATCAAGCAATAGATAATCCCACACCAACATACACCACAGAAGAAACAAGCTGGTGTAGCTATCCTAATATCTAGAGAAAAAGGATGTTTCAAAAGAGAAGAAGTCTTGTGGCAATGCCTCAGTGGTCCAGGTAACTACCAGAACTCGGAAAAGTTGGTTGAACTTGGGATTGACTGGGAGGCCAAAGATTTAAAAAGCAGAAGATTCTCTCAAGACACAAGTTGTGTGATAATAGTGTGTTTTGTGTGTGTGAATGAGAATTTGTAAATGTTGAATTCTAGGCTTCGACAATCATTGTCAGTGCAGATTAAGCTGCAAGTATTTATGCTTTAAAACTTAAATTATAAAGCTAGTTATGTCTTTCTAACAACTAGTTTTAATGTTTATGAGCATATTTTACCTATATTACCTTTTCAGGATGTTGAGAAAGATGCATCACAAGCAAAGGCTGGAGGCTGGGGGCTAGATGGTTTTGAGGAAGAGGTCTTGGTGGACTCTTTCATAGAGCAAAGGGAAGCAATACCTTCTGGGAAATGAGTTAAGTTTTAATCTAGTCTTTAGGATTAGAAGTCAAAAACAAAAATATTAAGGAAAGGAAAACCTAATTGATCTTTGAAGTATTGTTATATGGAATTGAGTGGGACTTTTGAGGCCTTTCTTCCAGAAAACAAGGACTTGGTTGTCAGGCCTAGATTAGGCCTAAACCTTGGTGCCATGTAGTTGTACTTAAATCATTTCAATTGGAAGTGTCTTAGTGATTGGAACTTCTAGTGCAGTTTGGAGTTCTTCCATTTGAAAAATGTGATATTTGCATGGGATTGTTTGAATCTTGTTTTCTAGTCCCTCCCCATCACCACCCTCATAGTCTGAAGGTAGATTTTTCTCTTGATAAAGAAACAAAAAAGGTGAACATCTTGTTTGTAAATAGGTATCTAGTAACTAGTGGTAAACTTGAAATGGTAGAATTCTTTAAAGCCTAATTCTAGATAGCCTTAAGAAAATATATCTTAATTACTTTTGAACCTGTATTCACCTTGTTTTTTTTTTTTCAAATATCTTAAGTTATATTTTCTTTTTCAGAGCTGCTTCTTATTTGGGGCTACTTTTTTTTTTTTAATTGAGGCGTAATTCATAAAAGGGTATATTGTTTTGATGAGACTTTTTACAACTGTGGCTGGATGTCTTTCTTTAGTCTTCCAAGAAGGGCCATTTTACTTTTTTAGAGTTACTTTTTAAAGTCATGAGGTCAACAACTTGGACTACTATGCATGTAAGTGCTAATGCAAATTAAAGCCCAAGTTGACCTCCAGCAGCAGTTCATTCTATGTTGACAGTGAGAGAACACTTTGCCTGTTAGGATACTGTTACTCGTGGACTGAAATGCTGAAGAAACCCCTCCCCCTATTTTGTTTTTTTGCAAAAATCAAGGTATATTCTAGGGTTTCCTGGTTGACCTCAACAGATAAACTGAGATGATAGTCTTAGTTCAGAAATGATCTGAATGTAGATTTACAGTCTACGTGTACAGCTGGCTAAGTGAGATCGCTTTCACAGTTCTGCATGTATCCCATCGGCTCCCCATTAGTCACTGAACTCTTAAAACTGGTATTGTAACATTATTACAATGTTTTGCACCAATTTTATAAACTTTACAGTACAATATGTGTTCCTTTTCTGAGGCAAACCAAAGGTATATTTCTCAAGGTTCTGCTGCTATCAGCAGCGTTGATGGAGGATTTCTTATACATTTGTAATAGATAGAAATAAACCAGAAAAAAAGAAGAAAAAAAAGTGGTGGAGGAAAAGGTGAACACTGCAAGAATACTCAAAAGGGCTGAGAGTTGCAAACGCCAAGATTGGCTTTGCATAGTAAATGGAATAGAACAGCTCTGAACTATAGCTTACTTTTCCTGGTTTGGTCTGACAGAATGATTGAATGCTTTTGTACAAAATCAGAGCCTTAAAAACAAGGATTTGGTGAGATTGTAAAATGGTGTGCCACTTTGGCAAAACAGTCTGGTGGTTGGTCAAAATGCAAAACATTGTTACTCTGTTACTCAACAATTCTACCCTTAGGAATATAACCTCAAACTACTGAAAATGTGCACCTATGAAACATGTACATGAAGGTTTACAGCAGTGTGTTGCTAATAGTAAAAAAGTTAAAACAACTCAAATAGCTATCAAATACTGGAGAGAAATAAAATGTGGCTTATTCATACAATAGAATATTATTAAGACATAAAAATGAATGAGAAACTAACAGATTAAATGACTTTGGTGAACCTTCATAATTTCATTTGTAGATCTTTCCATTTCTAATTTATAAATACATTTGGGGTTATAAATTATAAATGTACTGCCTCCTGTCAACATTGTATACTTCTATTTGATGATTTCTGTGTCAAACATTATATGGAAATGTTTCCAAGTATTTTCTGTATTAACTGTGAATGAATAGAACAAAATAAATTGCCTGTGATGTTTAAAAAAAAAAAAAATCTTACTAAATACTCATAAAATAAATAAAAACTTTTTGAATCAACAGATTACATTTATAATAATGGCTTGTACAATACACCTAACATATTTTTTAAATGATTCTTACACATCCTTGTATATAAGCATTCCACTCTCAGTCCAGCTCTAAGAGGGTCAGAGCCTTGTGAGAGGTCCCATAGTTAAGAAGGTGAGACTAGTATCCACTGGCATCCTCTCTTACCCCACACTCCTATCAAGCTGTCACCTTGCTGTTTTAAGATGTAGTAAGCCAATTCTACAAGTCCTCATAATTATAGTTTCCCCTTGCCAAAAATTCCTATCAGAGTTGAAGTTTTGAGTGCGGTTACTTTTGTAGTGCCTGGTTAATCACTGGTGGTCATTTTGTGGCAACTGCTCGGTCCATTCCAAGAGGAAGTGCAGCCTGGCAGTCTGGTGTGTTCTAGTAGGGAAGGACCAAAGTGAACAGCATGGAATAAATACCACTGCAGTACACACTGCCAGCAGGATACACACAGCTGCCAGCAATACAAATGGCTGTTTTGCTTGGCTTCTAGGTTCCTAATTGCCAAACAAGCAGAAGAGGCAAGACTGTTAGTGGCTTTCACTCTTCTGAAAAAAAAAAAAAAAAAAAAAAAAAAAAAAAAAAAAACAACCCACCAAATCTACTAGTGCTTATATGATCAAGCTCTGGATGTATACCTATGAACTAATATCATGTTTGATTATCACAAATAAGAAGAAACAATGTTTGAAGTTTTTATGGCTCAAGGCTTCATAGCCTTAAACATTACAGTTTATCTTAGAATCAAAGTTGCATGAGCAGAGTGCTAAGCTTCAGACTTCTGAGATGGAAGACTGTCATTTTGATAATTCCTTGTCCACATCCTGCAGAGCTGAAACAGCCAAAGATCACAGCCTTTCGGGGCTGTGCTTGTGGTCCATGGTCACAAACTAGCTACTGGCTGACCAAGGAATGTGTCTTAAGCTTTTTCTTCTCTACATAGATTAGTATTTTGCTATCTCAAAGATTCAAAGAGACAAGAAGATAATTAAAATCAAATGCAAGTTGATGCATAGATGCAAGAATGAAAAAAAATATATCCTAAGATCAAATGGGGGACAAAAATCAAATATAAACAATCCTGCTATACCTAAAACTCAAATCTGTTTCATTTTCTGATTTTTGCATATGTTTTCTTTTATAGTTAGACTCAATACTAGTTAGAGTAGCCAGAAGGTGGTGGTGAATGCCTTTAATCCCAGTACTCTGGAGGCAAAGGCAGACAGATCTCTGTGAGTTCCTGGCCAGCCTGGTCTACAGAGTGAGTTCCAGGACAGCCAGGGCTACACAGAGAAAACCTGTCTTAAAAAAAACAAATTAGTTTTGATAAATGTCTGTTATTTCATTTTGTCAAAATCTGAAAAACCTCAAGAGACAGATTTGAAATATGAAGTAGTGTGAACATCCCCCGCCCCCCCCCCAGTGGTGGGAGGCACTGCTCACAGCAAATTCATTAGCTTATCAACTTTCTAAAATGATGATTCCTTCCATTGTGTTTTATTTAGTTTTTTTTTTTTTTACTTTATTTTACTAATTTACTTTTAGCTGGCAAATAGCGTGTATTTACAGGATAAATGTGATATTTTGATCTATAAATATATTGTGGATTCAATGAAACACATGAGCGTGCCCATAATCTTACCAAATTGCTTTTTTTTTTTTTTTTTTTTTTTGGTTTTTTTTTTTTTTTGAGACAGGGTTTCTCTGTGTAGCTTTGCGCCTTTCCTGGAACTCACTTGGTAGCCCAGGCTGGCCTCGAACTCACAAAGATCCGCCTGGCTCTGCCTCCCGAGTGCTGGGATTAAAGGCATGCGCCACCACCGCCCGGCTGCTTTTTTTTTTATAATGAGAAAGTTAAAAAAATTTTTTTCTCTTTTTTTCTGGGCTGGCAACATTCCTAGGTAAGTACAAAAGCACCTGCCTCCAAGCTTGATGGTCTAAGTTCTGTCACCAAGAAGGGGAGTGAGAAGTGACCCCTCCAAGCTGTGCTGTGACTGTCACACATGCCCACGGTATACACATGCTGCATGCACAAACTCCAAGAAATGTGGAAAGAGTTGAGGCTATTCTTTTAAAAGTTCTCACTAAATATTGTAGACATTGTTAACAACAACAGTTTGGGTATATGGCCTAGTGGAAATTTTCATATCCACCTCACTCATGTGAGGTTTTACTCCATTTCGAATTCTAGGCAAGTGACCTTTCTGTTTGGGAAAGGGGAGTTGTAAATCTTAAACTTTCAGTGTTAAGGTGTAGACAAAAGAGGAATATGTATAAACTTGGAGTAAGAAACTATAGTGTGGGAGAAACAAAGATCAGAGAAATGACTGAAGGTCAAATCAGCTGACACTCATTCTAATCCTGTTGTTCTCAGACTTTCTAGTGTCCCAGCGATGAATCAAGCTGAGGCAAAACACTTGCTTTTGCCTCCCTAACTTCCTGTCCATCTCATGTTCAGGTACCCAAGACAACTGAGTTGAATGAATCGTTAAGATTTACCTATATGATGCAAATGGTCCTAAATAATAGATTGGTATCTCAAAGTTAGGCACAGCTTTGCCTCCTTTAATACCTAATTTTACTCCACCACAAAATTTGAGGTAATAATGATATAACTGCCTTTATTTAATCTATCTACTATGTGATCCTGTGGAGAAGCAAACACAGCTCAATAACTTGTTGAGGCCAAGGAAATACCCAGAATTACAACCAATTGTGCTAAGTCGCCCTATAGGGTTCATAGACACCTTCTGTATTGTATTTTCAGAGTACTTTCTTATAAATGGTTGAGTCCATATATGTGGTGTGATATTTTGAATGCACTCTGACACTCTTTGAGACTCCCAATAAAGTTTACTTTGAATCAGAGGGCAAAGCTAGCTACTAGCTGACCAAAATTAGCCATAGAGGTTTTGGAGGACCGAAGACATAGAGAGAAACACAGGAAACAGTAGGGAGGGATTTAGAAAGATTCTCGGCCTTTTTGGATCAAGGAAGGAGAGAGAGAGAGGAGGTCACTGGTTGCTTCTCTGCCACTTCTCTGATCCATCAGGTTCTTACCCCTATATCTGACTCCTGAACTTTTATTGATAAAGAATAATTAAATAAATGTTTCAAATATAGGACAAAGTCACCTGTCTATTCCTTGGTAGATGAAGCCAGAAATTCTGAGAGGCACCCTCAGTGGAGAGATCTCCCTGTGCCAATGGCTCTGGTATCACTCATACTAGTTCACTGAGGAATATAAGTCTCCAGTTGTTCTTTTCTTGATTAGACCTAAACAATTGAAAAACAGGTGGGAGTTAAGAATCAATTAGAGAGACTCTAAAGAACTCAAGTGAGTGGTTACCACAAACCTATTTTTCCAGTTTTCACAGTATGACCACAGAATACACATTTCCACAGTTGTAGACATAGTAAATTTTAATCGGCAAACTCCTTGAGGAAAGGATTACTGTGGTCTACAAACGTAGAAGGAGCTACTCACTTTGTCAGATCATCCTCAGTGTGCATTAGCACTCCATAGGAAAAGTGTGTTCTTACTGCCCTAGTCCACAAAGCCCTTTCCCTGGGGAATTGTGTTAGTTCTCCAGTGATGAATCAAAGCTCCCAGGTAGCTGTGGAGGCTCAACCCCATTATTCCTGGTGCTTGCAAGACTGAAACAGAGGATTGCTTGAGTTTTTGCCAGCCTGGACTACCCTGTCTCACAAAAACAAAAACAAGAAACATTTTATAAAGTGACCATGACTTTTAGGCTAGTACTCGGGTGAGAAATGGGAAGCTGTTTGAGGATTGTTAAACCACAGAGGACCTAACAACTCAGCCACAGTTGTTGGTCTAGGGGGAAGCTGACCAACCATTTGCATATTAGATAGTCTATGAGAGAAGCTACTGTATGTTTGCTATCAAAAAAGATGCGTTTGTGAGCTGGAAGTTCAGCTAGGACGTCCTATCTACTTGGGGCACATGTCTATTGAGGAGAGGAACACAGTGTGTGTCAAAGATGAGAGGAAACTCTGAAACTAAGGCAGGTCTGGGCATTCCATGCTTGAGCTCTAGTCTCTAGGGCCAGTACATTGTTATCTGCTTCCTTTGGTTGGGTTTCTGTTACTTAAGTCAAAGATACCTGATTACTAAAACAGAGAGCAGTTACACAGGAGCTGGTCTATTCCCGAAAGGTTTGGTATGCCAAGATTATAGTACTGTTTTTTCCCATCTACTCTTGGAAAATCACAGAACAGGTATGGAGAAAGAATAAAGGTAATCAAATGTTATAAGGACCATCCATTGGTAGTTTTCTATTAGCCATGAATTTTCTGAAGTACCTTAATGAATCAACTGTTTACCAATGTAAGGGGTGCCCCACATATTCCTTGGGATGATGGAGTTGGAGTGGGTCTTAACACAGCTGCCAGGATTACTAAAAGAAAGCAAAAGATGGCAGCCTGCTGCCTTGAGACCTATCTTTGAAAACAGCATTCCTTTTAAACCCTGTTTAGTAATGATCTTTCATATATTCTGATATCTTATTAAGACAAATTATGTTGTATATGTTCATGTACAAATATGCATGCATGTGTATGCACATCTTTGGTGAACATATCATCAATTCTCATAATAAATAGATGAGATGAATTTAGTCTATTAACAGTGGAAGAAATCAGAATATAAAAAGATGGATCAACCAGGCAAAGGCAAAGGCAAGGTTGATCCTTTTTGCCTGCCTGCCAAGCCCCTTACTTTGTGCCACCACAAACTGTTGCCAAAACACTCTTACAATCCCTAATAAAAGGGAATCATTTCCTGCTTTAAAACTGCTCATGGAAAGGTAGCCTTCTTCCTAGTCACAGTTCTTTAAAAGTTAGGGGGCTTACACCACGGAGAGAATTGATAGAGAGAAGCACCACAGGTTTGATTCAACTCACATGGGTTTCTTTCCGTGGTCCTCCTCCTTAAACCAACTCTCCCATAGCACTCACACAGTGCTTTCTCTCACACCTGTGCTTTGTAATTAGAAAACAATATGACTAATGGGCAGTGCGATTCAACTTGAGTACCTTCTATGTACGAGGCTCAGAATAATTCAAGCAGTTGAAATTTTACTTCGGCTATATGAAACACTATATGGAAGTTGTCCATAGTCTAGGTGTTAGCACATGGACACAAGAAATGATAGCACAAAAAGGAAGTCCTAAGTATGATGATTTTGTCAGCCAAATGGACATGGTACCTGCAGTTGGATGCTTGTGATCAGTTTAAACATTAGAAAGGGGAGTATATATATAAAACGTTTCTGAGAATTCCATGGATGAACTTAGTGTATTTTGTTCAGATTCATTGCCCCTGCTCCTTGTACTAACTTCTCATGGATCCACCTTCTATCTGCCACCCTGCTCCCAAATTCATGTATTCTATATTTTTAAAGCCCACTGAATCCAATTGTGCTTTAGGTGCGGGCTCATCCACTGGGTCGTGATTGGCCTACCAGAGACCACACCACTAAAGAAAATTGACCCTTCTTGTCTTAGCAGCTATCAACTGTCAATGTCTCCTCAGCTGGAGGTAGAGGTTCATTGCTTCTCCCTGAATCATGCTGGAATGTTGACTTTCTTGATCTTGTTTAAGTCTTATGCAGGAATCCACAGCTACTGTGATTTCATGGTTGTCTTGTTGTGCCCAGAAAACATGGTCTCATCCTAATCCTCCCCATCTTTTAGCCTTTCCCAATCTTTCCATACCCTTCTGTGATACTTTTTCTGCCTTGCAGGTGCATGTGTAATATAGAAGTCCTTATGGCTGAGTACTCCATAGACATTTATTCTCTGTACTTTGATTAGTTGTCAGAAACTAGAGTTTCAGTGTTAACAGTTGTCCACTACACAAATGAACTTCTCTGATATGTCAACTCTGTGAGGTTCACTAATCTATGGCTGTTTGAAGCTATGTCTATTTAGCAAAATAATGTTTTTAAGTTCACAACTGTTGCCTATGAGCTCCCTAGCCATGGGTTTTTGATCAGATTTACAGGACCAGGCACTTTATCCACCCTTGGACTGGGTCTCAAATCACATAATTACATTCTTGTTCATCCTCATCACATTCTTGCTACTACTTGCTACTATTGTATCAGTGGGCTTATGTTGCAGGTTGATTATTACTGTAGCTCTCTGGGCTCATAGCTGGGTCTGACTTTTGAAGACTTTTCTCTCCAAACAGGCATAATAGCACCTTCTGGTACTATGAAAGCTAAACAGTGGAGGGGAAGCATCCCAGTCAGTAATAGCTTAATTTCTTCAAATTTTGGTGGGCAACCAAAAGCAATGCCACTAATCTGGATTGTTTTGTGGGTTTCTAGGGACCTCCCCCCAAGGCTAAAAACAGCTCAAGAGGAGGTAATTTACACCTGGCACTGACCTCTTTATTTGGCAACTTATGAATTCTGAGAGGAGCACTATGCCATGTGTGAGGTGTTTTTATTTAAACTGGTTTTGTGTGTGTGTGTGTGTGTGTGTGTGTGTGTGTGTGTGTGTGTGTGTATTGGTAGGTTTCCATATGGCTTTTTCAAATACCCTTAGCTACCCCTACTTCTGCCTCTACTCTATCCTGTCCTCACTACTTAACCTCCCCATTATTTCCCTTTCCCCTTTCTATGGCCCATGTTATACTCTGCCCCACCCCTTAATATTTTTCTCTCTCCCCGCAAGTAGTTCTCAAAGGTGCTTTTATAAACTACAGAAAATTTCTCTACCTATACAAAAGACTACTTCACTTTTTTTCTTTCTTTTTTATTTTATAATTTAATTTAATTTTACATATCAGCCATGGATTCCCTTGCTCCCCCCCTCCTGCTTCCCCCCCCCCTTCCCTCCAGCCCACCCCCATTCCCATCTCCTCCAGGGCAAAGACTCCCTTGAAGATTGAGTTCAGACTACTTTACTTTTAACTGAAGTAACTTAATAGAAATTTCAGCTCCCTCTGTCTATACATGGCTGCTCACTTTACCCAAAGACCTCCTTCCTCAGAATTTATCTTTCTCCTCAAGATTAATGAGAGATCCTCTTTTCCCCCCATTTCCCCCATCTGATCACTTATACACTGTAACCCTCCTTATTGCCTCTCTATTCACCCCATCTCTGGAAATTGTCCTGTTTTACTTTGGTTCTACAGTTGCTATAGGATATATATTCACATCTGAAGACTGAAAGCTAGGAGCCTCACATAAGAGAGGAGACACAAACATGCATGCACACACTTCATGTGATTATAATCCTTCTTGAAGAAATTGATAAGTCCAGGGGTTCAATTAAAAAATAGTCAAGAAAGTCCAGATTCAACAAGATACTATAACTTGTTTTTACACTTATTCTGATATGGAAAATGATTCATAAGACTGATTATTTGTTCATATTTAACATTTAGGAGATCTATGAAAGCAAAGTATATAGTCAGTAGATACAATGTAAGAAGTAGAGTCATTCAGGAGAGTAGTAATATGACATATGGTTTGTTAAGTATAAACCCAACATATACGGAAAACCCCTCAAGAAATATTTTTGTGTATCTCACATTTATAGTAACTGAAATGGCAATTCAGTTTGGTCTCTAATTTCTGTTTGGAATGTAGAGAAGAACTGAAGCTGTAGACCACAATTACATAAACTTGAGCCATTAGAGCCATTAACTATAACACATAAACATGAAGAGTTTATTTTAAATAAATCAAATATCCTGATGTCAAAGCCACAAATTATGAAATTGTGTTTGGTTTGCATCCTAACACCAAAACTTCAAAATGGCAACCTCGATTGACTAAGCTGCTTTTTGCAGCCACAGTTAGGACCGTGCCAAGCCACATATTCAGACAAACACATCAACGCATACCCACTGCTGATGTTAATTGTGGTCAATGGACAGCGCACTGGTGAGACCCTGAAGTCACCCTCAGATGGGGCTTCAGGATAGATGATTTAAATTAGGTCAGACATTGAAAACTAAATGTTTTTATGTTTAATTGAGGTTTGTTATTGGTCATCTTATCAGAATAAAATAACATGTGGGGTATGGCATATTTTTTTTAAAATATGCAGAAAAATAAACAGTTTAAAAACCATGCAAGAATGGAAATAACAAACAAACCTCTTTCAAACAGCATTGGTAGTGACTGTAGTTTTCCAAATGACTTTTTCCCCTTTTGTACCCTTGCCTTGTCACAGTAAGGGCACAGTACAGTGTCCTCAGGTGGTAGAAGTACAACGCCTTTGGTACTGAGCAATACTGAGGGAGATCAGCTCCTCCCCCCACCAGGTACTCTTGAGCAGGGAGAAATGAGGAATATGTAGATAGCAGTACAGCGGAGAGAGGCAGTAAGAAACACAGAATAGCCTCAGGATGGCCTGGGTCAAAACCCACCAGCCTCTTCTGTCTCTACTAAAGGGTTTTTAAAGGAATGCCAAGGGGTGGAGTAAAGACCTCTTCCCAGCACAGCCAAGTGCAGACCATCCCAGACACCTGGTGACCATGCAGGTGGTCAAAGCCATCCCCCAGTGCAGCCCTGCTGTGTAAAGCAAGCTCAGATCTCACTAGAAAACCTTCTGCTGGGCCCCCACACAATACCAAAGAGTCATTCTCTCTGGTGATCATCCTTTACTAAGTCATTTGCCCAGAATTGGTTTTAAGAAATTTACACTGGCTTGAGTGATGTATTTGTTTAATATAATATTGAGGAAGTAGAACATAAGATTAAATTTACAATCCCTTTAACTTACTGCTGATATATGCATTGTATACTCAGTTTTTCATTTTTTATTCTAAAAACCTGAAATAATAGCTTATCACACACAAAAAAATACCTACTGCTCTGGACTGGGAGGTTAACATAATGTGTGTGTGTGTGTGTGTGTGTGTGTGTGTGTGTGTGTGTGTGTGTGTGTTTGAAAGAGAGGGAGAGAGAGAGAGATAATGAAGATGTAAAGAAGGAATATACCTTCACAGTCCCACTGTGTAAGGACCACCAGAATCTATTTTGTGCTATGGAACAGTGTATATGAGATCCTCTAGTCATCATCACAATTGCCATTGTTATTGACAGAAGTTAACAACATCTGCATTATGGATGTTCTTGAGCAGCTACTTAGGGCCCAGGTGACTTTTATATTCTGCTCTCAAGTTTTGACCCTCACTGACTGCTTTTTAAATTTTTCCTTATTTCTTTTTGAGATTGTAATGTAATTACAACACTTTCAGTTTCCCTGTCCTCCCTAAACCCTTCTATATAACCCTCCTTGTTCTCTTTCAAATTCATGATCTCTTTTTTTCATTAATTACTGTGTGTGTGTGTCTATTTGTCTGTCTGTCTGTCTGCTTGTCTTTCTGTCTGTATTCCTAAAGGCATAACCACAGCTTACTCAGTCCATAAAGCATTTCTTGTATGTATGTTTTCAGGGCTGACCATTTGGTATTGTAGAACCTTTTAACATGCTCTTTCCTGAAGAAGACGATTTCTCCTGCTCTGAGCACTAAGTTACCCGCTGTTCTTTTGTAGGGCTGGGGCCAAGTGAGCTTGTTCCATCCACATTAGCATCTCATGTTGTCCTTCTCCTGCTCATGTTCCTTAGGTGTCGCTTCTGACATGACACAGTCTCCCAGTAAAATCCCTGATCCTCTCTGGCTCCTGCAATCTTTCCACTCTGTATTATACACTGATCCCCAAGTCTTAAGGTGCAAAAGCTCTGTGGAAGATATATTTGCTGGGGCTGGGTTCCACGACTTCAGTTGTTTGTGGGTTTTCTGAAAGAGTCTGTATTGAGAGATAATGTGATTTTTGTCTTTAAGTCCATTTAATGTGGCTTATCAGCATATCAGGGATAAATCCAACTTGGTCATATGTATAATATTTTTAAATTTATCCTTCTCCTGACTCCATTTTCCCTTCTGTCCTCTTCTCCCAGGCCCTGCCCTCAATACCTCTCTCCCTCAGATCACTCCTTCTTTGTTTCCCTTCAGAAAAGGACAGGCCTCCTGGGGATATCAAACCAAACATGGCATATCAAGTTGCAATAAGACTAAGCACATCCCCTCATGCTAAGGCTGAATGAGGCAACCCAGTAGAAAAAAAAAGGGGGGTCCCCAAAGCTGGAAAAAGTATCAGAGACAGCCCCTGTTCCTGTCTTGTTAGGTCTTCTGCAAGAACACCAAGCTATACAACCACAGCATGTATGCAGAGGACCTAGGTCAGACTATATAGGGTCCCTGATCATCAGCTCAGTCTCTCTGAGATCTTATGAGCCCTGCTTAGTTGTATCTTTTTGTTGTATATCTGCATTCTGTTTGAATGTATTTTACACATAATGTTTTTAGTCTATAATTGTTGGGGATGTCTTTCTGTATGCTGTGAATGTGTTGCTCTAATTGATTGATCAATAAAATGCTAATTGGCCAGTAGCCAAGGAAGAAGTATAGTATAGGCAGGATAAGGAGAGAGGAGAATTCTGGGGAGTGGAAGGCTGAGTCAGGAGATGCTGCCAGCTGTCCCCGCCATGAGAAGTAAGATGAAAAGATACCCATAAGCCATGAGCCACATGGCAAGTTAGAGATTTATAGAAATGGGTTAATTTATGATATAAGAACAAGATAACAAGAAGCCTGCCACAACCATACAGTTTATAAGTAATATAAGTCTCTGTATGTTTGCTTGGGTCTGAGCAACTGTAGGAGCCAGGTGGACACAGAAAAACTCCAGCTACATATGTTCAAAGATATTGGTCTGTACTGTACATTTTCTATTGACTTTATCTGGGTTTGGTATTAAAATGATAGTGATGTCATAGCAGGAATTTGGGAACAAACCTTCTGTTTCTGTTTTTTGTTTTTGTTTTAATAATGTAAAGAAGATTCTCTGTAGGTTTTCTTTGAAAGTTTGATTAAATTATGTTGTGAATCCATCTAGCCTTGGACTGTTTTTGACTGAAAGGTTTTTTTTTTTTGTTGTTGTTGTTACTATTTAAATCTTCTCATTTGTTATGGGTCTGTTTTGGCTTTTGACTTAATCTTGACTTGATTTTGGTAGCTTAGATGAATCTACAAATTCACCCTTTTCATTTAGATTGTCCAATTGAATGGAGTACAGGTTTGTAAAGTATTCCTTTATGATATTCTGCATTTCTTTGGTGCCTGTTGTAATGTTTGCCTGTTT
Organism: Peromyscus maniculatus bairdii; assembly: GCF_049852395.1. Classification (NCBI taxonomy): domain Eukaryota; kingdom Metazoa; phylum Chordata; class Mammalia; order Rodentia; family Cricetidae; genus Peromyscus; species Peromyscus maniculatus. The sequence continues at coordinate 61,863,758 of NC_134871.1, forward strand.
ATTTATGATTGAAAATATTAAGATACTCTGTTCCCATCATTTTGTTATTTGGGCCAGGGGTCTGCCAATCTGCCAGTATCCATAGTTGGTGATATCAACTGCCCCCAGGAACTCCCACACTTGTCTTTTGCAAGTGGGTGTGGAGATCTGCAGGATAGCCAAAATTCAGTCCTGGGATAATGTCTGCCTTGCTCTCTCTAGGTTTTATATTAGGTAGGTGATACAAGGGGCCACATAACACCGCTGCTATTGCCAATACCTGGCATCCTAGGAGTTGGAAGATCTCTAAATGTTCAGTTGCCCATTTAAATGTCTCCTCAGTCTCAGAGGCTGTGGATCATCCACATATTATAACAATATGCTCTCTGTGTACTTTTGTCTGAATTCCAGAAAGTCTACACTCAGGGCCTCATCAGAGTAGGGAAGTTTTAAAATCCCTCTGGAAACTGAGTCCACATCAGCTGGCTAGTATAACTAGCTTTTGCATCTGTCCACTCTAAGGCAAAATAGGCTAACTGACAGGTGTCAAGGGGGAGGCTGAAGAAAGCCTCCTTAGGTCTAAAGCTGTAGACCTCTCGTTCTGGTGGCAACAAGCTTAGGAACATGCACAGGCTTGGGACTGTGTGGTAAATGGTTTCCACCTTTTTGTTGACCTCCATTAGGTCCTGGATCAACTGGTAGTCCTGAGTACCTGGCTTCAGGACTTGAAGTAATGGAGTGCTCCAGCAGAAATGACAAGGTCTAAACAGTGCTTTTTGTCCTGACCACCCAGTCCCAAATGAACATATAAAAGCTTACATTAATTACAAAATGTTTGGCCAATAGATCAGGCTTATTACTAACTAGCTCTTACATTTAAATTAACCCATCTATTAATCTATGTATTGCCATGTGGCTTGCGGCTTTACCTGAGCTCTAGCATCTTGTTTCCTGGGCAGTTTGCTGGAGTCTCCTTGACTCTACTCTTCTTCCTTCAAGTCTTCAGTTTGATGGTCCCACCTAACTTTATCCTGCCTTGCTATAGGCCAATCAGCTTCATTATTAACCAATGAGATTAGTACATATTCACAACGTGCAGAAGGATTATCCCATAGCAACAGGGGATGAGAATATGGACAATAATTGATGCCTGATTGGTGGCTAATCTAGACATGTTTCTATCTGCCCAAACAGTAGGGTACTGTAGTTGGAGCTTCTACAGATACTCTGTTGGTGGGTTTTTCCTGCATGGAGTCTATTTTCCATGGAGGAGTTATCCCTCCAATAGACCGCAGGTCACTAGAATGTGGGCAGGGGTGGCGCCCTGAGGATTTAAAGAAGAAATGCCTGGTTGTTTTTTATATAATAAGTTTAGATTTGTGATTCTTTTAAGATCTTTTCGTAAGATAATCTTTCATGATAAATAATAAAATGATTGATCCTTTGTAACTGCAAAATGTAGCCTGCCAGTAGAAGAACTGGCTGAAAAAAAAATACCTTGCTTGCTTACACTTTGTTAATCTATAACAAGTTGCTTAGACATAAATGTATGTGGGTCCTTGAGAATAATTTGTTTTTCACCTGTGATACCTAAAATGTTTAATCATGTAAGAGAAATGGGGAACATACTGTTTTTTACTTGTATTCATTGTAATCATTCACATGGAAAATCGAATGTAACAACCTTGTAATTTTTATACTGCTTGAAAGATTTTGCTGGGGTATATAAGCTGTAAGGGAAAAGATAAAGAGATATAGAAGGAAAACATCAGGAAAGATGTAAAAGAAAAACATCAGGAAAGAGGTAAGAGAACAAATAAAGATGAGACACCCTGATGTGTTGAAGATGTGAGTGTGTGTGTGAGAGAGAGAGAGAGAGAGAGAGAGAGAGAGAGAGAGAAGAAGAAGAAGAAGAAGAAGAAGAAGAAGAAGAAGAAGAAGAAGAAGAAGAAGAAGAAGAAGAAGAAGAAGAAGAAGAAAAGAGAGAGAGTTAGTTTTCCTCTTTATCCTCGGTCCCAGAGAACTAAGTTTTGCTCCCTCAGAGAAAAAAATCTGTAATGTGATCAGACTTCATGCCTCCTCTTCAGTCTCTGATGTGCTGAAAGCTGGTCTTCCAACAGCACAATCTGCCTCCAGGGTTGTTCCAGGAACACAGAGGGCGATGTCTCAGGCTTCTGAATGACCTGACTCTCCTTGAACAGAATAGTGAGCTTCATAGCAACCGCTTTCAAGTCTGCCAATAAGACCTGCTAAAAATTGTTCAAAGCCTCCTTACCTCTGTCAGTGTAGTGTTGGGGTCCTGTATAATTGAATAAAAGAGCATATGGGTATGGCACAATTTTTTTAATATGCAGGAAAGTAGAATGTTAAATCAAAACCTGCAGATAGAACTTCGTAATGGTGTAGGTAATACCTGTGCCTGCACATGTGTCATTTGGTCTTTACTTATTTATAGTACTTCTTGATCTTTTATCTTCTGGTGGAAGCTTGGGACTTCTGGATCACAGGAACAACATCAGTATCCCAATGTTATTATTTTAACGATTTCTTTAAACACAATGTAGAGATCATGCACATGATCTCACAGGCAAAATCTTTGATAAAATATTTTTATTTCTCTCATATCACTAAGAATAAGAGACATTTATCTTGCATAAAGGACCATTTGATGTTCAGGCCAACATAATCCTGCCTTCTCCAAAGTAGACTAGATGGGCAGGAGCTAGTGTCGCCAATGAACTAATGAGCAATCTTTTGGTTTGCTTTGTAGGTGTGTCCATGCTGTCTTCGAGTCTCCTCAGCTTGCTACTGCCCTCCCTTGGCTTCCTAGTCTACATGGAATTCTGAATGTTGTGACATCTGCTGTTCCCAGCCCAGCTCAGAGGATGCCCTTCATCCTGGGATGACTGTAATTCCTTCTAATCCCTGCGGCTCCATCCTAAACCAAATAAATTAGACTCTAACAAGCTATTCAACTGATTTCCAACACATTATGACTGAGGCATTCAGGAACCCCTTCATCCAAAAGAATAACTTTTCAATGGAAACAAAATGATTTTTAACTCGTTCCAATATGCCTTATAAACCATTTAACCTGATTCTGTGAAAGTTGCATGATTTAATTCAATGGACAAGTTACAGTGTTCAATTCAATACCATAGGCTGTAGAGTGAAAGTAAAATCACCATACATGGGTGCTTTACATTTAATGACAAGTTGTGAAATTCAGTAGAGGTTGAAATGTTGATTGTATGTGGTATGTGTAAGGGTAATGCAGTCTCTTATATTAGCCTATCTGTTTGGGGTACTGCGTATTTTTGAAAGACCCCTGCCATTCATCATATTTTGAGTTTTCCATAAAACTGAAACAAAACAAAAAAAAAACATTTTGACATAAACACCATTACCAAATCGCTTTACTGAATGAGTTGACAGTTGACAGTTTTTGACTATGAAAACCAAATTATAGAACTTACTATCAGTATTCTTATTTTTGAAGTAATTTTCTACATATTTACTTTGCCGAATCTGTAAACCTCTTCAGTTCGTTTTCTAATGCTGATGACGTTCACATGCCATGTGAGGATTTTTTTACTTTTGTATCCGAATCTGAAGTTGTTTTGTGCTTTTCCTCTCATCAATGTAAAGTCACAGAACTTGCAGTTCATCTGGAGCATCTACTGCTGTGTTTATTCATATGTGTAATGACAGGTTTGGGGGAGTAGTGTGCTTCCATTTTTATTGCAATGTGATTGTCTTTATACAGTTAGAAATAAGTGACAGTACAGTATCAGAATCTCCGAATGTCCTTGTTTCTCCGGTTTTGTGCTTCATGCCTAAGTAGAAGCTCTCTTTGTAGAAGGTGTAGAATCAAGAAATCATATGCAGGTCAAAAAAGCTACAGAATTCCATTCAAAGAATTTTAAAGCTCATTTCCCATTTTAATGCAATACTGAAAATACCAAATCAGAATGTTGCTAGTGGTCCTATGAAGAATATGCAAAGCAGGGAGGCAGGAGAGGTAGACAGCATCCTATCCAGGGATGTCTCCCCAGGGTTGATGTGGAGGAATTTGTGAGATGCGAAAAGGAAACTTGTGTTTCCTCATTATCCATGGTGTGCACGGAGATGTGTCTGAGTGTGGGTGTGAAAGAACTCGGGTAATAAAGAATTAGCTGGCTCCTGAAATAGTGCAATGTTTGGTTCCTTGAGAGGGCTAATCCTATTTTATTAGCACAATCTTGCTGGCTAATTAGAGACAGAGTTTATCTTTTTAGAAAGGATACCCTATAGGTCCATAAAGAATATTTACAGGAAGCAAAAATAGATCTATTAATATGTTACCCCTATCTTTAATTTGTATAATTTTGTACTATATGTGTAAATGTTTAAAGTCCTCATTATGAAAATATCAATAAATATTTCATTGATTTACACTTAACACTTTGTTATACAAATGAAGCTTTTTAAAAAATCAGAAAACAGATGCTTTCCCAGTAGAAGTATGTCAACAAATCATTGACAGATTTCATAAAATATTTAATGATTTGAAAAATGAGAAAATGACTTCATACTTTAGGGAGATGAATACTCTGTAAGCTTTCTGTACAAATGTTGTGTTTTCCTTGTTACATTTGGGGTTTTCCTCTTGCAATGTGACCCATGTTGGGCATTTTTATATCATCAATAATGACATCTTTTGCCAAATGCATGCCTTGCCTTTTATTTTCTAATATATGGTAATAAAGACCAAAACTGGCTAGACTTTGCATGAAATGGTTCTGAAAGATAAGAAAAACAGACTTGAAGGTTGTTTAGTTTTAAATATGTGGCAGATAGACTCAACTCTCTCATGCACTAATGACTTCTGCTTTTCATTTTCTCATATAATTGTACAGAAGTGACTGGGACCATCGGTTTTAAATGGTTGTCAAGCTAACTAATGTATCATATGCTTTAAGATGCAAGATTCTTAATTAAACTTTATATAGCTATAGACACCTCTGTTGTTTCTTTGTATTTCAGGAAAGTTAATAGTAGTTTTATTTGATACTGATAAATAACAAATTGATTTTTTTAGTTATTTTTTATCATTTTTTCAATGGAGTAGTATAGGACTGTGGTTTGTCCTTTTTATGAATGAATACAAATTATAAAGAAATAAATGTCTTACTGTTGCCCAAAAAGTAACTGTCCTTTTAATTTACCGGAAATTTATATTTGATTTATTTTTTAGAAAGCATTTATGATGAGCTTTGTGTCATGGAGTAGTTACTTCTGGGTAAGTAAAACTTCAGAGTTGAAATAATTCAATGGTATAAAAAAAATACACAGGGGCTGGAGATAGTGTTCAGCAGTTAAGAATGCTTACTGCACCTTTACCTGACATCTCACTGTCAACTATAACTCCAGTTCCAGGAACCTGATGCTCTCTCTCTCTCAACTCCATGGGCACCTGCATGCGTCTGAGATGAATATAAACTTACCCAGGCACATACACATAAGAACAACAATAATAAAATTTTTTAAGTATCTAAAAATGCAAAGCAAAACTATACCCAGAAACAGTCAGTTGCACACTGGAAACACTAATGAGTATCACTTGGTCTGCAGCTGAACACTAGGGCAGGATTCTAGATGCCCAGAAAAAAAAAAAAAAAAGTCTGTTTAATCTTGAGTGTGCTGAACTTCATGGAGGAATTTTCATAAATCCAAGAATCTAAAGGCAAGGAGTCTCAAACAGAATCTTCTCAGAGTCTGGAGCAAAACTGAGCTGAGAATTCTGTCACTTGAGTTTCCTTTGCTTTTTTGTGGAGTTCTTTTAATGATTTCTTCCTCCATCAGTCTGCTTTCCCTTCCTGGTTCATGAAGCTTGTTTCATTCTGTGTTTTTATTTTCTTTTTTAAGCACTGCCTCTATTCCTTGACCCTAAGTGTTATGTTACTTCCATTTTAATATTCTACTTTGGGCATTTGATGTTCAACTGACCCTAGTTGACGCTATTGCAGGCTTTGGATGATCAAAACTTTCAGTGAGGTTGGGTTCCACAATAGAGGTTGTCAATCTGGCTGCCTCAGGGTCAGCTGGGGAAGTTGAAAAGATATAATGGATTCCTTTGGCCGCTATCTAGACTTACCGAGTTAGAATCTTGAGGTAAAGAACAGGAAGCTACATTTTTTGGAGTGGCATTTGGTTAGAAATCAGATTTTCATATACTAAAGATTGGTTAACTGGGAATTTTAGCTAAATCAAGGCACAGTTCAACAGTATGCACACGTAATTTAAATACTTCTTAAGAAAAATGCCATTTCTACCACCTTCCTAAAAATGTTGATTTATTTCTAAACATTATTTTCTTGTCAAAAATAGCAGGTTTTCATGTAACAAAACATCTTCTAATTTGTTTCTTTGTTCCAAGAATCCAGGCTGTCAAGAGAATACCTCTTTAGCTTCTTTTATAAAGGAATGTAGGGGGTTTATTTGTATTTTCCTTTGTCTTTTTTATTTCCCTCATATGTTTTTCTTGAAATAATTAATTTTTAAAACCTAATATTCCCAGACTATAATTTTCTGGAGAGTGATAATTTAAGGAGTTGATGAAATATGCTCCTGTCCCAGCCTCAGCATTTTTTTTTCTGAATAGAAGCAAGGTAGTTTTTAATGAGTTAATTTCATAAATTAGTTTATAGCAAGCCAAAATTATGTTTCTACATTGGTTATCATATTTTAAAAACAGATTTTGCATGTTATTTTCTAGAAATAAATTTACTACTCTGGGTAATATATGCCAGGTACTACAGTACTTTTACTCATTGGCTATTACCGCTCAGTCAGGATGACCCTTGGTTGAAATTGTGAGTGAACTGATTAGCTCTCCATCCATCTTGTGTTCTCATTTGGCTCACTGGCTTTCATGAAGAGTAACACATTGGGTGTTATGCCCAAAGGCATCATATTTTCTTCTGATCATTTCCTTAGACTGTAATTTATTCCATCACAATTCTGGAAGCTGAGTTATCTGTTCATCTTGGGATGGCTGTGAGGGCACATCTGGTCCTTTCTCCTTCTCCAATATAGTATACAAATTGAAAGAGACTGGCGTGGTCCATTTACATGACATTCTAGAAAAAGCAGAACTCTGGGTACAGAAAACAGGCCAGTGGCCAGGGTTTAGGTTAAAGGAGAGGGTCTGATAGCACAAGAACTACATGAAGAACAGTAGAACTGGAACCTATGCGTTGGACAAGACACAAAACTGTTAGCAGGGTAAGTTTTACTATGTGCATGTTCAAACTTTTAACCATGGGGACTGGGGAGGTGACTCAACTATTAAAAATAGGTACTGATCTTTGCAGAGGAACCAACTTCAGTTCCCACCACTCAAGTAGGTAACTTCATCAGGGGCTCGAATGTTCACTTCTGGACATGTCTTTCTTATGCACAGCCCCTCCCCTTCTCTCTCTCTCTCTCTCTCTCTCTCTCTCTCTCTCTCTCTCTCTCTCTCTCACACACACACACACACACACACACACACACACACACACACACACAATAATGTTTTTAAATGCAGTTATAGGAGGCTCAGGTCACTTGAGATATCTGTTTATGATAATATTCTAATTTCCTTTTATAACCTGTGAGATTTTAAACAAGGAACATAACATTTTGTGGTTGCTTTCTTCCTTTACATAACAGAGAGAATATTCCTTAATCATTCCAGATTCTTTCAGTTCCAAGTGATGATCAATTCAAATAAACCCAAGAACAGAAAGCAGTATGCTGACTTAAGTGGTAAGTGGTTTACATGGCTTAGGTGAGACTGTTAGGGGAGCCTCTTGCCTCTGGAGACTCTGGATCTCTGGCATGCTGTTCCAGTGGCAGAAATCAGCAATAATGACCGCTCCAAGTCCAGATCCTCCTCAGGTGTGATTTAAAGCAACAGCACTCCCTCTTTCTAATTTAGTGTGCATAACATACCTATTTGAGACCCATGTCTCCAGCCTAGGCATTCTTTCTTATACGCTTCTACAGGCCCCTGCATTGGCAGAAAAAAAAATTACATATTCAACCCATAAAATTATCTACTGCTCACAAGGATATCCAAATAAAGTAATATCACATACCAAATGGCCAGGAAAAAATATCCCAAACTACACAAGGTTATTTGAAAAAGTTGTAGTCCCTACCACTACTCAGTGAAACAATCCATTATAGCATGTTTAAAAAAATGTGATGGGTCATGGATAGTGACCATAGACTATCAGGAACTAAATGAAGTAACTCTTCCACTCACTGTGGCTGTCCTAGATGCTGTCACCTTAGTAGAGAAGTGCAGCTGCACTCAGGCACCTGGCATGCTGTCATGGACCTGGCAAATGCTTTCCTTACCATAGCTGTGCTCTGTGGATGATAGTTTTGATTTTATGTGGCAAGGGTGACAGTATACATGCAAGGGACGATTGAGGTGATTTTGTATAATGCCAGAGCCTGAGATCGTAGCACTGGGGATAGAGGCAGGAAGATCACAAGTTCAAGATCAGCTTGTGCAACATTCCAAGTGAGAAGCCGTCTCAAAAATAAACCAAGATGCCGGGCGGTGGTGGCGCACGCCTTTAATCCCAGCACTTGGGAGGCAGAGGCAGGCGGATCTCTGTGAGTTCGAGGCCAGCCTGGTCTCCAAAGCGAGTTCCAGGAAAGGCGCAAAGCTACACAGAGAAACCCTGTCTCGAAAAACCAAAAAAAAAAAAAAAAAAAAAAAAAAAAAAAAACCAAACCAAGATAACAGCAAAGTCCCTTGTAATAACTGTGTTTATCTGCTTACAGATGCTGCAACATATGGTCATGACTTTGGTGGTTTAAAATAATACACATTTGTCCACTCACAGTCTGGGAGTCCAAAGGTCCTAAATCATTATCATTGAATTACTTCTGGGCTTCCAGCTGTGCTAAAAGCTATCCTCCCTTTTGAAAATCTGGAGAGCTGATGGAATCCTTTGGCTCCTAGCCAAACACCTACAAGCTTTACCCTGTTGGCCACATTCAACTTCACTGTTCTATCTCCCTTTTAAAAGGGTTCCCCATTACATTTGGAACCAAGCCTGGTGAATATAGGTCAAGACTCCCATCTCAATGTGCTTAATCATACTTGCAAAATCTTTGCCACATAAGTCACTATTTTCAGGTTTCATAAGTTATTATAGGATATCAGTGTGGGAGGATTATTGAACAATCTACCAAAAAATGTCTTCTAACAGCTCTCTTTTGAGAATCTCAATCATCTAATTATCACAAGTGATTTAATTCTTCCATGTTTAATTGGATGTCAACATTATGTTCTATAAATTACTTAGTAAAATTTTCAAACAGTATTGGCATAGTTTTTCCTGGAGGTGTGATATTACAAATGGCTTGTGTCTGTGTAGCTATTTCCTTCCAATTGAAATATTTTGTCTGACCAAAGAACCATAAGACTCAGGAAGCAAATCAGATTTACAAAGCCCAGAAAGCTCTTAAAACTTTCAAGACTCACAGAGCTATTCCCTGAGGTTATATGAGTAGTCACAACATCTAGGAAGATGAGATCCTTGGCTCCTGGTTGAGCTGCTTTAATTCATACAGGGTGCCCAGAGATGAAGCTTATATGACTCACAATGCTGATGTGGGCTCTTTGGTGTTTATTTTGGTTGGTTTCAATGTTGACGTGCCACAGATTAGAAACACTGGAGTACAGATGTTCACTTGAAGAACTGAACTGATTACCTTGATCTGATACAAGAAGAACCACCCACATTGTGGGCAGTACCTTCTAGGCATACAGGAGAAGCCAGGAGACATGAGAGGAAACAAGTGGTGCAAGATGGAAGAGAGGTAACACCACATAATAGAATGTAGATTAATATAAATGGGTTAATTTCAGTCACAAGAGCTAGCTAGGAACAAGTCTAAGCTATAGGACAAGCTTTCATAATTAAGAAGTTTCTATGTCATTATTTGGGAGCTGGCTGGTGGGACAGAAAAAGACTCGGTACAACTTTGTTTTTCTGTTTTTTTTTTTTTTTAATTTCTCCTGAACATAGATTAAATAAGCTACAAAATCTCGCACTTTTAAAAACATCTTTGCAACAGAATAATTCTGTTTATAATAAAAGTGAATCATTAAATATGTAGCTTCTAACCCTGAATCTCCTTACAGATCGGAAAAACATTTAGTCTCTTAGGCACCCTCAGTCCTCTCTCTGGTCTACAGTACACAAAATCTAAAAGGAACTAGTTCTTGTATTGATGCTTCAATTATTTTAATAAGTCACTGTATGAGTTATTGAAAATCCTTTCTAAACAAATGGCTTCCATGAGATTGTGACTCATCTGTTCCCAGGGAGGATACAACGTTGCAGTCTAAAGTCACCACAGGTACTTTCTCAGACTTTTTCCAGTTAGACTTTCCCACCACAGCCTAGTTCCTGGCATATCACCCAGTTCCTGGCACTATACCCTGGTTCTTGGCAATGTCATCTAGTTCCTGGCACTGTCTTTCTTCATCCATCCTTGGATGCTTTCCTAACACAATGTCCAAGGGAAACAAACCATACAAACTCTAACACCCCCCCATAGATTTTTTTAACTCCTATATAGCAACAGACCTTATATCTAATCTAAGTGATTGGTTGCCCCCACAATATTTGTGCTGCTATTGCATCCATGGTTGTATCTTGCCACAGTAATCATTATTGCAGTTCACAGGATTCACAGCTGGGTAATACTCACCTTCTCCCCAGAAGCCTGTATAACAACTTCTGGTACTGTCATAAGCTAGCTAGTAAGGAGGAAGCTTCCTGGCTAGTACCAATTTGATTTCCCCATATCCCGTGACCAAAATTCTTTTATCATCAAGCTCTAGTGGGCACAATAGTCTCTTGCCTTGGGAGTCTCCCAGACACCACTGGCCAATAACCCCAAAGAGCATGTCATACATCTAGCATTGGACTTTTGATTTAAAAACCTGTATCTCTTGGGAAGAGCATAATCCCCCACACCAGTGAGTTCATGAGCATCATAAATGGAAATCAGTGAGCTTCATATAAAAACAAAAACAAAAGGACACAAAGTCAGGATGGATAGAGGGTGGATCTTGGAGAAGTAAGTGTTGAATCTGATCAACTTACACTGTATCCATATATGGAAAATTCTCAAAAAGTCAAATAAAATATTATATTAACAATAGCTACATAAAAACTTCTCTGGAGAGGAAACATAATTCCTTAGTTGAGAGGCTCAGTTTCTTTTCACCTCTTCAGTCACAATGTATCCAACCTGTACTCACTCTGTTTATAACATATTCTCCTGTCTGTCCTCTTTTTCTACCACTTGGAGCAGTTTGTGTAGAATAACCCATTGGCTCCTTTCTGATGCACCTGTGTAGCTGGCTCTTGATTATCTTCAGCCTTCCCTTCCCCCTTCTTTGGACAATTTAATCCAACCATCTCACAGTAGATTCTTATTGATTTGAACTTGTTCTACCTTGATGACTCTGAGGTTCTCCCAGAAATGGTATATAAGTTAAGATGTATTTGATTGTGAGAAATGTAAAATTCAATCCATGAGACATTATTTTCTCATTGAAAGCTCAGATCTTGAAGTTGCCATTATGAGCTGCTCAGTGGTTATCATTGGTCAGATTGGGCTTCCTACTTTCTTACCACTCAAAGTATAATTCACTTGGAATTTCTTAGTTTGAGATGGGTGGTAAAACCATAAGCCAGCAGAGAGGAAAAAAAGGACATCGACTTCAAATGTCCAAAAGGCAACAAAGGTCAGAATTAGATGGCTTAGGTTATAGGAGAGAAGTTTGAAATGGGGGACTAGAAAACAGCTTTGTTTATGTGGTGAAATCAGAAATATGGGGAAAAGTGGTAGTTCTTGGAGTTAAGGTTCTGATAGGGAGCTCCCTGAGGAACCAAAGCAAAGCACCTAGCTTGCCTGCTTCACAAAACTGCAGACAAACAATAACAGTGTTCGTGAAATAAATAGAAACATTGGTAAAAGCAAGCCACAGCCAGATTAAAGTTCATGAATAGCCCAACGCAGGCAGGTGCCACAGCCTCATAAAAAGACACAAATATCCCAATGCATGCCACAGCATTTCTGCTGTTACGATGCTACCCTGCCAAGAGCACTCTGAACCTGTTCGGTTAATATGCTGATTTTCCGGGGATAAGTCAATCTTGTGTTGGTTTATGTTGGTAGATAATCTATTTTTATGTGTAGTTTATTTGATTGAGTAATATGCTAATAGGGATTTTGTGTGTGTCAATATCCACGAGGGATAGTAATCTCTAATTTTATCTTCTTTTTATAACTGTAGTTTCAGTGGCATAGAAATCTAGACTTTATGAAATAAGTCAGGAAATGTTGCTTTTTCAGTTGTCACAAAGAATTTAGGTAGGATTGTCATGTGTTTCCTTTCATCGCTGAAGTCCTCAGTTTTAGTTTTGGTTTTGGTTTTGATTTTAGATTTGGTTTTGGTTTTTGGAGACAGGGTTTCTCTGTTTAGCCTTGCCTGACCTAGAACTCGCTCTGTAGACCAGGCTGGCCTAGAACTCATAGAGATCCACCTGCCTCTCTCTCCTGAGTCCTGGGATTAAAGGTGTGTGCTACCACCACCACTGCCTGGCAAAATAAACATTAGTGGATTAACATAGCCGATAGGCACCAAAATTTGCTGCATCACTGTAGGTGGTATGGAAGAAAGTACCTGAAATGGTAAGACAGTTTGTTGATTCCCCTTTTTGTGGCTCAGAGAATTAAGAACATTGAGAAGCTGGATCAGAGGTGATTTCCCAGAGAATTCTGAATAAACATGATTTGCAGGGCTGTGAGGTTGGCTTGGTTGGTTGAGTGCTCCTCTTGAAAGCACAGGGCCTGAGTTCAATCCTCGGAATTATAGAAAAAGAATGTTGGCATTTGGCATGGTATTTAATAGCTGTTCTGGGAAGGTGGGAGCAAAAGGATTCCTGGTGTAACTGGCCAGCCAGTCTAGTTTAATTGGAGAGCTCTAGGTAATTGAGAAACCCTAATTCAAAGGACCTGGATGGTGTTCCTGATCAAGGCACCCACATTTATTCTCTGGCCTCCACATACATAAGTGGAGTCCAAATACACAAGTGTGTCTGCTGGCACACACATGCACATATAGACCACCACATTCATGAACACATACAGACATGCACATATGCACTAAAGATTCATAAAATGAGGAGAATTTAGCTTAACATTTCTCACTTAATTTGCAAGAGTAATATTAAGACAAAATTATTTCATTGAGTATATTTCAATGGACTGTTATGGTAATATACAAAAAGTCTATGTTACAAGAAGATATTATCCATATAATGAGAAATTTTCCCCAAGGGTTATAGACATTAGTGCTATAACTTATATATAACATTTTATATGAGACCCATGTAACATAGAAAATAACAATTTCCTTCGTAGTCCAGTGGTTTTAGAGTCTTATAAACTATTCAATGTTCAACAGAAGGGGCATGAGTAACTCTTTGTTTCACACACTACTCCTGTGTTCCTGAGAAAACCTGGGTAGTTTGGGAATTGAGACAGGAATTAATAAAGATAGGACAGCCTTCTACAGAATATCTATCATCCAAACAGATCCTCTAGTGTGCTGACCTCCAAAATGGCCAAGCCCCTGGAGATCTATCTCTCCATGGAGTCAGCAGAGGGACATGTCCCTTCAGTGTGGCAGAGTCTTTTATTCCTCCTTTACTCCTTGATGGAAACAACAGTACACAGAAGTTACCTTCCACTAGGTCTTTTGATTCTTATTCATTCTTCATCCTCAGGGAATACCTGAATTCTGGACAGTGTGGAATCCCTTAAGACCTGCAGGACATTAAAAACAGTTCACATGTACCCCAAACATCCTGATCCAGCACTGACTTCTTGCTTTTATTTCATGAGATCTTTGGAAAGATGGCATAACACATATATGGAACTTTGAGACATCTTGATATTTATTTATTTATTTATTTATTTATTTATTATTTATTTATTTATTCATTTGTGAGAGCTTAACTTCAATCTTGGGAGTAAAGTCCTAATTTTCTAAGAACAGCATTTACCCAAGTGATGGTTTCAATATCCTAAACTGTAAAAGAAGTGGAAAAGTGGAAATTTTGTATCTATAACTTTTGATTTGGAAAATAAGACCAATCATCAACCAAAATTTTTGACTCACTGTTTTATTTCTCCATATAATTTGATTTCACATTTTGTACCTTTGATTTTTTTTGATTGGTTTATTTGGGTCTTTAAACAGATGTGGAAACTGATAAAAAAATTCACAAGTCCAGAAATACAACTTAAAGGTAGATTTTTATTTATATAACAAAAAATAAAATTATATCTTTATTGTTTAGGCTTCATATCAGAAATTTTTGAAACTATATAATTTGAAAATATAAAATCAAATACATTCAATGATTCAGAAGAGAGGGATCATTCCAAACTAAAATGTTCCAAGCATATTCAGAATATCTATGAGTTCACACAGTGTTCAGGAAGCAAATGCAAGCTCACACATAATCCATCTTAAGTGCTTGTGAATATGATTTGTGTGTAATGCAAGAAGCCACAAATGCTATTATCTTGGAAAAAGCAATTAGCATAAATCATTGGTATTAAGTAAGTGCCATCATAGTTACCCGCTAGTCTAAAGCTTGTTCACATTTTGGGGAGAGGCATTGTTTACCCTTAGGCAAAGAAAATTAAATTAATTCTAATATCTAGGGCCATGTCATTTTACTTGGTAAGCAAACAGGAATCTTAAAGTAATCCATAAGATTGTTCAGCTGACTGAAGTTCTTAGCTTAGATCCTCTTGGGCCAGTGGGAAAAATTAGTTCTAAGAAAATTCATGTCCTATGGAAGCTTCCAAGGCGTCGATGCAGATACCATTTAAATTCCAAGGAACATAAATTAACAAATAGTTTTGAAGGGTTCACAAAATGCCTCATGAAATACTGAAAATGCTGGAAACGTTGATATTCTATCTGAATTATGAGCTAGGTGACACTTTGTTGTTAGGCTACTGTTGGAATTTCATGGAGAAGGATTGTGGGTTCAAAGACAACAGTGTGGAGCTTGTTTCAGAGCTTTTACTGCTTTGATACAGAACCCTGTGCACACTGAAGTCACCCTGCAATTCAACCTTAATTCCTAAGCACAAGGAATTTTTAAAAATTTTGATATCAAGTTCAAAATTCTAAAACACATATTTAGAATATCTTGCTTTTTTGAAGAATAATTTTCAAAAACTGACCCAAGAACTAAACAAGAGAACATATTCTAGAGAGTGACTGTAAAGAAGCAAGCTGGTGTCAGACATATTGTCTTCTACTATGTTCTGAGAGGACAGACATTTCCTTTGTGTACACTGTGTCAAGTTCCTGGAGAGTGAAAGGCAGCCAGGATGATGAAAAGCTGATTTTAAGTTTTACTTAATTTTAATCAAGTAATAGCTTGGTGTCCTCAGGTGACTGGTAGCTATCACATTGATTGCCGAGCTGTAGGCTACAGCTACTTATTTAAATAGTCAAAGGACCACTAATTGTTGGTAATCATAGGAAAGAGTAAATAATGATATTGAAGCAATCCAGCTCCTCTGGTCTCACTATATTAAGTATTTGTTTTCTCATTACTGTGACAGAACAGACAACACAAGTTACTTAAGGGAGGAAGGATTTGACTCACAATTCATGTAATCAATAAGGATGGCATGGATGCAGGGGGAGGGGGCTGGCACTGCTTAGTTCATGATGGGGGAACTTGCAGCATGGCTTGTTGACTTGTTAACACACCACAGGTGTCCAGGTAACTCTCTGAAATGCTCAGTAGTGGTCCAGAGGCTGTTCACCAATGATGGAGGTCCTTCACCAGCTCCTCCCATTGTCGGACTGTTGGTTCAGTGACCAATGTGAAACCAGAGAAGCGGTGAGCTGAAGCCCTGCTGGTCTTGATTTGCTTTTGTGTGAGAATGAAATACCTGCATCTGTTTGGGGTTGATGTGCTCACTAACCGCATCATCATTGGCAAAGTGGTGAGCCACAGCGCTGTTGCTATGGGGATGTTTGCCTACCTGGTGAGATATTCTAAAAATGCCACCTAGGTAAGCAAACCCTGCTTCAAGTTCTGACAACTGCCAACAAAAATACCTGTATATTTCTAAAGATTGAAAACCTAGTCCTAAGAAGAACTTACCACTCCACTCATATGTCAAAGAAGACAGCTGTGAAAAGGATTATGTCTGATGCTGACATCTATATCTATCTATATATCTATAAAATCTACATCTATATAATTTGTAGGAAAACTGAAGCTTCATATCTCCTCCACTGAGTGAACTGTCTCCAGAGACATGAGGTCTGTGCAGAATAGTTTCCTCTTCAGGATATTCAGCAGTCTGTATTTTCTACAGCAATCCACGACAACTGCTCACTCACCCCGAGAAGTCAAAACATACATATCAACACATGGTGAAACCATTTTTCAGTGCTTTAAAGATGTATTTATTATTTTAATTAGCACAGAAAGTAATGAGTTTCCTTGTAGCATTTTTATACATACTTGTATACATTTTTATACGTATATATCTTGGTTAATCCTCCTCCTCCTCTGATCCTTCTCCACCTTCCTTTTCCCATGCCTATTTGTATCCATCTTGCCCTCAGTATTCCCATTTTCACCTTCATGTCATATATGCTCTATTACTCCTCCTTAAAACCATTTGTCTCTCTTATAGCCCTCTATCTAACTTTATAACCTATACCCACACATACCCATAAATACATATATATATATATATGTGTGTAAATTAGGGGTATATCTGCAAACAAACAAGAATGTGCTTGTTTTTCTGAGTTACCTCACTCTTTCCAATTTCATCCATTTGCCTATAGATTTCATAGCTTCAATTTTCTTTATAGCCAAGTAAAATTCATTTTTGTACATTTTATATGTCCTACATCTTCATAATCTATTCATCAGTTGATAGATGCTGAGGATAATTGTTTTGGCTATTGAGAATATAGCAGTAGTGAATATGAATGTGTACATATCTGTTGTAGATAGAGAGTCCTTTGTACATATGCCATCATAGGCGTAACTGGGCCATACAGTATTTCCTGTGATTGGCATTCCATTTACAAAGATCTCCCTCCTTCAGGCAACACCTCCCATTTTGATCTCTGATCTTCAGTTTTTCATTTAGCAAGAAAATCATTCTCCTACTGGTCTATATTCCATTTGACTCTTTCCTATGTTCTACTCATTATCTTCGCCACTGTTTATATTTACTATGAAATGAGCTCTTGGGCCTGCCTCTGCCTCTTGCTTCAGCCCCTCCTCCAAAACTGCCTCTCTTCTCTTGGGACTGAGCCTCCTGGTTGAGACCCAGACCCACTGCCCCCTTAGTTTTTCTTTGCTGTCTCACAGCCACTCCTCCTAGCCCACTTCTGTCCCTTTGTGACTTCTCACTCTCCCACCTGTACTACTCTCTACCAGGGACCTAACAGCCACCACACTTGGATAGGACCTAGTAGGTTACCCGTGCTTACCTTCTGATCTTCTAATACATTCCCTTTAGGGTACCCACTCTTGGGCTGCAGCTGTAGCTACACTCCCCGGCCCCTCCTCTCAGTCCAACTGCTATACCCATGGAACCTGTCACCTTCCATGCCTAGACCCACGGAACCATTAGTTCTGCCTCTGCAGACCTTTGTGGAGCCAGACCCCAAATCCTACTCAAGAGTTCTCCAGAGTCAGTTCCCTTCTCTTACCTGCTTGCTTATCACACACCCCAATCTCTGGACTAACTAGGGACTCCTTTGAGTCTGAGCCCAGAGTTCCAGGCAAAAGTTCAGATATGGGACCAATCAAAGTCTGAACCCTCAAACCCGGAGTGGCTTCAAGACTGAAAACTGAGCATCATTCTTCCAATTCACAACCTGTCAGACTGAAGACAGCAACCAAAGAAGTGAACCCCAACCCAACAAAGGAAACACCAGATAGATATACCAAGAAACACTACAAAGAGCATAATTACAGATGTCTGGATCCCAGAGAAATAACAGAAAAATGAAAAATCAAAACAACACATATACCCAGAAACAGGACCCACATTATAGTATGCTCTGAGGAAAGCAACGTAGCCAACACATAAGACAGGGCCTTCAAATTGCAATTATGAATAAGTTCAAGAACCTTGTAGAAGATGTGAATACATGTCTTAATGAAGACTGTGAAAACACTAACAATTAAAGGTAATAAGGTGGAATTTAAGAAATAATTAGAATTTGTAAAAAAGAACAAGAAGAAGGGGGAGGAGGAGGAAAGAAAGAAAGAAGAAAGAAGAAAGAAGGAAGGAAGGAAGGAAGGAAGGAAGGAAGGAAGGAAGGAAGGAAGGAAGGAAAGAAAGAAGAAAGGAAGAAAGGAAGAAAGGAAGAAAGGAAGAAAGAGAAAGAAAGAAAGGCCAAACTACATGAAAAACACTCATCAGGTCAAACAAACAGTTCATAAAGAAATAGAAAAGAGAATTTTAGATCTTATTTAGAGTTGATATTATTTGTACATAAAATGCCTTAAGGAATCTACCTGGAAACTCCTACAGATGATAAAGACCTTCAGTTAAATAGCAGGTTTCAAATTAATACACATAAACCATTAGCCCTCCTATATACAAGTGGTATACATACTGAGAAAGAAATTAGGGAAATAGTACCTTTTACAATAGCCTTTAAAAGTAAAACACAATAGCTTGGGATAAGTATAATAAGAAATTGAAAAACACCTGTCTAAGGAAAATTTTTAGACATTGAAAAAAGAAATAGAAAAAGACTTCAAAAGATGGAAATACCTCCCCTGTTCATGGAATGAGAACATAAATATTGTGAAAGTGGAAATGCTACAAAAAGAAATGCACAGATTTGATACAATCCACATCATACATTTCCAGCACCATTCTTCAGAGAAATTAAAGACACAATCTAAGATTTCATAAAAGAACACACAACAATAATAACAATGACAATGAGACAAAAGAATAGATAAAATGACCCTGAATAATCAAAGAACTAATGGAGATATCACCACCCTATATTTCAAGTTGCATTACCAAGCTATAATAATAAAAACAGTATGGTGCTAGGCAGCAGTGACACACACCTTTAATCCCAGCACTCGGGAGGCAGAGCCAGTCAGATCGCTGTGAGTTTGAGGCTAGCCTGGTCTACAGAGCAAGCTCCAGGACAGGCACCAAAACTACACAGAGAAACCCTGTCTTGAAAAAAAAAACAAAAAACAAAACAAACAACAACAAAAACAGTATGGTATTGCCATAAAAAGACACATTGATCAGTGGAATCAAACTGAAGATTCAGACATAATTCCACATACGTATGGATATCTGAATTTTCTTTACCAAGAAGCCAAAAGTATACACTGGAGATAAGAAAGTATCTTCAACAAATGATGCTGGTCAAACTGAATAGCTACATATAGAAGAATGGAAGCAGATCCACATCTATCAGCTTGTACAAAACTCATGTCCAAATGCATACATATCAAGAACCTGAACATAAGACCAGATATCTTGAATCTGACAGAATAGAAAATATAAAATAGGCTGTAACTCATTGGTAGAAAAAAGGACTTTTCAGAAAGTGACCCCATTAGTACAGGCATCAAGACCAGCAATTAATAAGTGGCACCTTACAAAGCTAAAAGGCTTCTATACAGCAAAGGACAGCATCATTTGAGCAAAGCCATCATCTGTGGCAGCCTACAGAATGGGAAAAGTAGTTACTGATTATACATTTGACAGAGGGTTAGTATCTAGAATATACAAAGACCTCGAACAAAACAACAGACTAAACATCAAGAAAACAATCCAGTTAAAAACTGTGATATGTTCTCAAAAGATAAAACACAGATGGCTAAGAAACAGTTAAGAAGTTCAGTAAACTTAGAAACTGGGGTAATGCAAATTGAAACTACTTGGAGATTCCATCTTCTGTCAGAATGGCCAAGATAAATAAAATAAACAGCAATAGATGTTAGTGAAGACATGGGGAGAGGGGAGCACATATTCACTGCTGGTGGTATGGAAATCTGGTGTAGCCACTATGAAAAAAAAATAGCTGAGATACCTCAAAAAGATGAAAATAAATTTGCCAGAAGATCTAGCTATACTACTCTTGGGCATATTCCCAAAGGATGCTACATTCTACTACAGAGACGCTTGTCCATCTGTGTCCATTGATGATCTGTTCATAGTAGCCAGAAACTGGAAGAAGCCTAAGATTAGTGGTTCTCAACCCGTGGGTCACAACCCCTCTCACAAATTTCTATCACCAAAAATATTTACATTACAATTCATAACAATAGCAAAATTACAGTCGTGATGTAGCAAAGAAAATAATTTTATGGTTGGGGGTCACCACGACATGAGAAACTGTATTAATGGATTGCAGCATTAGGAAGGTTGAGAACCACTGGGCTAGATGATCATCACCTGTTCAATGGGTAATGAAATTGTACATTTACACAATAAAATATTATTCAATTATTAAGAAAAATGAGATTTTCTGGTAAATGGATGGGGCTAGAAACAATCATCCTAAGTGAAGCAACCCAGACCCATAGAGACAAACCTTGCGTGCTTTCTCTTATAGATTAGTGGGCCTCCATATGGCTTTTCCAAAGGCCTTTTGTGTTAGTTGTCTCTCCATATTCTCTTCTTTGCTCTCCAATCCCACTACCCATTTAATCCATGAATTCTAGCTTTCTCTTTATCCATTTGTGACACTAGATTCTATTTCTTCTTTCTTAGAAGGTCCTGTCCCCTTACCTGGTCTCTCACTGGATACCTAACCTCTATTTAGAATATTCAAAAGGTATGTAAATGTACTTATCATGTACTGGGGGAGACAGCACCTAAAGTAGACACTGTGTGTTACCAAATAAAATGCCCGGTATCAGGAATGGGTTACATTTTGTTTAGTCATTGGCCAAACAGTCCCCAAAGACACCCTCCAAACAACGTTACAGACTATTGCCAGTTCTACTGGGTATCCTCCACAACATGAGGGTAAAGCCTTGTTGCTGAAGACACCACTTACTTATGCCATCAAATGTGGAGAAATCAAACCCGTGTTCAACCAGAAGCTTCACCCCTACTGACTAGAATTCATAATACTAGAAAGTGCTGTACATGCTACTGTACGAGAAAAGTAATCATCCATCTCACCCAGACAGTGCAAGATATACTGGTGCAATAGTAGCACAAATATTATAGGAGTATTCAAACACTTTTCAAATTGGCTTTGAGGCCCACTCCATGAGATGGGACCTCTCTACCTGACACTTCTAAAGTGGCCAAGAATCTGAGAGTAGCTTAGGTCATGGGCCCAAAGGGAAAACCTACTGTTATATTCTGCTAAGAAAACAGTAATAAAATGTTTCCTAATGACATAGTGCTATACCCATAGATCAATGTATCCTTCAACTCTCCTCAGAAAATCTTCTTTCAGTACATGAGTAATTAACATAGAGACCTATAGCCAGACAGTGTGCAAACAGTGAAGAACTTTGAAACAGTCCTAAACGGGATGTCTTCATCAAACCCTTTCCCTCAGGTATCAGGGATTAGGGACCTATGAGAGAGGTGGTAGATGACTCAAATGAAGCTGTCAGTGTCTTCCTGACAAAATAGCACTGATACCCATATGAACTCACATACACTGTAACAGTATACACATGACCTGCACAAATTCAAGCCAAACAAAATCCTTGTGATGAAAAGGGGAAGTGAAAACCAAGTCCTGACCCTGACTAAGAAGCTATCCGCAATCAATACCTGTTGGGAGACAGAAAATCCTTTTTCTCAAAATGAGTGACACTGGGTATATCAAACATATTCCAGGGCAGGTCCCACGTTCCAGAGTAGTTGACCAACAGAAAACAAATTCCAAGTTTTTGTGTGTGATTTCTTTTGTTATGGTTTGATGTGTTTTGATTTTCTTGGCTTTTGATGTGTGTGTTTGTTTAGAGAGAGAGAAAGAACATGAAGTTGGGTAGGTAAGGAACTAGAAAGAATCTGGGAGGGCTTAGGGAGAAGAATGAATATTAGCAATATATGTTGCATAAAAATATTAAAAATAAAAACAAAAATGAGACAAATAAAATGATAAAACAGAGAATGAGTTATTATAATTCACTTCATCCTTCCCATAGAGTGAGGTCTGTGACCACAGAGACCATGGGTCTTGTTTTTATTACCATAGGATGTCTAGTGCTCACCTCAGGCTCATCATACAGTGGCCCTTAACAAATATGATGGAACAAATAAACCAGAAACACAGAAGACACACACTCCATGTATGCATGCTCTCTTTCTTTCAGTGCCTGAAAGATCCCTATCCTTCAGTCTACATTGGGGAAGGATTTGAACATTGGGGAAGTCCTTAGGCTGCTGGGGATGGGTGGTGTTAAGATGAGGTTTTGGTGGAGAAAAATGATGTTACTGAAGGGAAACATAAGAAAGAAGAACACAGATAATGTCACATTGCACCCCTCCAAACAGAGCTGTAATAAAAGTAAACAGATTTAATGGTATAGATTATTTAGTATGTCATGTTGTATTATATTCTTTTAATTATTTTAAAGGAAAAGCTGTGTTAAGTTTGTGTACATCTTAATTCTTTAGATATTTTTCTGGACAAAAACTTGAAATTATTCAGTGATGGAATACCACATAATAGACTGTCTTAGTTAGGGTTTCTATTGCTGTGACAAATCACCATGACCAAAAAGGAAGTTGGGGAGAAAAGGGTTTATTAGATTAGGCTTACACTTCTGTACTGCTGTTCATCACTGAAGGAAATCAGGCCAGGAACTCAGACAGGGCAGGATCCAGGAGGCAGGGGCTGATGCAGAGGCCATGGAGAAGTGCTGCTTACTGGCTTGCCTCCAATGGCTTACTCAGCCCACCTTCTTGTAGAACCCAGGACCACCAGCCCAAGGATGGCACTACACTGGCTATGGCCTACAGTGTGAATTCATTGAGATCCCAGGACCTTGGAATCATATTATATAATGAAGCCAACTATGTTATGATACAAATGGAAGCCTGGAGACATTGTTGTCCCAGTATTACAATTTTACGATGCTACAGTCAAATGCATGTTTAGGGGGATTGTTTTATTCCCACCACTATTGATGGTACATTGTTTAGATTTGGGAATAGAACAGAAGCCAGAAACCAAAAGTCATGGCCAAATTGAGGCAGGAGATCAAACAGTGGCCAGCATACATGAAACAGAGTATAGTGCATTCTTAACTCTCCTGAATAATGCACAGTGCAATGCCACCCACTTGCCTACCTTAGCAGTGTCATGAACTACTGCTGCAGCTGCATTCCCAACTCTGCAGGAAGCACTGGACACCAATTTCCCAATGTAATCTGTTATAATGGAAGCTATTTATTTGTACAGACAGCTAACTATGACTGTCTTGGCATCTACAATAATACGTCATACAGTGTCATAAAGAGAGAAGGAAAACATTTACAAAGTTAGTGAATTCCTAGAAAAACAAGTTTCATGCTCATGATCAGTAATGGTAGAAGAGCCTAAAACTTAGTGGCTCTATTTCACTGATTCCAAAGCATTTCCAAGAAAACATGTGCAAACAAGTTCTCAGAAGCGTTCCTTCTCTGCAAGTGCCCAAGGTTTGCAAATAATTCTGTGAGCAAATGAATGTCAGAGCACAACACAATACTTGGAATTAGACATGTTATCTTTATATCTGTCCAGGCTCAAAGTCACATTGTTCCTATTAAAGAATTGCCATCCCGAAGGATTTAAGAGCCAGGAGTTGAGGAGGACTGATGTGAAAAGATGTCTCCTGGATATGAACAGAAACCACCACATTCATGAACTCATTGTAAATGTGATAGCCTGCATCCTACCTGTATGATATCAAATCAGTCACATCCCAGTATGGATAGAAGGCCTGTAGCATGAATCTTAAAAGGTCTTATTAATAAAATCAAATCTAGAGCTGGGTATTGGGGTGAATGCTGGAAGATCAGAGAAGCAGAACAAGCCACAGCCACCTCACCTTGCCAATTCCTCAGATGATCCTGTTTCCTCAGACTAGAAGCTTCTGAGTCCTCATCCAAATGGATCTCAGCTGAACTACTGCTCAAAAGCCTAAATGCTTAATCAGCCTCTAGTTCCTGCTCCTCATGCCTTAAATACCTTTCTCTTTTCTGCCATCACTTCCTGGGATTAAAGGCTCTTGTTACCATGCCTAGCTGTTTCCAGTGTGGCCTTTAACTTACAGAGATACAGGATCTCTGCCTCTGGAGTGCTAGGATTAAAGGTGTGTGCCACAATTTTCTGGCCTCTATGTCTATCTAGTGATTGCTCTGTCCTCTGATCCCAGATAACTTTATTAGGGTGCACAATATTTTGGAGAACACAATATCATCACAAAAGCTCACCCCTAGCACAGGCATAATTGACACTTGATGGCTGCTGGGGGAGAAAGAGCCAGTTTTCAGAGGATGGTCTACAAGTATCCACATAACACTCACTCACTGAATTGGAAGACAAGAAGAAGAGGAAGTCATGAAGTTGGAAGGGGATGTAGTGGGATGTCTAGGAGGTGCTAGTATAGAGTGGAACTGATCAAAATACATGTATAAAATTCTCAATGAATAAATCTAATTTTTTAAAAAAAATTACAAGCCAAAATCATCATATTCTCATAGCAGCCAGGTGAAAAGCATGTGCAATGTTAAATAAAATAAACAAAATGTTATATGAGCCTGGGGACTATGCCAGGAATGTAGAGCCTATGTTCAAACAATAGAGCTGTGCCAGATCTCAGAGCTTGGGGAGCTTTTGGCTATGCATTCCTAGGGACAGTGCCATGGGGAAAGACTGCAGCAGAGGAATGGACACTGTCATTCATAGGAGTTACCAAGAATTATTGTAGAGTTGATTGCCATATTTTAACATCTCCTAAGGTCCATCAAAATATCTTCTTTTTTCAAAATCTTTTCAATATACATTGGTAAGAGCCCCTGAAGGCTAGATTTATCATCAAGAGACATGTGTCTTATTCTTGTTTTATTGCTTGAACGAATCTCTTTCTCCTGTTCCTGCCTATAAAACAAAGATAATCTTTCCACAAAGTCATAAAAAGTACTTCTAAATAGCAAGTACTGTTATTGTGGTTGTCATCAAGAAACAGAGTGAATTCAGTAAAATAATATGTAGTCCCCGGTATGGCAATAGGTTAGGTCGTAGATAGCAGACAAAATTGTGGTAGAGGGTACATGCCTGTCTGACCAGCCAATAGTTTTACAGATGTCTTGAATGTTTCCACTAGGCTCCTTTTTCAAGTCATAGTAATTGAGACTGTCTTTCTTTGTTTTTCATGACTTTCCTAGTTATTTTCTTTACATTTAAATCTCAGTATAATTGTTGTTTGGGACCTCAGAGGAGCAATCTTCTGCCTGACTGTGAGACCTGATCCTACTTTTTGTCAGTTCCAACCCAGCATGTCAGGAATTTCCACAAACTAAACTACTCACTAGATAGCCTACACATCATTAGTGCAAACAGCTTCCCATGCTCCATCCACCCATTACTAAGATTATAAAATCTTTTCTTATCTTCCCTCACTCAGAAATCTGCAACTATTTCCCATTAATCTCTATCCAGTGCAAACCTTTCTGTTTCCAAAGCACATTCTCAACCAGGTCACCTGTTTCCCAAGGTTATTCTCTATCTTTCTTGCTGAAATTTAATTGTCTTCTTTCTTAAGTTTTTTTTTTTTTTGTCTTCGAATCAAAAGCAGGTGGCTGTTATGTCTTTTTGCAGTTACGAGTTTTCCCATCATGATTTCATAATATCATTTGATTTTGATTATATTTCACCACATATATGTTATATTTCAAGATGATTTAAGCAGATGTAATGAAGCACAGAAAACTCCATTCCTATTATGTAGAAGACAGCACAAAGCAATGCCTGACTTACAGTTACTAATTAGAAATGACTCTGCAAAGTCATTCAGAAGACTGGAAACCCAACAAGACCATTCCTGTCTGAAATTCAGACTCACAGACTTGCCCACTGTTCTTGTTCATAAAACTCCACTGGATGTCAGACTACTTCTCAAAATCAAAGTGACCACTCATGGAGATAAGCTACATGGGATTCAGTCTGAGGGCTTAAGTCACCATCCTAAAGTAAAGAGAATCAGTTTAGACCAGTGCATTGTGTCTGGAGAAGCACATGACAGAATGAACATGGTCTCCTGATTTAAATGAACAAGGAGCTATTAGAGACTCAGCAATGTAACTTCTGGAAGTCAAAGCTATCCACCTGTGTTAGCAAGAACTGTATGCATAGGCACTGCATACATTATTTATATACCATATCATGTATTTAGATTTATGAGGAATGAGAAGTCACACCACACCTAGAAGGGTGTGAACATGGAATGCTACACTCATGGAAAGATCTGGATCAACAGTATTTTTTATTCAAAGTTGTTCCCATAGTGATAACACGCTCTCCCTTATCTATATTTCTTCATGTTACTTGGATACTGAAATATGAAATATATACCAAAGGCAGGTAATGGACATGAGTTATGAAAGAGGCTATGAAACTAATTATTTATCTAGGTCTAACTATGTCATGGATTTTTATTTTCTAGTGGTGAATAAATACATAAGTATATTCAATGATGGAGGTATAAAACCCAGAATAAAGCTTCACAGCCTCAGAATGGCTATTCTAACTTTATAGAAGTCCTTTGAGATGTACAGCTATTGGGTCTATTAAATTCACTATGTGATGTTTTTTGTATTTACAAAAGTTTTGTAATAAAGTGTATTAAGATATATTTTGTGTATATATTTACATAGAACAAACACAAACATGATGAATTTTGTGTTATTAAAAAAGATGTATTACATTAAAATTTCCTGTCATTTATTCCTATGGAAATAGGTATGACTGGATCTATTTTAAGATAAATTATCCCCTGTAAAGATTATTTGCAGGACTAAATGAATCACTCTACATTTTCTATTTTCTAATATAAAGATTATCAATGCTTTCAAAAACACTTTAGGTTTGAATTTCATAGCAAATTTGAGAGGTGGTGAAGAGCAGACAACAGTACAAAGAGTGTCCCACCATGCTTTCTGATGATCCCCAACTCCACAATTTTCGTCTGATACATGGTGAAGATCCAGAGAATAAAACCGGACTACAATGATGGCCTATCCAAATGAAACAGGGCGTGACTGATGCCTTCAGGGTGAAGAATGGCTACTTGGGTTAAGTGACCTGAGCAGCAGTTCAGTACAGCACAATTGCTTGAGATTCAGCACACAAAACAAGGAGGATCAGTAAGTTATGCTGAGTAAAGGAATGGGCAAAGCTGAAGAGGAGGGGATGGTGGGAGGGTGTGGTCTCCCCAAACCACAGCTTGGCCTGGCAGACATGTCCATGGGGAACCAGCTCTCCATTAAATCCGAAAATAGTAAGTGGTGTACTGAACTAGTCTCTACAATCTTGCTCTCCCAAGAAGACTTTTGTCACTAACACACAAACAAAAGGACACTTGTCCACTAAATTCTATTACTCAAATAGTCTTATGATATATTTTGGCTACATACTTAAATTAAAAATAATTGTTATGAATATCAGCAAGTAATTATAAAGCTTATATAAATTAGTAGCATAATGTAAAGGAGCAATAACCTGGACCATACACCTGTCCATATCAAGAACCCAAAGCAATTATAATTTTACAACCTCTTCACCAAAATTCTCTATCAAATTCCTGGTAAGTATTTATATAAACTTCACTCTAGTAATACAACCATGAAGTTAAGCCAGGTAAAGCACTTCAGAGAGTCAGGTAAGTGACTTTCATGTTATAATTTTATATTACAAAAAGTACAGGGCTATTACATCTCCATGTTTATTCTCCATCTAGTCACATAAAACTGTTATGCCCACTTCATTTTCCCAAAGGAAACTTCAGTTTCTCTGAATAGAATTATGAGAGCTGTGGCACGATTTAATCATTTGTGATTTATTGATTTGGATGAGCTGTATGATGTACACTGCCTTAACTGAGCTGGATAAAATCCAGAGTAATAAAATACTCATCTCCTCATTTTCTTAGATAAGCCTTGCATTCATGTCTATGAAGAACATTATTTATTAGCACATTAGACTATGATCTGAAATACTCAAAAGTCTGTCAGCACTTTCTGCTAAAATCTTTGAATTGAATGTCCCTATAAAATTCAACTTGTCTGCCTTTTTAGGGCTGGTCTTTTCTCTGTCTGTGTCTCTCCCTCCCTCCCTCCCTCCCTCCTTCCTTCCCTCCCTCCCTCCCTCCCCCCTTCTCTGTCTCTCTCTCTCTCTGTGTCTCTCTCTGTCTCTGTCTCTCTCTCTCTCTCTCACACACACAACACACACTAGAGAGAGAGTAAGAGAGAATTAAAGAGCACTCTTATACTTCCTAATTTCAAGATGTAATTTGTAAATTTGCTTTTGTAAATTTGAGTGCTCAAAGGGCTATCTGGGTATTTTATCATATTTAATTTGGTGCTTGGCTTTTTAAACGTTCTGATGAATAAGCAATCCATTGGAACTGTATTTCTCCTGGGACTGGATTCTCCTGTTTCAGAAGGAAGTGCAATTTCCTAACCATGCATTCTGACAGTGGTGCTGTCTTGAGGAATTTTTTGCATTTATTTCATGTAACATATCGCTGTTGCAGCACATTCAATAATCTCCTTCCTGTATCTAGGCAAACCTCACCCTGGCAAGAAAGTCATTGAAATGAAACTTATTTTCCTAAGTTACTTTTATTCATGTCACTTACTATTATCATCTGGCATATTTAGATTTTGTCGGATTATTTTTGCCCCATCTCTATTACATAATGCATGGTTAAACTCTTTTCCATGCCTCTCTAACCATATCTAATTACAGTGCTAGAGAGAACAGTTGACACCCAGTAAAAGCAAATAAATATATGCACAGTGAATGATTACATCAGTGCCTGACCTGTGGGTAATGAGCAACGACCACTGTCTTTAATGTCCCTGGAGAGGACATTATATTGAGAATATAGCCTTGAGGTCACCATCTGTTGGCAATGTGGTCTTGGACAGGGTGTTTAACATCCCAGGGCTCCTGTTTCACTGCTTGAATGATGGAGCTAACGATACCACCTCCCTCTTGAGTACTGCATTTAACAAATACTATTTTTTTCTTGGAAGAAAGTCTCTGATGCTCCACATGAAACATTTTCACTAACCCCAGGTCTTTCAGCAAGATTCAGAGAGGGCACACTATGCTTGAAGTAGTAAAACAGAGCTTTAAAAAGAGGAGCTTCTGATCCTGGAGATAGTCTTTTCCTCTCTGCTTGATATTTTGTTCTATATAATTTTATTGAATAGCATTGAATATGCTATTGTTGAAAGCAATAATTGAATGTTGAGTTATTGCTGAATATCAGTATTATACTTAGCAAATAAAATACACTCCTCTTTTATTTAGAGAAGTGATTATGAGGAAAGGTAAATTAGATACAACATTACATTTGGATATGCAGTTCACTCTGGCATCTTTGAATACTGAATCTTCTCCAACAGGTATCCTCCCACTGCTTATTTAGAAGTATTACAGATTGAAACTGCTGTGAGAGCACTGTCATACAAAGGCTTTGGCAGTGCTCACAAAATGAAGTGATTTTTGGCTTTATGAACGTTATATTTGTTCTGTCGTGCGATGGCTTTTTCAGCTCTGCAGATTTCAAATGTGCTGTAAACATCTACCTTCTACCTTTCATTCTGCATGAGGATCATTAGGGCAATTCCTTTGCTCTGCTGTAATGCTATCAAAACAGTTTTGTTTTGTTCAGGGAACCTTTCTTTCAGAAAGCAACTTGTTACAAGGTCCAATATACATCATATTCAAGTGAGAATGCTCTGGGTACAATCAAAATGAGCATCCCATCCAGTGCCTTCCCCTTTCCTGCCCAAATGGAGCAAAGAAGCACTGTGGGGCCCAGTTTCTTGTGTCACAGAGTAGACTCTACTTAAAGGATATGTTAGTAAGAAATGCCAAATTTTAAACTGGTAGATCTTAAAATTTTACATGTATTTCAGTCCCAACAACCCACAGAGAAGTCGCCTCTAGAACACTTTGCCACAGACATCTTTCTGAAGAAAAAATTTCCTGGCCCAAAAGAGATAAATCTATGAAAAACCAATATGGAGTATGAGAAAAATGATCCTAAGACCAAATAATTGGTGGGCTTTCTAAGACGTTTTTATCTGTGCATACATCATCATTATTAACATATATACACAGTTTGATATTGGTTCACTGGGTTTTGGTGTTAGGAACGCCCATGCTTTGCTATCTGTACTTTAGAGACCACAGGGAACAGTGTGTATTTCAGAAGCCTGAGGAAGCAATGATGTGGGCTCCAGTACAGGTCTGCAGCCTGAGGATCAGGATCCCAGGCATAAACTAGAGAACAAGTGGCCATCTCAGTTGCCCAGAGGATATCAGATCCCACCCACCTTCCCCTTTTGTTCTTCAGACCCATATTATAGTCAATATATATTTACATGTACCAACTCAGAAGCTGGTCTCTTCCTCGAACACCCTACAAACATGCTCAGAAATCATGCCTATTGAACCAGCTCTCTGGGGACCCTGCGACCTTGTGGAAATGACATACACATTTAAGCATCACACTTCAGGTGAATGTCAACTCAATTTTCCTTTTCTTCAGTCTTCTCCTCCCATGGGCTGATTTTCTACCTTTTGCCTTGATGATCTCTAATGAATTCATTATAGAAGTCTCTCTCCGCCCGAGACGTATCACTGTCTTCTGACCTATTTAGGAGTGAGTAGGAAAATCACTGAGATATCAGCCTATGTTTATTCTCCCTAGGTGTTTGTCACTTGCTGGCCTCCCACCAAAACCCACAGTACTTCTTCCATCATCTTCCCCATTTCAAGCATAAGCCCATCTCCAGTCTGTGTTAAAGTGGGAGAGAGTATGGGTGGAAGAAAGGTCAAATATGCAGCCAGAAGGCAAGTTATTGTATTCTTAGAACAGTAATTTAGGCTTGTGAGTGAAGTGAGTACTAGGGCCATGCTCCCCTCTCACCTTAGAGAAGCTGAAGAAAGTATTAATGTTCCATGTCTGATCCTACATCCCATCACTCAGAATAGGACAAAGCCATCTCAAGGCAAGGGCTGCAGGAAAAGAAGAGTTTAGTGTTGTGGGATATTATTTTAACTAAGCAAAGATTGCTACATTTGTGGAATATTACTTTAATTGTGTAAAGGTGTGTTACATTTGTTTATGCTGGATTTGTTTAATGCTATAAAGATGTGTGTTTAATCATGTAAAGATGTGTTGCACTTGTTTCACTTTGCCTGGCTAAGGCACCTGATTGGTCTAATAAAAAGCTGAGTAGCAATAGCTAGGCAGGAGAAAGGACAGGTGATGCTGGCAGGCAGAGAGAATAAATAGGAGGAGAAATCTAGAATCAGGGGAAGAACGAGAGAAGGAGAGAACAAGGAAGATGCCCAGGGTCAGAAGCCAGGCAGCCACCAGCCAGCAGACATGAGACACAGTGATAGTAAGATATATAGAAGAAAAGAAAAGTAAAAAGCCCTGAGGCAAAAGGTAGTTAAAGAAAAACAGATTGAATTAAAAGAGCTATCCAGAAACTAGCCTAAGCTAGGCCGAGCATTCATAACTAATAAGAAGTCTCCACGTCATGATTTGGGAGCTGGTTGATGGCCAAAAGGAAAAAGCCTGGTATAGTTCAGTGCAGAGCCCTTTCCCCAGGAGAGTCCTGTCAGTCTAGATGATGCCTCTACCGTGGATAAGCATGGCTTTTCCAGGTTCGGTAAGATACGAACTACTTAAGCAGGCCAAGAGGTGGGGTTTTTTAGTTCATTTTGAGCATGGTATTTGTAGTCTGAAGTATATTATCTCTGCTGCAAAATATTTACAGTATTTATAGTGGAATGTATTTCTGATAACATCTAAGGTAAACAAGAGTACAATTATATATGTGTTTTCTCAAGGAGAATTATTGATATGATAAGTTTGACCAAGAAGTCATATTTCCAGTCACACCCACGGATTTTAAGGTTGACATTGAATAGATGGATTGCTGGTTAATTTTTTGTCAACTAGACACAAGCTAGAAACATCTGAAAAGTAGAAACCTCATTTGAGAAAATGCTTTTACTAGACTGGCCGATGGGAAAGTCTGTTAGGCATTTTCCTGATTAATGATTGATGTGGAAGGAATGATTTATGTGGAAGGGCAGATCCTAGATGCAATAAGAAAGCAAGCCAGTAAGCAGCACTCCTCCATGAACTCTGTATCAGTTCCTGCCTCAAGGTTCCTGCTTTGCTTGAGTTCCTGCTTTGACTTTCCTCAATGATGGACCAATCTCTGCATGTGCAAGATAAAAATAAAAATCTTCCCTCCCTAAGTTGCATTTGGTTATGGTGTCTATCACAGCAATAGAAGCCAAGCTGGCACAGAAATTGGTACCAGGATCATGGGGTGTTGCTATGAGAGACCCCACCCTGTTGCTTTGAGAGAACTATGGAAGGAGTTTGGACCTTTGGGCTAGAAGAACCATTTACAGTTCAGAGTTTAATGAGTGCTTGTGGGACCTTAAAAGACAAAACTGACAGCTGTGCAGACTATGGAGGCCTTGTTTGTGAAATTTCAGTGTCCTTTAAAGACTCTGTCAAGGGTCGGGTGGCAGTGGCCCGCCTTTAATCCCAGCACTCAGGAGGCAGAGCCAGGTGTATCTCTGAGTTCAAGGCCAGTCTGATCTACAGAGCGAGCTCTAGGACAGGCACCAAAACTACACAGAGAAACACTGTCTTGAAAAAACAAAGGAGGAAAGGGAGGAGAAGAAGAAGGAGAAGAAGACTCTTCAAGACCATTACATGATATTTTAAATTAAGAATTTATGGTTCTGGTCATCTGGGGCTGAAGAAGCAGCTGTGATTAAGAAGGGAGCAGCAACCCTGAATTGAAAATTTTGCTTTACTGGGACAATCAACAGCAGCTAGCTGGGACTAGAGAACCAGCTATGATT
The DNA here is from genome assembly GCF_049852395.1 of Peromyscus maniculatus bairdii. Lineage (NCBI taxonomy): Eukaryota > Metazoa > Chordata > Mammalia > Rodentia > Cricetidae > Peromyscus > Peromyscus maniculatus. The sequence continues at coordinate 61,897,011 of NC_134871.1, forward strand.
AAGAGGGTACCAGCATCCTTGAGGCAATGATCAAAATCTTCTAGGAAGTATTTCTCAAGTCAGTACACTGAAGCTGTTGTCCCGAAGGATCCAAGGCTTCACCTCATGCTGGCAGCCAAACTTGGTAATATGTAAGAGTTTCCACATTTTACTGGTTTTAAAGGTATTGGAGGGGCCTTGGAGAGCAGCTGAGGTTTGGTACAGTGAGAGATCAGAAGAGTCATGGCTAAAGGAGTGGCCTCTGTTGCAGAAGAAGCCCCAGGATAGAAGGAGTCATAGAAAGGTTGAGGCCTGGCACCATGTAGCAAGGTTGGGGGACTAGAGGAGAGGCCTGGAGAGGCCATTGGTGAAGGCGTACTCTATAGAGACACCAGTGTTTTGGAGATGCCAGTATTATGGGATGACCACCAAGGATAGAAGCAGCCACCATGGAGGAAGCTGGCTTGAGCCTATGAGAGAATTTGTGTGTAATATGGATTGCCTGGTCAGAGAAATAAAGCTACTCAGGCCTCCTGGAATAGAGGATGGAGAGTGGGTCCCAGATGTCAATGAATGAACTGAATGAACATTGTCAGGTATATGTTTAAACTAGTTAAGTTTTAAGGAAATGGTAGTCACCTCTACCATTGTCCACAGACAGGAAGTAGATAATGATAAATGCTTATGCTCAGCTTGCTTTCTTCTTTTAATGCTGTCTGGAACCCTAGCATGTGGAATGATGCTTCCAGGTGAGTCTTCCCACCTCACTAAATGAAACCTAGATAACCTCTCACACATTTGCCTAGAGGTTTATCTCCTAGGTGAGTCTATATTCCATCAAGTTGTATTAAGCACCCATTATTTAATGATGAATGTCTTAGAAGTCATAAAACTAATGTCCAGCATCTCTGAAAAAATTATCTGCTTCCCTCATCTTTAATAAATTACTTTAGATAATAAATAACTGTAGAATGGATTTCTAGTTCATAAAGGGCTTTCAAATGTATGCACGCATTTAACGGCATAGTGATCATGGGAGGCACTCAAGGAAGGTGATGTTCTTATTTTGCAAATGAAGACACAGAGATAAAGTAAGTGACTTGTCCAATGGTACTGTCTCGTCAGTGTTGGAATTAGAATGGATCATCAGCTCATGGCAACCAGCCACTCATTTTAGAGAGGAAACACTAGTGGGACTATGTCCATACCAGCTCAGGAATGAAGTGCCAGCAGCCAGCCCACTAGTTCATGGCTCCGAGTTTGATGCACTTCTAGTTAACCCAAATTATTTATCATTGTTTATATAATCTGCTGTTAAGTCATCATTTTTCTTTATGCCACCACTGATAATATCTTTGCATTAAAATATTACACCTCATAATCTTATACCTGGGAGATGTTGCCTGCAGAAACCCCGGCTTGCCTGGCTTCTACATCTTGATTTCTGTTTGCCTAGTTTGGGAGAGATTGTCTATCTGAGACAAGGATGCATTTCTATGCTGTTTCTACTTCTTTGGTAAAAGCAGGGCAATGGGGGAAAGCTTACATATAAAAATAAAGTTGTGATCATGTCATTTTCAACAAGAACATCCTCTTCAAGCCTGTCCCTGTGGCTATTATTCCTCAATAATTATTCCCTAATAGTTGCCTTATTGAGGAAGATGTGAAAGTGAAGAAAACATCTCACTTACCTGGTTATATACAATGTAGAAGTATGCCTCCATAACACAACACCAGCCTCATCCAGGCACACATCTATATCCATGATTAGAATACCTTCCACTCATTAGCTACCACTATTACCTCTAAATATTTCAAGAAACACGTTCTTGATTATTCAAAGTAGTGATGTCTATATCTAATAGAGATGATAATCCCACACGTAATGCCTTACTCTATTGCTATATTGGCTTTAGAAATGTTATATATTTTTTAAATGACTACAAGTAATATAGAAACAATCTACTTTGAGTCTGTGGAAAATGTATATTTCACTGGAGACGAGAAAAAGAAGAAAATTTAAGGAGAAAACTTCCTTAAAGGATTGTTCCAAATATTAATGGGTTGATGTTTATAAAACTTGCTGACTGATACTCTATCTTAAAAAGGCACACAGCCAGAAAAACACCAAATGTTATTGCATAGCTCTATTTCACAATGATAAAAGGCTAATTTCATGTGAGTGCAATGGAAAAGACACTGGTCAGTTCATGAGTTCTCCCCAATGTTTTCAGGCTAGAACTGAGTTTCAAGGAATCAAGCTCAACTCACAGAGGGTGCAGCTGGACTGGTTGTGAAGTGACCAAGACCTCTATCCATTTGTCTCTACTATTTTAAATGAAAGGGGTTGGTTTAAAGGCTGCCACCTAGAAGTGGCATCAAGGCTGGCAGGTTTGTAAATGACCCACTGGCTTCTGTGCAGATTGTTCACTATGCTTGATTCCTTTGGATTCTGCAACTCAGCTTCCATTTTATCTGGTACTTATTATCTATCAAAAAACTCAACTCAAAAGGGATCAAAGACCTCAACGCAAGCCCAAATATTCTGACTCTGATAGAAGAGAAAGCAGGTAACAGCCTTGGACTCATTGGCACAGAAGACTTCCTGAACAGAACACTGATAACACAGGCACTAAGAACAATTAATAAATGGTTCTCATGAAAATGTCAAAGGACACTATCCTTCAGACAAGCCACAGCCTTGGAAAAGATTCTTAACAACTACACATCTGATAGAGGGCAAATATCCAAAATTTATAAAGAACTCAAAAAATTAGACATCAATAAAATAAATAATCCAATTAAAAAATTAGTTATTAAGCTAAACAGAATTCTCAATAGAGAAAACTCAAATTGCTAAAGAAACATTCAAAGGAATTTTCTTCATCATCCCTTGTCATCAGGGAAATGCAAATCAAAACTAGTTTGAGATCTTATCTTACACCAATCAGAATGGCCAAAATCAAGAACACAAGTTCATGCTGGTAAGGATACAGAGCAAGTGGAACACTTCTCCATTGCTGGTGGGAGTGTAAACTTGTACAATCACTATGGAAATCAGTGTAATGGTTCCTCAAAAAGCTGGGAATTGATCTACCTCAAGTAAGATTCAGCTATACCATTCTGAACACATACTCAAAGGATGCTTCATTCTATTACAGAAATACTTGCTTGAGCTTCATATATGTGTATATATATAGATATATATATGATAATTATTCTGATATATATCCACATATATATGGATATATATATGGATATATATATATATGGATATATATATATATATATATATCCGAATGTCATTAGGAGTCATTTTATTGCTATGTTCCTTTAGCAGAATATTAAGTATTTGATTTTCATCTAGGTCCCTGAACTGTCTAGTCTCAGATTCCTGGCAACTCAAGCAGTATTTGGTACGGGTTTCATCTCATGGAGAGGACCTTAAATCTAATCAGATATTGGTTGGTTACCAATGTCAACTTTGATGTCATTTTCATATATACATGCATACATATATCAGGAAGGAGGAAGAGGAACAACATAAAAACAAAGCCTTCTAAACACAGCCTTTCCTCTTTACACATACACACACATATGTGTATATATATATATACATATATATATATGTATATATATATAAAGAGATAGATAGATAGATAGATAGATAGATAGATAGATAGATAGATAGATAGATAGATAGATAGATAGATGATAGATATCTCCAGGGGCCTAGATGAAAATCAACTGCTGTTGTTCTGCTAAGGAAACATAGTAATAAAATGACTCCTAGCAGCATTCTGTTATTCTCATAGATCAGTTCCTTGCTCAGTCATCATCAGAGAAGCTTCTGCCTGCAGCAGATGAGAACAAATAGAGACTCACAGCCAGACAATGTGCAAAAAGAGACCTTAGAAAACTGAGCTCTAAATAGAATGTCTCCATTAAGTCCCTCCCTCAGGGCTCAGACAACTCTGCAGAAGAGGAGGTTGATGCTCAGAATGTGAGAGCCACAGGGGATGTGGATCAGCAAAGAAGCAAGGCTTTTCTAAACACAGCAGTCCTCGTGACCCCAACAGACGCACTCAGTTTTGCTTTTGTTCACTTTTTCCAAATGTTTCCATGGTTGTCTTAGTTTATTTCCTGTTGCTATGATAAAATACCTAACAAAAGCCTGTTCAGGCAGAAGAAGTTTACTTTTGTTCTCAGAGTTCTGTGAAAGAGAGTCTATCATAGCAAGGAAGGCATACAGCAGAAGTGTGACGCCAGCTTACCAAGTTGCATCAGCAGTAAGGAAAAGACAGGGAACAGAAAGCGTGGCCAGACTTCAAAAACCCCAAAGCGAAGACCCAGTGATATGCCTCCTCCAGCAAGAAACTTTCTAAAGTTTCCATAATCTTCCCAAACTACCATTGTAAGACCAAGTGTTCAACCATATGAGCCTATGGAGGACATTGCATGTTCTTCTAACCACAGTAGTGTTGAACTGGCGTCTTAGCTCATTGAAGCTATCATGACACCAGCTTGCTTTCTGTTCCGTGAACAAAATGAACAGGTCTGCTTTATTTATGGCTCTAGCCTGGTTCTCTGTTTCTAAATTTCATCAAGTTGCTCAACTTTGGGTAAATCTATAATTCAGCTGCCATCAGAGTGCTGTGGACTGCACAATGCTAGAAGATGTCATTTCTCATTACACCATTGCATCCTAAACCACTGTTAGGATAGCCAAGTGCCTTTCTGTGTGCAGGTTCAGGTAACTATGTACAGAAGCCATCATGACATTCAAGAAGTACCTGTGAAATTCCTTCCCCTCACATGTCTTCTTCTTGTTTACTTTCTGGGAAGTGATATTTTTCCGATCATAATTCTCAAGGTTCTCCTTGTCCTCAAATCTCCACACTGTTGGAGTAGTCACCACTGAGCTTCTTTCTGCTTTTTGCTTTATATCCCACATTGTCTTTATCCAATATGTTGGATATTTTCGTGGGCATCAGGAACTGAATCCTCTACTATTATGCCTCATGAGTGCCCTTCACTGGGCAAGGGTAGGTACTCATTAAATATTCATCGAAAGATTTTTTTATTGACTTGGTGTGGCTTTTCCCACATTTTGGATTCAACTCATACACGATTTAATACAAAACCCTTTTTAGTAAAAAAGAAAAAAATTACAAACTAAGATTTTTTTAATCTGACTATATGCCTTTAATTATGCTTAACTGCCACTGTTCAGTTCCATTGCTGACCCAAAGAAAATACTTCATGTCAGTTATTTTCTGACCTGTGATTGATGCAGTGTCATTGAGCAGCATTAGCTCATACCCTTTTCAGAGGTCTGACTGCAAGTCTGGCAGCTACACCATCAATTAGCAGTATTGATGATAACCTGTATTTTATATAGCAAGTCATTTGTTTTTCCATAGGAGTTTGGTGAATAAGAGGAGGAAATGGCAGTTATTTGTTGCCACAAACCATGGATAGTAAAAGCAATGTATTCAAAATCTTACTTAAACCTCCCAATCATCTCTTAAAGTCTTTGCGGATATGTGCATGCATGTACACACACACACACACACACACACACACACACACACACACACACACACACACGGCCATCTTTAAGAATTCTGCTCTACATTAAGTATTAATTTAGTTTTATTACCCATTTTTAACCTAGCTATTTACTGTACCATCTTTTTAACCTAAATGTTTGGGTAAGCGTGAAATATCTGTGTCACCATGGAAATGCCTCTATCTTGAGATTCAGGGGCATTGACACTGCCAAGCTCAGGAGCTGCTAACAGCTTATTTATTTCCCTTTTCCTAAACACATTATATTGGAGTACACTCAGTCTTCAGTGCTTCTATTTCATACTGTAAATTGGTATACAGTCCTCATTTGGTGACCACTGGGAATCCTATGATGTGGCAGGTACACACACATCTACAGATTAGGAAAAGATAGACTGTAAAGTGCTTGGAGAAAAATAATACATATGGCCGATCACATGCCAATATGCTTTCAATTCTTTAAGCATTTTTTACTAACAGCTACTCCAGTTTCCACCCCTGATGCAGACATTATAATCTTCCTCCACCCACTTGTAGATTAAAACTGATGCTGACATCTGTATTTGTTTGCTTTTCCATAACTGTGATAATATACTCACTAAAACCAACCCATGGACAGGGAAGACGGTTTATTTTTAGCTTACGGGTTATAGTCCATCGCTAAGGGAAGCTAAGGTCGGATCGAGGCAAGAACCCAGAGGAAGAAACTGAAGACCATAGAGCAATACTACTAACTGGCTTGAATAGCCTGCTTTCTTATATAAACCAGATCTACCGGGGACGACACCACACAGTGTGCTGGGCCCTCCCATATCAATCATCAGTCAAGAAAATGACCCACAAACATGCCCCCACGGTGCCATCTGATGGAGGCAACTCTTCAGCTGAAGTCACATCTTCCTTTGTGACTCGAGGGTGTCAACCTGACAAAAACAAAGCAGCACAGCCTTGGGAGGTGCACAGTCAATAAACTGTCTGAGCCTGCAGTACTACAAATCCATACCCATAGTTTGGAGTGGTTAATAATGCATTGGAATAGCAATGACTCAATATGTAAGTCTGAAGTACTGTCAGCAAATAAGACCCAAAGGTCAACTTCCTTATAAAGAAGTGGGAAAAAATACCTTAAAACATTAGCATAATACCAACATCTAATAGATTAAAAACTGCATTTAATTCTCCTCAATAATTAAGTGAACAATAGTAATATACCTTATTCCATTATGACATGTTTAAAACTTGTAAATTCCATCAAAGGTAATTCATATTCTCACAAATTCATATCACATACCTATGACCAGTGGTGGAAGCATTTAACTGAAGATAACCATGAATCCACTAAAAGGTTTTATAATTCCTTGTCATGTGCCATGTACTCCCACTCATCCCTCTGGAAGGAACCCCACAGCTGTTCCTTTTAGGGAGGTATAGTGGTGGCACATGAGAAAGTTACAGACAGAAAACAACTGGCTTCCACAGCCAATGACCCCATGGCCTTTCCAGATGGGGCTCCCCAACAGGAAGTCACTCGTCTGGTGGGTCGACTTGCCAAACACTAGTTATCACCTGCTGTATACTCCCACGGCCCTCAGCAGTCGTGATTTATACTTTGCAAATTTAAAGTAATTTTGTTCCATAAACATTTAAAAAATATCCAATAAGTAAGAAGACTCCTTGTTTCTATTCTATGTTTTCCTGAGTAGACACAGGTACATGTTCCCATCTAACTTTCTTCATTCTGCTATTCAACATCATATGGACTTTTAAATCCCCTTTCTGTTGGACACTTGGCTGCTTTTGATTTAAGAAATACTGGTGCCTTCTTGAAAACATTTTCACCATTTTTAACATGGATTCTTCATCTTCTAAGCTGTGAGGGTACCAAAGGCAACATACATTTATCTGTAAGCTGTTAGTGTGTTACTCGAGGGTTTGGCTGTAGAAACAATAGTCTCCCTCCATCTAGCTGAGGCATAGAGCTACATGAACCTTGCCAAATACTCCAACAAAAGCAGTGCAGGAGATTAAGGCCTCCAGCCAATGACTGACTGAGCTTAAAATAGAAACACAAGAAATATAAAAGAGAAGGGCAACACAATTCTGCTGACGTTAGTGATTGTGCAGTAACTGATTCCAGTGATACTGAAGTGGATACAATGCCAAATATTTCAAAAGATGGATTATAGACTGGAGCATGGCCCAGTGAGAGTACATTTACCTAGCATCCATGAGGCCCTGGGCTTGTCCTTGATGCCCAACACACACACACACTAACAAAAAACCCACATCAAAATCAAAATGAATGATTATAGAATAATCAGTAAATTCAAAGAATATTAAAATAAAATGATAAAATGCTCATTGATACAAGGGAAATAATTCAGAATATGAAAAAGAAATTTTGGGGATTCTGAAAAAATCAAATCTGAGAATAATGTTCAAAAAAATAAAAATCAAAGTGAAAAGCCTTCAATGAGCTAGATCAATTGGAAGACAGGAAATCAGTAGTTGGGTTTCAAAAATTAGAAAATGATACATGTAAAGGAAAAAAACATAAGTAACTGTGAACAGAACATGTAAGATCTTTGGGACATGATTAACAGACTAAGCATTGAAATTTTGTGTGTGCTGCTTCCCTGCCATATCTAGAAGGCATGATCTCACAGCAGACTTCCTAGTCCTCTGGAGCTTCCCTGTGTCTCTACCCTCTTCCATTATGTTCCCTGAGCATTAGCTGCAGGCTTTGTGCTGTAAATGTATCAAAAGAGGCTAGGAAACCCACAGTCAGTTGTTCTCTGCATTTTGACCAGTTATGAATTTCTGTCATGGTCTCCATGTTCTGCAAAAAATAAGCTTCTTTGATATGGGGTAAGAGTTATAATTATCTATGAGTATAAGGATAATTATTTAGATGCAGTTAGAAATTATACTGGTTTGGGAAAGTAGCAGTAACAGATTATCCTCTAAGGTCCATGACATCCATGCCAAAATGGATGGGAGAAATTCAATGTTAGATGAAGAGCTACAGGCATTTAATGACTCTGAAAGAGAAAGCATTAGTCTTCTCTAATTGATTATCCAATATCAAGTGGTCAGTCTGAAGACCGTATGTATACAAGCCACATTAAACAGACTTATCAGGTGGTAGCCAACTACTTGAGGCTAGTGAAGTCATGGATCGTAGAGGAGAACCCACAATCACCACTTTCCTAAACCAGCCTAATTCCTAGTTGCATTCTAAGTACTTATCCTTATACTTCCAGATAAATGTAGCTCTCACCCCACTTTATGCAGAACATGGAAACTGTTGCTTAAAAACACAACTGATTAAAATTTAGAAAGCAGCTTGGTTGTAGATACATCTATAACACAACACCTAAGTGTAGCTAGAATTTTCCTACCTTGCCCACAGTCAGGACAAATCTTTGTCACCCGCCAGTCCCACAGCCGCTCAGACCCAACCAAGTAAACACAGAGACTTATATTGCTTACAAACTGTATGGCCGTGGCAGGCTTCTTGCTAACTGTTCTTATAGCTTAAATTAATCCATTTCCATAAATCTATACCTTGCCACGTGGCTGGTGGCTTACCGGCGTCTTCACATGCTGCTTGTCATGGAGGTGGCTGGCAGTGTCTCTCTGCCTCCGCCTTCCGCTTCCCAGAATTCTCCTCTCTCCTTGTCCCACCTACTTCCTGCCTGGCCACTGGCCAACCAGTGTTTTATTTATTGACCAATCAGAGCAATTTGACATACAGACCGTCCCACAGCACCTAAGTCTCAGGAAACACAGTGAAAGAGGAATGGGAAGATTGTAAGAGCCAAGGACCAGAAAACATGCTATGAGCTTATGTCTTATAGGCATGATAGGGAAGCCTCACCCATGATACCTCAACAATATGGAGGCCTAAACAAGACCTGAAAAAGAACAATATGAATAGACATTCTAACATGGAACAGGGAAATCTCACTGGGCCCTCATTTAGACAAAGAACTACAGGTATCCTAGTTACTCTTCTATTGTTGTGAAGAGACACCATGACCAAGGCAACTGATAGAAGGAAGCACTGAGTTGAGGGCTAGTTTACAGTTTTAGAGAGTTACGACTACCATGGTGGGGGCATGATGTCAGGCAGGAACTGTACTGAAGCAGTACCTATAATGTACATCTGCTTTTTAAAAACTTTTTATTTATGCTTTGTGTCTTTCACATCATGCATCTTGATCCCATTCATTTCCCCATCCCTTCATATCTGCCCTCTGCCCTTGCAACCAACATCCCAAAAATAAAATAAAATTTAAGAGAAAAAAAGGGGGAAAGGAAAGAAATCCCACCACGGAAGCTATAGTGTGACCCAGTGAGTCACAAAACAAATGCTTTTCTCCATATATCTTTACTTGCAAGTGTTCATCGCAAAGGGTCATTGGTCTGGTTTGCTCATCAACCAGGGAACTGGGCCCTCACTGGGACTCCTCTTGGATATCCTATTGATACCCTGTGTCATGGAGATCCTACAGCTTAGGGTCTTCAGGACCAGCCACTTCACGTGCTCCCACAAATCATAGATGGGGTGGATGTTGGGGTTGACCAACTCACAACCCTGGTTCTGGGACTGGGTAGTTGCAGAGTTGGTCAGCCCATCAGCTCTCCCTGATCCTCCTCATCAGGGTGAGCTCTCCAGCATTGACCCAGCTAGTTCACCCCTTGCAGCAATGAGCAAGGGGCAGTCAGTGAACAGCTCTTCCATTCTTATGAACTCAGGGCCAGCCACAGGTGGAGGAGAGTGAGAGGTGGAGGTAGGGGAGGGCAGGGAGGCAGGGGCATCTCTGCTATACCCACACCACCATATGGTAGGGGAGAGGTGGAGCCAGAACCCTCAGAGAACATACATCTGATCTTCTGGGAGATAGCAGAGAGAAGATAAGAATGGGCCTGGCATGGGATTTTGAAGCCTCAAAGCCCAACCTTGAGGGACATGCCTCCTCCAACCAGGCCACACCTCCTCCAACAAGGCCACACCTCCTAATCCTTCCTAAATAGTCTAACTGGGAACCAGACATTCAAATATATGAGCCTATGGGAGCCATTCTCATTCAGACCACCAGAGCAGGCAACTAAGGAATGTTGAGAGAGGGATTATTAGTCATTCACAGGTATAAATCCCTAACAGGTTATGTAATACAGTTTGTTCAGTGCTGAAAGCACATGCATACAAACAATACTAAACAGACTCAGTTGATTGTAGTGATATATTTATGCTTATATAGATATGTACATATATATGGAAAAATAACCAAAAAAGAGGTCATGTACTTGAGAGGGAAGGATGGGGGAAATAGGAAGAATTGGAGGGAGTAGAGGGAAATAAAAAAATGATGTAATTACATTAACTTTTTAAAAATAACAAATTACATAAAAATAGTTCAATATCTCTTTAAAAATTCAACATTTCTTAGTTGTGCACACCTATAAAATAAAAACAGGTTAAATGTTCCTTTATTTCAAAACTTGGGAATAAAAACAATCATCTTAAAGCAATTCCAAAACACAGTAGTGCAAATCGAGATCCTATAGCTCAATGTCTAATATCTAGAATTTATTTATGATCTTCTGAGAGAAAATAATTTTTATTATATACTTCCTATATATCTAGTAAATTGGCATTACACAACCATGAGTTCTATAGTCTTTCTGCTGTAATCATTATTTTATTCATTTTTAAAGATAAAATAAATATTGAGAAAGATTGCATAATATCTCACAGGACTGCAAAACAAATTGGCTAGCATTTAGTTTAAGTACTTTAATCAAAGGACTGTGTGTCCTGTGTGAGAAAGCACAGAGACGTACAGTTATTGATACCCATCATCCAACCCTGAAAGGACCCCTAGCAGAACCACAGAGGTAGAGAACCCAGTCGTAAAATATCCTGTGGCCATCTTATGAAACAAACACGCAGCCTGGTTGACTTATAGCCACTTGCTAATTATGCATAACAGGATGAGTGGAATTTTCAGTGAAGAGAATTGTGAGTGAATGTTGTCATGTGAGAAGACTATGAATACCTGTGGTTTCCTTTCCTAGCCTAGATTTCTGGCTTAAGGGCAGTAAACTATTTCCTACTGAGAAGAGGATCAGGTACCAGGGGAAATGCTCACAGAGGAAGCGACAGATACAAAGTTCCTCTGGAGAAATTGAAAGTATGAAAGCATATCTTCAAATTAGGAATGGGGTTCACAGGAAGGGCATTGTGAAAGAAGCCGAAAGGAGGCTTGAAAAGATAATCATGTCAAATCAAACTATTTTGTAAAAGAGAGAAACACAGTTGGAAAGAGTTAGAGAAGAGAGATGAGCTCAAAACTTATATCATGATTTGAGGGAGTAAGAAGCTTGGAGCTGAGGGTAGGATGAAATTAATAGAATTAACCAGACTCTCTTCTCCATTAACAAATATTTGAAGTCGTCTCATTGCTCTACAAACAAACAATTTAATCATAACCTTAATTATGAGCCAATGGTGTACATATTTGAATTATTACATTTATTTAACTATAAACACTAAATATTATAGTCTAATTATATATAGTCTAATATATAATATATATTATATACTAGCCTATATTATATATGTATATAAAGATAAAAAATTAGTCCTTACTAAAATACACTTTTAGTGAGGCAAATATCAAGTAAAGATAAATTATATCACAAATTGGCAAACAAAGTATGTTCATGAGCTATATAAAAAATTTATATGACTTTTACAAAGAATACTGTATACTCTTTTCAATTTGCAAAGATATAGTCCAAACAGAACTTACTCATGCTTATACAAACTGGTCAAAGGGCATAATTCTTCTTTTTTTTTCCAAGATGGAGTTTCTCTGTGTAATTTTGGTGCCTGTCCAGGATCTCACTCTGTAGACCATGCTGGCCTCAAACTCACTGAAATCTGCCTGGCTCTGCCTCCTGAGTGCTGGGATTAAAGGCATGTGCCACCACTGCCTGGCTACTATGTTTAACTAGTGGCTTGTTCTGTCCTTTGATCTTAAATCAATTTTTTAAGGGTATACAATATATCACCACACAAATCAATAATAAAAAGACATATTATGATAGAAAGATATATAAAAGTATAAAGGGTAGGAATAACAAATCTATAAAGAAACATATATTAAAGTACATGTTACATTATTTGACTTATGAACAAAGAAGCATGCATTAACACAACCATGAGCTTTTTCATTACTCTTTGTTGGGTGTGTGCTGCATTTGGAGGGGATGGCATGAGACACCATGTGTAAGTTGATAGAGTGTTACTGAGCTGCAGTAGTGAAGGTGTTGTCAGATGCATGTGAAATGTCCATCAGAAGCAACTGAGGGTTGGTAGCACCATTGAGAGGTGAATGGGCTGTAGAGTTCTGAATGAATGTATTAATTCATTGATGGATTGATAAGTTGACAGCATTATCATGATCTGATAGATGATAGATTATGTGAGACCTTAGTGGAGGAAGTACATTATTGTGGTTTGCCCTTGAAGGGTAGCTATGTCCCTGGTCTTACTTTTTCCTGGCTGACAGAAAATAAGCAGCCTCCTCTGCTATGACAAATTGCTGTCCCCACGAAAATCTACCTCCTCTCAAACCAAAAAGGATGGAGTTTTTTGATCTTGGAATGATATCATTGCAACCAGGAGTCCAGGTGAATCCTTCGACCTTGATGCTGTTTTTCTCTTGTGTTTTCTCCCATCAAAAGCAGACAAATGTAAAGAGAAAATACGTGTGTAACATATGCTGTGTATTACATCCACTAACATACAAGTAAACAACTCAACTGGGTAGATATAATAATTATTCTTCTCACACTAGTGGCAAAGCTGGGCTTTGAATCCAAGCATTCTGACTTCAGAATTTACACCAAACCCCAATGTGATTTCTATAAGCATTATTAAAATAATAATATCCACACCATTAATCTAAGTTCCCACTGACTGAAATTTTTTCTAGGCATAAAGTTGACATGAGGAAAGACATAAAATAATGCTTATAAAACTCTGTTAAATATTTCTGTAAAAATGTATCCTTTACTTCTTTTCCATACTATGTCTGTGATGTTTACTAAATAAAGAGCAAAGACCTTTGTTAGGGACGAACACAACACACAAGCAGGTCAGAGAGAAAATAGTGACAGATCAGAGACACCACAGATAGGCCACACAGACAGGCCACACAGACAGGCCACACAGACAGGCCACACAGACAGGCCACAGACCATAGGTGGATGACCGGGAAGAGGAGTAGAGAATTTCAATTTGGTTTCACTCTTGGTCAAACTATTGAAGAGGAGTTCTGTTTTCATTCCTTAATGAGACATTGACACATTTTGGTGCCTCTGAGATTTCTATGTATTAATTGACATAGATCTAACTTTATATTATCCATCTTTATACAGGTTTCTAGGGGATAATTTAAAGGTTAGTTTTTACTTTATAGGATGAAAACATTCTGAGTCTACATTGTGAGGTGAAGAAACACATTGTAATTCTAGACAGATCATTTGATGTCTCCTACTTTGGAAGCAAAACTTCATAGCAAAGGCACAAATAGTAGAGAAGTTATACAAATTATAATGTTTGTTATTTCTGTCTGAAGAAATTTTTCAACAATAAGTACATGACTTTTATAATCAGATAAGAAATAAAATAAGAAATTCTGTTTTTCTAATAAAGAAAAAGAAAAATGTATCTTTCCTTCTATGGATAATTTAAAAATAGGCTACAAAATCTGACCTAGATTGCTAGAAAATTCCTCATACACACAAAAATGGCCTTTGTATCAATCTTTCTTTTAGTAGATTCATATTTCCATGAATTTAGTTTAGTGATAACTTTCTTATTGCAACTTATTTCAGAAACAAATTTCTGTCATTTAGATGATTATGAGATAATAATTTTCTTAAGTATAAAGTTAGCTTAATAGCCAATACTATTCAAAAACTGTTTTTGAGTTTCTTTACTTAATTTTCTTGATTAATGACTAATCTATTGTAGTGGGCCTCTCTCATGCTGGTCAGCTTCCAAATAATGACATGGAGACTTATTAGTTATGAAAACCCAGCTGATAGCTTAGGCTTGTTTCTAACTAGCCCTTAAAACTTACATTAACCCATATATTTTAATCTACATTATTTTACATGGCTTGGTTACCTTTACTCTGTATTGCCCATGCTGCTTCCTTTCCTGGCATCTCAATCCTTCCTCTTCCCAGCATCCTCTGTGCCTGGAAATCCTGCCTCACTATTGGTTACTCAGGTTTTTACTAAACCAATTAGATTGATACATCTTCACAGTGTACACAAAGATTATTCTATAACAGTCTATCATGTGTTCTTTGACAAGGCCACATCTCCTAATAGTGCCACTCCCTTCAGGGGCCATTTTCTTATTTTCAAATCACCAGAGTTATACTCTTGATGATAAACATTGTGACTGAAGTGGAATGATATCTCAATACACTTTTGATTTGCATTTTCCTGATTGCTTAGAATATTAATCATAATTTTTATATATATTTTGGCAGTTGCATGAATATGTGTGTGTGTGTGTGTGTGTGTGTGTGTGTGTGTGTGTGTGTGTGTATGTGTGTGTGTGTGTGTGTGTGTTGGGTCATATATATTCAGATAATTTGCCCATGATTTAAATTAAATTACTTATTTATTATAGGTAGTTTCTCTTTGCCAAATGTTTCCCAATTCTGGGTGTTGTCTGCTCACCCTTTTCCCATGCTGTGCAGAAACTTCCAAGTACCCAAATGCCACATTTGCCACCTTTCTTGTTTATTGTGCTTTAGGAGTCCTGTTTAGGAAATCATTGCCTGTACACTCTTTCTTTTCCTCATTTCATATTTTATACCTATGAATTTGAACCACCGGATTTTGATTTTTGAACGTATTAAGAAGGAGGCTTAGTTTCAGTCTCCTGCATGTGTATATCCAGTTTTTCTGGCTTGGTTTTTTTTAATAAGCTTTCCTTTCTTCAAGGCATATCTCTCGTGTCTTTGTTGGGATGTGGTGGCTGCTGGTGTGTGCGCTTGTTTCTAGGGCCTCTGCTCAGTTCCCCTTGTCTGCCTCTGATCTAATGACAATGCCATCGTGGGGCTCTGCACTGTCTTCGTAAGGGTTAGGACTGGCCACCTCCATTCTTTTCCCTCAGTATTGATTTCATTATTTGGTGTTTGCAAATTAATTCTATAATTTTTTTTCTAATTCTTTAAAAAAAATATCATGGTGTTTTGATTGGGATTTCACTAAATTTGGAAATAGCTTTGGGCAGTATAAAGATTTAGGAATTTCCATTAATCCCAATCCCAATCTATGAACATGAAAAGTCATTCCATCTATTTTGTGTGTTCTGGAATTATGCTCATTAATATTTTTAATTAATATAATTGTATTTATTTCTAAGGATTTTTGGTAGCTATTGTGAAAAGGATTGCTTCTGTGATTTCTTTTGCAGAAAAAAAATGTATTATTAATGTATAGAAAACCTATTGTTTTAATGTTGAATTTTTTTAGTCTGATATAAATGAATTTGTCTTGAAGAGCTGTCTATGGTTAAATTTTTAGATTTTTTTATATGCAGTCATTTTTGTCAATGTTTATAAATGGTGGTAATTTGACATACTTATTTCCTACTTGTATTCCTTTAATTTCTCTCCTTAACCTGATTGATCTTGCTAAAATTTTAGTACTATGTTTAATAAGAGTTGACAGTTGACATGCCATTTTTATTTCTGATCTTAGAGAATAAAATGCTATCATTTTGCCCATTCTCTGATGTTTGCTATGGGTTGTAACACAGGAAAGTGTGTGTTTGGTTTTGAGATAAAGTTTCTTGGTGTTACACTAACTACTCATAAACCTGAAATTCTCCTGCCCCTGCTGCAATTACAGGGATACACAGTGAGACTAGCTCACATGTAAGTTGCAATTGACTTTAAGGAAAATATTAAGTGTCTAAAGAAATGGAAAGTAGAGTGATTGAATTTACCATTTCCAGTCACTCTGCATTTGAAGCATATGATACTCACTGGTTTCATGTGAATCTATATTCCAACTATGGAATGTCATAGTAATCTGAGCAGCAGGGCCCTTTCTCTTTGCTGTAAACACATGTAGACAGCAGCAGATAAATTACCTGAAACTGAACTGGAAGATAGTTTTTAAATAATTACAAAGAGCAAAAATTAGAGAATGTTACCGAAATATCTAGGCCTTCATTCTGGGAGGTTCAGTGGTCTCTGTAAGACATGGCTCAGCAATAAAATGATCAAAACACATAGCCATGTTAGTATTGCACAGAAAAAAAAATGATTAAGGTCAATAATATCCAGATCAGTTTCTTGTAAGCTACTAATAAATGTGACCCTGGAAGTTCTCCCATCAAAGAAAGGGCGGCAAGAGGAGAGGGCTTTCAAACAGTGGAATTCAAATGACTTCAGATTTTCTTTAACTCCCAATGGGATATGTCATAAAACCCATCATAAATTCCAAATATCATGACCCTAAAGTGCATTTAGTGCTCCCGGTCAACACCCATCTCCACTTGTGCACAGAGTGCTATTCGGGCCAATGGCTTACTCTTGTGGCTGTACGGTT
Organism: Peromyscus maniculatus bairdii; assembly: GCF_049852395.1. Lineage (NCBI taxonomy): Eukaryota > Metazoa > Chordata > Mammalia > Rodentia > Cricetidae > Peromyscus > Peromyscus maniculatus. Next base: position 61,914,219 of record NC_134871.1, read on the forward strand.
ATAGAAAAAGTGGCTGAGTTCTGAGATCAGAGGCTCATGCAGCCATGCCCAGCTCCTGCATACTGATGCAGCTCAGGGACTCACTCATGCTCGCCAGCAACCTATCAACTGAGACCTGCCTCCAGACCCTGCAGGGATACATTTGAAGGGTTGGGGTTAAATTCCGACAGTTTCTGTTTTTGTAGGCTGGGCTAGGCATGGAGATAATGACAGTGTTCCTCCAAAGTGGTCATGGGGAAAATTGACTGAGATGATATTTTTGACTAATGCAAAGCTGGAGCTATAGCATTATAAGATTATTATTACTATTATTATTATTACTATTATTATTATTATTATTATTATTATTATTATTATTATATTGGTCCTTGGTGTCAGACTTGGTGCCATATCTCTCTTTTGGTGACTATGATCTGAAATGATATAGAATGAATTTCTGGTTAAGTAAATGTAAGATTTCCTACATATTTTCCCCTATAAACCACTTCTCACAACAACCATATCTTAAATAGAATGATTAGATTACCCAAAGTAATGTCTCAGTAATGTGAAAAAATCTGTCTATAATCTAATTAAAAGTTGCCATACTTTAACTGAAGAAAAATATATACAACATATTCTGATCATGTGTTCCCCTTCTCCTCCAGCTCCTTTCAGAACCTCCATACCTCCCAACTCACCATCCTCCACACTCTTTCTTTCTCTTTAAAAGGCACATAGGCAAACAAATAAAATAAACAGTCCAGAAAAAATAAGGAGGCAAGGACACACACACACACACACACACACACACACTCGAAACACATACACAAGAAAAACACACAGCACAAAACCAGAAACCATAATATACAAGCAAAAAAAAAAAAAAGTAAGACAAAAAAAATGACCAAACAAAGATATATGACACAAAAAGTACATAAAACACCATTGAATTTATTTCTGTGGGATCATCTACTATGGGGCGTATCCTACCCTTAAGTATAGTTAACATACCTAGTGAGACTTCACTGTAGAAAACTAATGTTTACCTCGCAAGTAGATGTCAATTAAATATAGTTTCTTGGCTAAGGGTGGGATCACTTGTCCTCTTTTCCCTTTCCTCACCCTGGCCCCATTTGGATTAAACCTATGAAGGCCCTGTGCATGCTGCCACTCTCTCTGTGAGTTCATACGTGCATTAGTCCTGTTGTATCTGGAAGACACTGTTTTCTTGGAGTTACCCACCCCCTCCAGTTCTTACAGTTTTCCTGCCTCCTATTCTTCATAGATCCCTGAGCCCTGAAGGGAGCGGTTTGGTGAAAACTTTCCATATAGGACTGAGTGGTCCAAAATCTCTCACAATTGTCCAGTTGTGGGTTTCTGAGTTAGTTCCTATCTAATCAAGAGGAAGCTGAGCTATGCACTAGTCAATAGGTACAGCGGGGTATCATTTGAAGTCATTTTATTGCTATGCCTCTTTAGCAGAATAGCAGTATCTGTTTTTCTCGAAGGCCCATGGTCTATCTAGTCTTAGGTACATGGTCATCTGAGCAGTGTCAGGCACAGGCTCCATCTCTTGAAGTGGGCCTTAAATCCAATCAGGAGCTGGTTGATTACTCCCAAAAGGTTTGTGCCAAATTACATCAGCATATCTTGCAGGTAGGTCACCATTTTAGATCATGGAATTCATAGCTGGGTTATAGTTGCCGTCCTCCTCTGGTTGTGCGTGGAGTATGTTCCAGTAACATGAACACTAGTTAGTAGGGGTGAACTCAACTTCTCTGGGTTCAGTGAAATAAATAATGTTGTCTTCGGCAATAGGGCCTTAACATCTCTTTATGGAGAGCAACTAATAGCCTTGGCAATTGTCTGAGAGGTTCGTGGGGTTTCCATGGGCCCCTTTGGCTAACAACTCAACTGGATGTAACCCATCCTTGTCACTAGATGTTTGACTTGGTGGCAAATACTGAGTCAGGGCATTACCTTCCTCATTATTTGGCAACTCTATTTCTTTTGTATATGTGTGTAATTTAGGAAGCCTCTACAGTAGTAGGTTTCTATATGACCCCTCAAATGGCCCTTAGTATTAGTTGTCCCTCACCATTTTCCCTCTCTCATACCTTCTTCCTCCCACACTCCATTTAATCCCCCACACCAGTCTCCCTTCTTGTCCCCCCATAAATATATATTCTAGGTCCCCTTACTTGGGATATCTTCTCTTTCTCCCTAGTCCCTTACTCAATATCTAACCTCTATGGTTACACATATTGTAGCACACCTATCAAAGGCTTAAAAACTAACCTCTACATATAATAGGAAACATAGAATATTTGTCCTTTTGGGTATGGGTTAACTCACCTCTAGATTTTTTTTCTAGATCCATCCATCTAGGTTAATTAACATGTACCACATTTTTACTACCCATTCATCTGTTGATGGGCATCTAGGCTATCCAATTTATGGATATTATGAATAGAAAAGCAATGAACATAGTTGAGCAAGTATCTCTTCAATAGTATGTAGAGTCCTTTGGTTATATGTCCAAGCACTGTATGGTATAGCTGCATATATGTCCAAGCACTGTATGGTATGGCTGCATATTGAGGTAGTTCAATTCCCAGCTATGTTTAGGAACCACCATTCTGATTTACATAGTGGCTGTACAGGTTTGCACTCCACCAGCAATGAATAAGTGTTCTCCTTTCCCAACATCCCTACAAGCATAAGCTGCCACTTGCTTTCTTGCTCTTGGCCATTCTGACTCATGTGAGATGAAATCTCAAGGTGTTTGTGATTTGCATTTCTCTGATGACTAAGAATGTTGAACATTTCTTTAAGTGTTTCTTAGCCATTTGTGTTTCACTCTTTGAGAACTCCCTGTTTAGATCTTATTGGATTATTTGCTTTCTTGATATCCAATTTCATTGAGATCTTTATATATTTTACATATCAATTATATAATTAGTAAAGATATTTTCCCATTGTGTAGCCTACCACATTGCCTGAATGATGGTGCCCTTTGCCACACAAAGGCATTTCAGTTTCACATGGTCACAAATATTAATTTTTGCTCTTAATTCTGTGTTGTTGTTATTCTGTTCAAAATTCTTTTCCTGTGTCAGTGACTTAAAGACTATTCCCACTTTCCCTTCTATCAGATTCAGGGCATCTGTTCTTATGTTTAGGTCCCTAATCTGCTGTGGGATATCTTTCTGTACTTTGTGAATATGTATTGCTCTGATTGGTTGATACATAAAGCTGCATTGGCCTATGGCAGGGCAGGATAAGGTTAGGTGGTACATTCAAACTGAAGATGGGAGAAGAAAGGAGAGTAAGAGGAGATACCAGTCCACAGCCCCAAGGAGCAACAAGGTGCCATTAGACCAGTAACGCCACAGCTACATGGCAACATATAGATTAATAGAAATGGATTGACTTAATTTATGAGCCAGCTAAGAAGAAGCCTGACCCACAGGCCATACAGTTTGTAAATAATATAAGCCTCTGTGTGTTTACTTGGGACCAAGTGGCTACAGGATGCAGGTGGGATAAATTTGTCCCAATCACGGGGCCAGGCAGGACTAGAGAAACTTCTGGCTACACTGATCCATTTGGAGTTGAGTTTTACGCAAGGTGATAAGTATGGATCTACTTGTATTCTTCTACATGCAGCCAATAACTTTAACCAGCATTGTTTGTTGAAGATTCCGTATTTTTTCTAGTGTATATTTTTGGCATCTTTATAAAAATCCAGTGTCCACAGTTAAGATTTAAAATACTATATTGAATAAATACTGAGAGAGATTAAAGAAAAAAAAAAGCCTTGTCTTATTACCGATTTTAGTGGAAATGCTTTGAGTTTCTCTCCATTTCGGTTGATGAGGGCTGTGGGCTTGATGTAAATTGACTTTATTATTTTGAGCTATGTCCCTTGTATCCCTAATCTCTCCAGTACTTTTATCATGAAGGCATGTTTGAGTTTGTCAAAGGCCTTTTCTGTACCTAATAAGATGATCAGGTATTTTTGCCATTCAGTCTATTTATATGATGGATTACTTTTATTGATTTATGTATGTTGAACCATTCCTGTCTCTCTGGGACAAAGCCTGCTTATTCATGGTAGATGATTTTTTCAATGTATTATTGGATTCAGTTTGCAAGTATTTTTATTTAAAGTTTTACATCTATGTTTATAAGATAACTTGGTCTGTAATTTTCTTTCTTCATTGAGGTTGAGTCTTTATGTGGTTTAGATATCAGGGTAACTATGGCCTCATAAAAATGAATTGGGCAATGTTCCTTCTGTCTCCATTTTGTGGAATAATTTGAGGAGTTTTGGCATTAACTCTTCTTTGAAAGCCTGTTAGAATTCTGTTCTGAAACCATCTAGCCTTGGGCTATTTACATTGGACTTTTTTGGTTGCTCCTGTTTTACTAGTAAGTTAGGGGTTTGTTTAAATTTCTTATCTGATCTTGATTTAGAAATGTCTTTTCCTTTCCGTCTATTGTGATTGAAAGTTTTGCTGGGTATAGTAGTCTGGGTTGGCTTCTGCGGTCTCAGAATTTGTGGAACATCTGTTCATGCTTTTCTGGCTTTTATAGTCTTTGTGGAAAATTCTACTAAGTCTACCTTTGTATGTTATTTGGTTTCTTTTCCTTTTAGCTTTCAATATTCTTTTTTTTTCTATATGTTTAGCATTTGATTATTATGTATCATGCAGAATTTCCTTTTCAGTCTATTTGGGGTTCTGTATATTTCTTATACCTTAATAAACACCTCCTTCTTTAGGTTAGGGGAATTTCAGTCTTTAGGATTATTAAAAATAATTTCTCTGCCTTTGATCGGGTTTTATTTTATTCTTATTCTTCATCTATTCCTGTTTTACTTAGATTGGGTTTTTTTCATAGTGTCCCAGGTTCCCTGGATATTTTGTGTCTGGATTTTTTTAGATTTAACATTTTCTTTGACTGACATATCCATTTCTTCTTTCTTGTCTTCAGTGACTGATATTTTCTCTTCCATCTCTTGTATTCTGTTGATGAGCAAGCCTCAGTTTCTAAATTATTCATATCTGGTTTTTCCTTAGTCTGGGGTTTTTATTTTTATTGATTCTATTTCCACTTTAATGCCTTTAACTGTCTCATTCCTTTTTTGTGTTTTAATAGATTTTATTAAATGGATTTATTCATATCCTCTTTAAGGACCACTAACATCCTCATAAAAGCTATTTTGAATTCTTTGTCTTGTGATTTAGCTATATTGCATTTTCAGAGCGTAATTGCAGTAGGGTTCCTGGGTTCTGGAGGAAACATACTATCTTGAACATTCAAATTTGTGTTTTTGGACTGGTGTCTAGGCATCCGGAGTTAGGATGATTGAGGTAATTCTAGGTGTTGTAGGTGTTGATATCTGTTCTTGTCTTTGTTGGTTTGCTGTTCTGTTCCTTGGTATCTGCTGCCCCATCTGGATCTTAGGAAAGTGTGGAGGCTCTGATTTCCTGGATAGAGAATTTCTTCTGGTCAGTGAGTGGGTGGGGATATAGAGATGTGCTGGGAGGGAAGGCTGAGATGGGCTGTGAGAAAGAGCTAGGGTAATCCTGTCTAAGCCAAAACATGGGCTCCTCAGGGAGTTGGAGCCATGGTGGGAGGAGAGTTTCTGCAAATATGCAGTAGTAGGACAAAGGGTATAGCTGGAGACACAGGGATGATGGGGCTCTGGAAACCCTGGGTCTCTACCAAGAATTGCAGTCTTCAGTGACTGGGGTTGAGGTGGGAGGAAGGCACCTTCAAGCAGGCTCCAACATGGTTGAGGGTGAAACAGAAGAGATCACAATGGATGACAGGAAACATAGTGAGGGTCATTTATCTGAGTCCCAACCTGGTATGGCCACCAGATTTCCCTAGGAAAATTGTTTCTAGGGATAGATGGTTGACACAGAGGAATGGAGGGCAAAGCAGGAATACTGACAGGTTCTTCAAGAAAGATCTAAGTTGGGTCCCAAGTAGGAGTTGTAGTCTCTGGAGAATGGATGCATACTGAGAAGAAGCTCGCATCTGTAAGCAGGCTGCTACAGCCTGAAGGTGAGACTGAAGAGAGCCTAATGGTGGACAGGAGCAACTGAGAGAATCATCCAACTGAGCCCCAGCCTGGTCCACTGGGGTTTCCAGGTAGCAGTGTTTGTAACTGTCAATGGCTGACATAAAGGAATGAAGACAGGCTAGAAGGGAGGCCTTTAAAAGGTTAAAGGAGGGAGCTAAGCTGGGTAGGGACCAAGAGCAGTTGCCACACTATTAAATTTAATTACTCACCATTTCCTTCAGCGTTCTTTGATTATTTGTTCTCATTGGAACTCAACAGCTGTTGCAAATCTTTTATTCTTTTTGGAGTGTGGAAGAGTTTTGTTCAGACCACTTCATTTCCCCCAAACAATAGCATTCTACACTGTCATGCTGTCCTTCTATGACTTCATTTTGCCCAAGCTCAGAAAAGCAAGATAATAGCAAAGAACTGCTAAGAGGTTGCATGTCAGCAGGCAGGGAGTGTAAGGGCTGAGAATGCTCTGTGTTTTCTGACTTTAACTGGTTCTAAATTTTTCTAAGAGTAAAGCATATATCCAAAATGTATCTCTCATAAAATAGTTCAAAAATGAACTGTCAGCTGCCTCACTTTCAGGGCATTGCTACTTTCTTAAAGATTGAAAATTCTCTGGGTCATGATGACCTTATTATTATCATAAGCTTTGTGAACACATCCATTCATACTTCAAAGAACAACTCTGATCTTTGGTTCTAACACAAAATGACCAAAAGAAGAATATGTGTGCATGGTAAATTTAATATGATGTAAGAACTATGCAGGTCCAAAGTATCAGAGTACCTTGCCTCAGTTATTAAAGCAATTTTATAAAGTTATAGCTTCCATTTAGATCACTTTGAGAAAAGTTGAAGATGACAGGCTTCTGATATAAAATAAAACCAGAGAATTGGAAAAAATAAAATAGAAAAATTAAATTTCCTTTTGGAAACAATTCTTATGGGTAATTTAAAAACATTGTTATGTTAAAAGTACTAAACTTGTGTTATATTAGCATATGTTAAATAAATAACTATTTATTTAAATAACTATTTGAAATGTTTCCTCAAGCTTTTTGACTTCATGGCTCTTAATCAAACACCTAAGTCATAAGGAAAAACAAAATGTCTTAGGGTTTCTATTGCTGCAAGGAAAAACTATGACCAAAAAGCAGGCTGGGAAATAAAAGGTTTATGGGTTTATACTTCCACATTGCTGTTCATCATAGAAGGAAGTCAGGACAGGAACTGAAACATAGCAGAAACCTGGAGACAGGAGCTGATGCAGAGTCCATGGAGGGGTGCTACTTACTGGTTTGCTCAGCCTGCTTCCTTCTAGAACCCAAGACCATTAGTCCATGGATGACACCACCCTCAATGGCCTGTGCCATCTCCCATCAATCACTAATTTAAAAAATGCCTAACAGCTGGATCTTATGGAGGCATTTTCTCGGTTGAGCTCCCCTCCTTTAGGGAACTCAAGCTTGTGTTAAGTTGACATTAGACTAGAGAGCCCACTAAACAAATTGCAAAAACTAGTTGGTTTAGGTTTAGTTGGTGGGGGGGGGATTATTTCCCATTTCATCCACAGGCGTCACTTATCTGTCTCAGGATCATGTGCTTAGATGTTAGGTGTTCTAGGTCTGTCACAGTCACTTGTGACTCCCAAATTCCCTACTGCTCTTTGGGAGCAGGTTTCCCTCTGAGCTGAGTTGCTAGCCAGTCTCTCCACACAAGAACCAGCCTAGGCACAGCCCACTTTCACTCCTGTTGAAGAACAAGTACAGTAAGAAAGCAAATCGACTTTCTTTTCATGAGTGTTGATGACTCAACGTTGGAATTAAAACCCAGTTACCAAGCTGAAAATTACGCAACCAATATGGTGTGCTTACAGCTATCTGGATCCATGCCAGAATTCTGAGTGAATCGGTTGTGTTTCCTTTTTCTGTCACCTAGAGAAGCACATTTTCAGGCTGAATGAATGCTCATGGGCAAAGCACGATTTGGTCATAAGTAGCAATACATCTAGAGATTATCTGCACCAAACATGAAAACAGGGACTTCATTTTCTGTTCTTCTACCACCTAACTGTTCAGTCTGCAAATTTCCCTATCTATATGTTCTTAAAAGATAGAAAATGTTGATTAATAAAGGAATAAGCATATGCCCAAGGTTATGGCATAAGAACTTTTGCCAAAAGACATCAACACACTCCTGGATCTATTTTTTGCTGAAATTTGTGTATGCATTTGAAACTCATTCTGAGTTCTTTTGCTAACCTCAGATAATTCCTTCTTTTAATGATAATTTTTCTTTATTTTTAAAAATTTTATACATGTATACAATGTAAATAATCATTATCTCCATTTTCCTCCTACAATTCTCCCTGAATCTACTGCAACATGTCTCCATCCAAATTTCATATCTTCATTTTCTTCCTTTTCTTCTTTCTGTCCTTCTCATTCCTCTTCTTTCCTATAATCCACTAAGTCTAATTGTTATTGCTCGTTATGTGCATGGGTGTGGGGCAAGCTACTAGAGCATGGAATACTACCAGTGGGAACATCCTAAAAACCAAAGATACCCCAGCTGCTATCAATTGCCAGAAATCCTCAGGTAAGGGGTGGAACATGAAGAGAACCTCCACTATCTACTCCAGAATTCTGGATGGATTGATCTTATGCAGGAGATCTTGTACAGGTAGTTATAGTTGCTGTGAGTTCCTGAATATGATAGATATGGCATGTCCAGGAGCCAGCTTTTCACAGCACTCCTCACCATTGATTCTTCCAAAGGCATCAAAGGAACAATACTTATTTGCTTTTAATAACTGAATGTCTCTATTTCTGAGTATTCCAATGAGATCATTTTTAGATTCCACCTCTTCTTGCTTGGTCTTTTACAATGTTCTTGGCACTATTTTCATTTACTGTAAAATTACAAGACATATCTATAGTCATATCTATAAGACTGGGATATTATATGCTAGAAAAAAAACCGTTTTCTCCCATGCAGAATTGTTTGAATAATTTTTATAGTATTATGTGCTTTCTGTTTATACATTTCACAAAAAAATATGTTCTTGTAAATAATGCTACAAATTATTTCACAGATTTATTGTTTGCCTCCTTGTAGAAAGATAAGCTGGACATGGAAGGGAACACTGAATCATAGCAGCAAATAAACTTTATCATATTTCCATATAGAATATACAATATAGTATCGTACTTTGACAAAAAGGAGAGGAATTATTTCAGATACCTGGAACATCACTTGTGGATTTCACTAGCCATTGAAGGTTCAGAAGGTTCTCCTGAGAAGCTATGCTGTTACTATCACAAAGTCTGAAGTCTTTTTCATTGATGCTCTTCACATCTTCCAGGAGCGACATCCAACTCTCAGTGAGGGTGACTCATTTAAGAGTCCCTATCCCAAGCATCTGTCATGGTTTCTGGGTAACGATAGTAAGCAGGGTGCATTTATTTCAGTGTGAAGGACTCTCTTTTCATGCCTAAGTTTCAGAACAGAGGGAAGAAAACGTGACCAGAGGGCCTGGAGGAAACTCCCATGTATTTTTAGGACAGTCTGGCAGGCCACACACTTAGTTGAACTGGGAGGAAGCAGTTCATATTGATTCTGTTCTGGTTGAGTAGAGAAAGACCCCGCTAAAGTTTTGGTTTTTCTGTTATCCCAGTATTTCATTCACGATTATTACCTTTTCTTTTGCTTCCAAGTGCTCAAAAGGTCGTGCCCCGTTCCCAGTACTAATATATATATATATACGTCTGAAAGTAGAAAATAGTGTGAGAATTGAAGTTGAAGAAAAGCTACAGCAATGAAACTCTAGTCTCTTCACTCGGCAGGAGGCCTGTATGGCTGTGCACTGTCTTCCCCCGACCAAGAATAAGGCCTCTTGAGGGTGACAATTGGCCTTTCCCCAGTCCTCGCTGCCTGTTCAAAGATTACCCTTCTCTCCGTTCACCTCACTTCTGTACCTTGATTTGAAAGGCCTGGCCTGGCTCTGTGGAGTTCCTCAATGATCTTTTTGGAACGTGAAGCTAATTTAGGGTCACAGTTCTTCGCTGGTGATTTTTTTTTTTTTTTTTTTTTTTTTTTTTTTTTTTTTTTTACTTAGCTCATTTGAAAAAACAAAAGTATTTGTATTTCAAACACGGTTTTATTGAGGATCTGCTTGACACAAAGACCCTGATCTCTGGAATCTTCCATCCTGGCAGGCTTCAAAGTTCTCAGTATCTGTGCTGTGCCCATCACCAGCTCTGCTCAGGCAGGACACCCCAAGGGACTTGAAGTTCTTGGCTCAGGGGAAAAAAATAAAGCTGACCCAAAGACCTCTGTAAACTCGCCTTATTCACAAGGGTAGATTTGAAAGACCTCACATTGCAAAACCACAAAGAAGTGGGGGTGGAGTGGAGGAGGATTCACCCAGGTGGCTTCTATTAGTGTCAATATGGAGAAGTCGGAGGACCTAGCCAAAGCCAGGAAACGCCAAGCCAAACTTAACTCTGAGATCACACACACCTCCCCACAGAGTTCAGCGGCGGTGAGACCGCTGCCCCTGGCGCTGCCCCGGGGGTGCTCAGAAGAAGCGGACACCCCTTTTGGCTCCCCTCCTCCCCCACCGCTATCATGGGCTTCGCTTTGGAGCGCTTCGCGGAAGCTGTGGACCCCGCTTTCCATTGCCAGCTGTGCGGCCAGGTGCTGGAGGAGCCCGCGTGCACGCCTTGCGGGCACGTCTTCTGCGCCAGCTGCCTGCTGCCCTGGGCGGCGCGGAGGCGCCGGTGCCCGCTGCAGTGCCAGCCTCTGGAGCCGGGCGAGCTGTACCGGGTGCTGCCGCTGCGCAACCTGGTCCAGCAGCTGCGAGTGCAGTGCGACTACCGTGCGCAGGGCTGCAGCCACACCGTGCGGCTGCGGGAGCTGGCGGCGCACGTCCAGAGCTGCGCCTTCGGCCCTGCCAGCCGCTGCGGCCGCCACTGCCCAGGCGGCTGCGGAGGCGGCGGGGAGGAAAAGCACCGGGCGACTACGACCCGCCCAAGTGGGGACAAGCGTGAAGGGCCACCGGGGTCCGGCAGTCGGCATCGGGCAGCCCCCTGCAGGCGGTTGAGGAAGACGCTGCAAACGCAGCTCGGCTTGCTGCAGCGCAGGTACCAGAAGTTGGCCCGGTCCATGGCGCACACACGCAACTTCGTCGGGGACCTGGGAGGCCGTGGCTGGGTAAGCGCAGAGGGAGTGGGCCCCCGAGCATGATTTGGGTGGGGAGAGAGGGATCTTCACGACCGGTGAGAATTCCTCCTGGTAGTGCCATCCTTTTTCCCAGAGCCGCACGAGACATCCTCCCACCCCCACCCCACCCCCCGCCCCGATTATATGCTCTGCTGGCCTCATCAGCACCTCTGCCCCCGGAAACGTTGCTTTGGGTTAAGGGAGTCGAACTCAACTCTCTCCCGGAGAAGGCGGAATTGAGAAAACTTTTCTCCCATCCACACTCGTGTTCCCATCTCCCACTCTCTTGCCCACCATCGCTGCCCATCTTTTGTATCCTTGGCCTGTGCCTGAAGCAAAATCCACAAATAAACCAATTAGCTGTGAGTGGCTCATTTTCTCTGCCAAAGAACGCCTATGGTTTGTTTAACTACCCTTTCCTCAGTTCAGGGACCTCAAGGGATGGTGGAGTCAGGGAGCCAGGGTAAGATTTCTTTACATCCCTGACTTTTTCTGATGAATCTCCCTCCCGACCTCACCTCTGCTTTACTGGTGGTGAGTGTGCATAATATATGACCTGGGGACTTGGCCCAGGACAGGGTGCGGTCACAATGGCCCCATAAGCGCCAGACAGCAACTGTCTTCCCTACTTCATGGAAGCTGATGGTCCTGAGCTACAGGCTGCAGCAGCCTGGGTCATCAGCTGTAGCTTGTCGTCAGTACATTCGCACAGGTGTTTGATTTGGCTGGTCGCTGGCATAGCAAGCAAGGATTTAACTTGCACCCCCTCTCAGGGGGCTGTTATCATTCTTCTGTGCTTTTTGGGGAGGAGCAACAGGGGGCTTCCTTTTGGGGACTGGCTGCTTAGCTCTGACTCCGATTCTGGTCCTAGGTTTTAACCTTCCTACCCCAAGGTTGAAAGCCACAGTCAAAATGAGATCAGCTGCTCTGATGAGGGAGCATGTAAGAAGAACGCTGTGCCCAACACGCAAATGATACTTGTGTGAAACAGAGTGCCATGAGCAGACAGTTAATGGAGAATACTAAAAAAAAAAAAAAAAAGGCTGGATGCTGTATGAGTTCCCTAGTCTGCTTGTGTATAGGATAATCTTCCAATGAATGGCATAGAGAAAAGCACACAAATTTGATTTGCACTGCCTGTTCAGGTTTCAACGTCGGAACAAGCGTTAGAATTATGGGATAAAGATGTTCAGAATCAGTCGAGCTGTGATTCTCTGCCCGCAGTTCTCAATCTTCCTAATGCTGCAATCATTTAATACAGTTCCTCATGTTGTGGTGACCCCCAACCATAAAATTATTTCTTTGTTGCTTCATAACTCTATTTTTGCTACTGTTATGAATCGTAATGTAAATATCTGTTACGCAGGATATCTGACATGTGACTTGAGGCCCACAGGTTGAGAACTACTGTTCTGTGCAGTACTTGTTGACTAATTTTCAAATGCTGCCAGTGGGTGGTGCTTCTCAAAATTGTTTTCCACCTGCCTCTAGGGGCTGCTGTGGGCTCTGGAAAAGCTCATGTGTGTGTGTGTGTGTGTGTGTGTGTGTGTGTGTCCCAGTCCAAGTGCACTCACACATTCGCGGCAGGGGGTATGCAGTGAGCTTTCATACCTCAGAGTCAGATGTAATTCCAGGTATTTCAGTTCCTCAGAGAAGTTCATGTTTGTAGTGGTAACTACAGCTTATCTTGTCCAGCTACTTCTGTGACTGTTTAAATGGGTCTTTGCTAACAAACGGGTAATTGATACAATTTATATATGTTTAAATATTACCAGATCATTCATAAAGAAATACATAAGACTCTACCTAGCAAAACTCCTTTTGTTTTTATTTTGTAAGAATTATAACAAACCCAATAGGGATATTATTTAAAATCAAGACGGCTACCTTCCAGTAGACCCCGGATTACAGGGGCAGCCTGAATGTTTCTGACTTTATAAATAGCTCAGCATTTCTACAGTGAAAATTTACATAAAAAATGTTTCTAAGATTCCCCTGACAGTTTATTTGACTTTTCTGTCACACAAAGATAAAAACACAGAGCCCTGCCTGGTGGAGCCCAGAAGTCTGGTTGCAGTTGAGGTGAAGTCAGAATGAGGTGCTGCCTGTGTGAAATGTAAATCCATGTAGTCATTAAAAAAAAAAATCCTTTTCTTCTCCGGTGCACTGCCGTTTCCCTCAAGTGCATGCTTTCGACTGTGTTCAGGGAGAAATTTTGCCAGAACCAACCGTTCTTAAAATGCTGTGTGTTGACAGTAAAATGTCACTGCAGCGGTTATTTTTTTTTTCTTGTATTTTTTTACTAATCCACTTCTCCCCTTTTTAACTTAGGGTGGAGAACAGAAGTCATTCACTGTTGTGTTAGAAAGAGAAGATGATACTCTGGGATTCAACATAATAGGAGGCAGACCAAACCAGGTGACTCCTTTATTAATATAGTATTCATTTGTGAAATGGACAAACAAGTGATGTAATCCTTAAAAGGATGCTTTGCCCAAATCCCAGATTCTCAATGTGGATCTTCCAGCTCATACTCAGATTTTCTTTATGAGAGAATTTGAAAACAACAAAACCAAAACACCCCACAGTTGACCATCTTGATTCTCTTAGCCATGGTCATAAAGGAGAGACAGTGTTTTACCTTTCATCCACCTTTCTTGGAGAGCACCATGGGCAAATCTCTTGAGTACCCGTGTAGACAACTTCCATTTGCTCCACTCAGTAGTATCTTGTCTGCATATACTTCCTGTTCTCAAATGGCTCTGTCTATAAATGACAACCAGACTTGAGAAACTGACAGTGTTCATTGAATGCAGAGTCAGAATGAATTTAAATAAGAGAAAAGTGAAGTAAGTGTGTGTGTGTGTGTGTGTGTGTGTGTGTGTGTGTGTGTGTGTGTGTGTTTTCTCCTCCTCCTTCTCTCCTCCTCCTTCCCAAAATTTCTTAGGAAACCTCATCCTTAAAAGAGTTGATGTGAAACATTTTCGGCTTCCCAAATCAACTCCTTATTTAACTGTATGAATAATCTCTACTTTTTGTTCTCAGAGTGCATATTAAGACTTTACCTACTGTAGTTACAAAAATCCTTTGGCATCCTGCAATCCTACACTGTCTTAATTTTGAGTGTAACTGGACAAAGACAATGAAATTTAATAAAGAAATCACCTTCTTCAACTCTTTAGTTAGCTGCTCTGAGACATTCCTGACCCATGAGGCACCTGCTGTTCGAGGACTTTCTAGCCTGCTCTAAGCTGGGGTTAGGATGGTGTTGGACAATGTCATCCTGTGTCTGTCTCCTATTCAGCTAGCAAACCCAGCAATTAAAGATCATTGTTCTGCTTATGTTCTGAAAAGGTCCCAGTTGTTATAAAAACAGAGGCATTTCTTCATATTGTTTTCTTTCTCCCTTCTCTTGATGGTTATTTATAACTTCCAGTTAAGAATTTGGCATTGGGCATTTAAAAAAAATATTTCCAATTCTGGTTGAAGCAGACCAGTTAAGGAGAACTTCTAGAGTTAATCTTATTTATTCTGCCATAAAACCAACTGACATTTAAGAATGAATGCCCAATGTGTTGTTACATGATGATGAACATCTTCCTAAGTAGGTCTTACAGGATCATTGGTTTCTTATGATGGGCGAACATGCTGTGTAGTATCAAAGGCTGCTTGTTTGGGGGTTGCCTATTCCCTGTGAAACTTGCACCTGGAGCCATGTAATGATCAGAGATCAGATCTGAATGGGTCTCTTGGCCATGTAAAGTTGCTATTTTGAGATTATAAAATCACTCTCTGCCTCCTAGGTGGTCGAAGCTATGATTCCAAATTTTTCACACTGGAAGCTAAAATATATTTTAGGGATATGACTGTGTCTAAATTGTTATATCCTGGAGGGTAAATTTGAATTCTTTCTTCTTCTATCCTTGTGTCTTTTTTTTTTTAATTTCCCGTATCACTTTATAGGTGAGAGGTTTTTACAGTAACACTTCTGATCTCACCTTGTATGTGCCCTTCTCTAAAGCTTTTCATGTGAATTCAAAAATGTAAAGTAAATAGATGATCTTGTCAGAGCCGCTGGCCTTGTTCATTATAGCTGTCATCTTGATTAATGACCAGTTGGCATTAAGTGGGTTAATTCTATGCCAAATTCCCAGCTAAGAGAGTTGC
The DNA here is from genome assembly GCF_049852395.1 of Peromyscus maniculatus bairdii. Taxonomy (NCBI): domain Eukaryota; kingdom Metazoa; phylum Chordata; class Mammalia; order Rodentia; family Cricetidae; genus Peromyscus; species Peromyscus maniculatus. The sequence goes on from NC_134871.1 coordinate 61,929,678, forward strand.
ATGTTGGAGCAGAATTACTACTGTTACAGTTAGAAAAATTATCCATTACAAAGTTGAAAGTTTGTTTAATATGTTTCTTTCTGCTAACAATTTTTTTTTTCCTGTAGAATTGCCAGAAGCAATCAGCAACTGAAGGAATTTATGTTTCAAAAATTTTAGAAAATGGACCTGCAGACAGAGCAGATGGCCTGGAGGTTCACGACAAAATTATTGAGGTAAGGCAGTAAAAAGGCAGGAGTATGTTTCGTGATTAAGACTTTGTAAGGTGGCACCCACATTGCTCACCTTCTTATCAGAGTATAAATCTAACTGCAGTGGAGACTTTGCTGTATATTTCTTCCTAAAAATGTAAAACTCTTCGGTGGTTCTTTATCAGTTAGTATACAGTGGGATGAAAGTACAAAGTACCTTAAGTTTCCAGGTATATTAATGAACATCTGTATTTTAATACATTCCCTCCTCAGAAATCAAAGGAACTTCTCTGATTTTCATGGAATTCATTTTTTCTTTTCTTTTCTTTTCTTTTTTTTTTTTTTTTTGGTTTTTCGAGACAGGGTTTCTCTGTGTAGCTTTGCGCCTTTCCTGGAGCTCACTTGGTAGCCCAGGCTGGCCTCAAACTCACAGAGATCCGCCTTCCTCTGCCTCCTGAGTGCTGGGATTAAAGGCGTGCGCCACCACCGCCCGGCCCATTTTTATAACATTTCAAAAGGTGGCAACTCTGTGCTTGGGAACAGTTTTGATAAGAAAGCAACGCTTTTTAAAGCTTGTGATCAGTATGTATTTGTGAACACTGGTATTACCTATAAGGTGCCTTTATCATCCTTTGGTGCACTCTGTCTTTTTGAAAGTGAGACAAATGAAGAAGTGTTCTTGCCCCTGGTGGGAGGAGTTGTGGGAAGCTCTTGTGTGTGCAGCTGTGTTGTTGTGTTTGGAGCTTGTGCTGGGAATTGAGCTCAGGACCTCTGGAAGAGCAGCCAGTGCTCTTACACTCTGAGCCACTTCTCCAGCCTGGTATAATGCTTTTTTAAAGCACTCATTTATTTAGGATTGGAAGTGTGTGACTACATGGTACAATGTTTGACTTGTATGCTCCAGGTCAGGGGTTCCATCCACAGCACCAAAATTAGAATAAAGTCAAATGTACAAAATTTCATTTGTTTTCTTACTGGGAAAGGTAATTTTACTTTAAAAAAAAAAATCTATGCTTGATAACAAGTTCATCTACTGATCCATCCAATGTCATTACTAATATTTGTCAAGCTAATCTTATTTAAACTCTATTAAGATAAAGAGCAAAAATGACTCATTGATAGAGAACTGATTAAAATTCATAATAAGCTGTGGTATTATTATTATTCACCTTGATTTATAAACTAACAAGCAATAGAAAGAACTTGAAATTTGTCATAAGGATATAAATTTGAGGAAATGAAATCCCAGGAAATGAAAAATATTATATATAAGATACTTGTATATGTATGTATATCTTGTCCAGGGCATGAATATATTTATTTATTTATATCAGATACATTCTGGTTCTACAGTGGATTTATGAGACCACATTTGTTGCCAAGAACTGAGTAAAATGATTTTACTATTTATGGCATTAACTTGTTAATTAGTATGACTATTTTAGAAGGAAACTTGTTAATTAGTGTGACTATTTTAGAAGGAAAATGGCTAGAAATAAGTCTCTAACACTTGGCTGCTTAGTGTTCTGTCAGCTCCTGGAAGAGATACTTGGCAACCTTAGTATATATTTCAACAAGTCTTAAAGACACAGGTGTTGTGGACAATCCTCACATGCTAATAAGAGTTAGAAACAGTTGATGTCTGTCAATCATTTTAATTCCTATGCTGAAACTACTAATCAATATTACATTTATATCTAATAGGAAACTGACAAACTATATTGATTAAAAATGTGCAGGGTTGGATAAACAGATTTTTTAAAAACAAGTCAATAATATATTTTCTGCTTCGATTTGATGATTGAAGGAATGCAATGAGAAATTAAGCCAGATTTTGAATTTCTAAAGGCAATGTTGCTTTAAATCTCGTATACAAATACATTTTCCACAGTGTAAGGAAACAAAGAGGTTGTATATTATAAAGCTGCCCAGGTGACTTAACTGTGGCAATTTGACTTATTCTGAATGCTTTGAAATGAAAATAATCAAAGCTGAAAATGTTTATTGTTAACTTATATTCAAAATATGCCCAAAATATTGGGTGTGGTTATTAGCCTAATGTATGCATGACAAATATAAGAACTGTGCTTATTAAAATACTCATCAATCACTAATTTGAATAAAAAGTAGATATGTTAATATTTGGTTCTGTTAATTGTTATAGAGACGTTACTAATTCTAATACAATATTAGTTATAATGTTTTTGCCAAAGTTCAGCAATAATCAACAACTCAAAAATGACTGGTTTGGGTATTCTACTTCCACGGGAGCTTATCACATTCAAAATCATTAGAGGATAAAGCAAAGTCAAAGTCATAAGGTAAACCCTGTTGGTACTTTGGACGTGATTCAAAGCAAGTTAATTTTGGAGTCATTTTCCACAAATATCCATACTGGCCAGTTTCTAGTTACTTTTACATCTGTGTCTTTAAAAAAAATATTTATTTGTGTGTATTAAAAACAAGTTAAATTTGATATTTAAGTTATAACATTAAGTGGCAAAATATTACTAGAGTCTAAAAAGGTTGAAATTTTGTTGACAGCATCAGAAATTAAGGCAAACAAGTTCATTACATACACAAGATTTAAAGCAACTTGCCTTGTCTTTCACAATTAAGGTCTACCTTAGAAGGCCCCTTGTCCTATTGGAAGAGGCCAGTATCAGTACTTTATTTTCTTTAAAATACCTGTGAAGAGTGTGGGAAGAAGTGTGTGTGTGTGTGGGGGGGGTCAAAGTTCACTGCTGCTGTGAGCAATAGCATTCTATCATAATTTCGTGACACTGGTAGGCAGCAAGGTGCCCATAACTCCAGAGTAAGAAATGGTGCAGCATCATCCATGGCTTTTTGTTCTCTTCTGGTCCTCCTACCACCTTCCAGCAATGCTGGTAACAGGACAGTGGTATGCACAGCTGTTGCACACTTAATTTCTCAGGATTGGAAGTAGAGTCTTTAGAGTCTGAGATGAACACATTGAAACAGAATTCAGTGCTTTGTGTGTGTGTGTGTGTGTGTGTGTGTGTGTGTGTGTGTGTGTGTGTGTGTTCATGTGCATGCTAAAATACCTTCTACTTATGAAGCTGAAACTCAACCTGAAAAGCAGCCACAGAAGCAGTTTCTCTTGCTTTGTAAACGGTTCCTCCACTGAACAGTGCCCAGGTGGCACTTTCCATAATGTGCCGTGTTTGGCACTGGAGGGAAGAGCTTTCCCAACCAGGAATTCTGTCCTCAGGCTGCCAGCTGAATTTTCTTCCAAACCTACATGGCATGTTATACCTTCTGCATCTTCTCTCACCTCTTGATGTGGCCAGAGTGAAGTCTCTGGTTATCGTGTGCATTCAGCTAAGGCTTTGGACAGTGGTTTACAGCTGTCAAAGCAGGAAAGTTAACTACAGACCAGAACTAACCAGTTAGAAATATTGAGACACATCTATAAGGTTCCACCTCAGATCACCACTGCTAATTAATTCACATATAAGAAACATTTGCAAGTTGCATGAGATCCTGTAAATCAGTTAGATTTACACTTTATTTGAACACATCACTGCATACCTCAATAAAAAAAATCCTTATTGTCAACCTTACGGCATAGTATTTCAACAGCAACCTGATGGTATATAATAATTAGGAAAAATATGAAAGAAATATAATCAATATCAATAAAGAATTATGTTCTGATGAGACTAGTAACCACAATTCAGTGCTACTAAAATGAAAGTATAGTCATCACATGTTTTATTTTCTATTGAAAAATAATGTGGTATAATGGGAAGAGCCTGAACCATGAGGTGGAGGAGGCTAGCTGGAATGCCTGCTCTACCTCTTAAAGACAGAATGAGTTCCTCCTTAGTTTCTATGTGTAGTTTATACTTAACAAGCAAGACGTTTGAGGAAACCTAGGCCAGCTGCTGCCAGCAGTCATTTCTTCTAATTCCTGAGGATGCCAGAGTCTGCTGACGATCAGCAGATGGTAACAGCATTGGGATTTATCTAGAAGAGCACTGCAGGCAAGAAGAGCTGTCGTTGGGGAACCTGTAGTCTCTGTAGTATGGTTTGTCAGCAATGCCTTCTGTCTGTCTGCAAGAAGAGCACCTGCACTTAGCTGGCTGGGGAAGGAGAGCTCTCTCCTGCCGTTTAGTACAAATACACCGTCCTGTGACACTGCTCCTTTATCTGCTAAGGCTATAGATAGACCTTAGTGGGATCACACTCTGAGTTCCCTCTCATTTTCCTATTGCCTTAGAGTTGTTTGCTTCATTTTGGGAATCAGGGCACGAGGGTTAGGGACATGTAGAGGACAGGACCTTAAATCCAAGTTTTTGTCACCTTCCGCAAATGATCCCAGTGGCTTCCTAAGATGCTTTCTTCACCCAGCCTCTGCCACTTTCAATGCAATTTGCTTACTCTATCTATCTATCTATCTATCTATCTATCTATCTATCTATCTATCTATCTATCTATCTATCTATCTATCTATCTATCTTTTTATTGATTTGTTCATTTTTACTTCCTGGCTGAGGCTTCTTATTGGCATCTTACTATAAGTAGATTAAAATCTATTTCTGCTGAGGAAGCAGGTATGACCCTTCAGAACATTCATGTTTCAAAAATCCTTTCCTTTTTACCCCATTAGTACTGGACTCACGTGACGTAGCTTTTCTTTCTCATCTTTAGGCCTGTCTGCTCTTATTTTTCAATCAGAGATTTTTCAATCTCTGTCCATTTTCTCACATTTTTTCTTCTAGTAGGCAATCTTCTTGAAAACCTTTACAACCCTCAAACCCTTGAAAATCTCTTAATCTCTTTATAGTTCTTGAAAACCTTCTAAATCTCCTGAAAACTTTTACAATGTTCACCTAACTTTTTATGCCCCCTCAAGTCCTTCATGACCCCTGAAACCCTGCACAAATCCACTACTCCTTCAAAAAATTTAAAGAGATAAAATAATGTTTACTAATTCTTATAAATATTAGGGTTTTTTTAAATAAATTTTTTTTGGAGAACATTTTAGAAAATAAAATTTCCAGGAAGTATACATGTACAACAAATGGAATTTCTGGCTTTATTTTTTTTTTATTTCCTGGAAAATTAGGACTGAATTAAGTTGCAGGAGGTTAAGGAGGTGTCTGAGCATATGAATATCTCTATATGTGTGTGTTTGTGCTGTGTCTGTGTGTGTATCTTTCCATCTCCTTCCTAGGTCTAACAGTAACATATCCACACTCTCACACCATGTTCACACCTATTTTGGAAAGGGCTCCTACCTTACTCTGGATGGCTATGTTAATGAACCACAGTAGTAGCACATTTTGAATTAGAAAGCACTTTTAAAGCCCGTTGACATGTCTAGCCTTCTAATGTCTGAGCAGGAGGCCACTGATGCCTCAGCAGGAGTCCTTGCCCTTGCTGCAGCAAGCACATTAGTGCCAGGCTTTTTGCATTCGCTCAAGAAACAATATGTAGGTCAGTCATATTACTTTAGTAACGCCTTTCACAATGTGCTTAAAATGCGATAATAGTAACACTTTAAATCACTCATTTTTAGCAAATGATGAACCTTTAAAGATATTAAAATAGGCATTGACCACCTGGAAAAAAAAAGACCAACAGAGATTATGAATTGGGAGAGGGTCATGGGAGGAATTGCAGGGGTGAAAGGGAAAGACAGGGGTTCTCAAAAATAAGGTTATTAAAAATTTTTGAAGTATTAAGGAATACCTTAAATCGTTGTATTTGTAAACAGTTGAAAAGTGAAGGTCTGGCATCAAGTATTGGAAACTGTCTTCGCGTGAAGGGTGATGTATCTAGGAAATTCTGGAACCCACATACGAATGTGAACCTGCACAGTGCTTAGCTTAGTGTGAAGCCTGGCTGTCTGTGTTCCTTGTGTAACTCCTAGTGTGCACTGGTAGGTGTAAGGTTCACTAAGCTGCAGAAACTATATCAGGATTTGAAATCTACGAGAGCCCTTTGCAAAAGAAAATAAAGCCCCAGTGAATCCGCTTTGATCTGAAAACACTGAAGTCTATGTCTTGGCTTTTCACTGTAATACAGACCTGTAAACCAGTACTAGGGAGACTGAGGCAGGGGTTTTCGAGTATAACAACTGACAAGCTGGAGAGCAATATAAAGGGGTCTGATTCATGCAGCATCTCACAGACAGGTGGCCACATATCAGGAGTGCTCTGTGGTGTGGACAAATGATTCACAGTCTACCTACTCACTCTAACGAGTGCCTTGATTGGATAGTGACATATATAGTGTCCCTATATTACTTAAAATAATTTGATTTGTTAACTAGCTTTGTTAACAGCCTAGTTCTAGGCCAAACAAAATCATACACCAGAACTTGGAGGATCAAGTGGCAGGAGGAATTTTAAAATTTTGAGCAGTACTAGTACTCTATGGGTAAAACACTTATTAGTGAAAGAGTATCTTCATGTAAATGGTCTAATTAGATCCCTGCTATTCTCTGAGATTTAAGGAAGCAGTAATACAGAATTCCATAGCAGATGAGGGTGGGGGACAGGCTTAGCATATTGATGAGGCTTCTTTAGAGTCAAAGTTGTTCCAATCAGGCAAACTTTAAACTTAGAGCATTACGTTAGATCAGTCTAGAAGGATAAGAAAATCTGATAGAAGACGAGGGTGAAGAATGAGATTCCTAAACAGGTTTTGCCTGCTGTGAAAAAATTTGCTTGTCACACCTCACTGGGTATATTAAGTAGTGTAAAAAATTCTTTGAATATATATGTTGTCATGGCAGGCAATCTGCTGAGACTCCAAAGATAGTGAACCCTCCTTCAAGGCAGGGGTAATAACTGAAGATGCTTTTACTAATTTAAGAGTAGGGATGTTGGGTTGCCTTAATTTTTACAGTTTTGCTTATTGCAATTGGTGATAATAAGACACAGATGCAAAGCTCACTGAGAAGCACTACCCAGACCTTGGGGTAAGTGTTCTTCCACTGATGTCACAAATAATAGCTGACATCAGTGCGTCTCAGACCTCAGCGTAAGGGAGTGTGACTTGAAGCACTTAAGACAGGGCTTCTCAAGACATCGAAGAACAAAGTGTTAAAAGATCTGCATCATCAGTCCCTTGGGGATTATTTAGTAGCTCTGGGATTAATCTGATGATTGTGTTTTAAGCAGGTACCTTAAGAAGTGGTCATGTGTAACCTTTATGCTGTAGATCCTGTGTGACCTCTAGGCCCTAGCTTGAGAAACCTCCCAACTGGTCTTTGGCTGCTGTAGTCTGACGTGAAGACAGCTGAGCAAATAATGCACAGTTTTCTAAGGACCTCAATAACATGAGAAATCCTTAAATTAAAAAAAAAATCTGATGTTAGAAATGTAAGGTGGTTGATAAGCAAAAAGGGGGACAAGTTCAACTATTTTCACTTAAAATTTAACCCTGATGCTGGTCAGTGAGATGAATTTCCATGAGCCTCATGAAGATTCAGTACAAGTGGCTCCAGTGTGCAGTGTAAGACGTAAAGCATTATGGGAGAAATGATGAGTAATTAAAGTGGTTTTTGTGTCTTGGAGAAGTCTTAGAAAAGAGAAAATAAGATATGAAAACACAATGCACATCCCTGTGTAACCAGTGCCATTTATACAGGTAGCTAATGTGGGCTGCTGCTTTTTAAAGTAAACAGATTTATTTTGAGGAAATCACAAAGGAGTCTGCATGACCTTGACAGATTTGTTGGATTCTTGGAATTGACTTTAGAAAGCTTCTCTTTATCACAGACAGAAATAATTTCTTAACTATATATTGGATGTATGTTTTTAAAGATTTAAAACTAGAAAAAATATTGAGTACATTTTCTTACCTTTTTTTTTAAAACTAGCAACACATGTCATTAGGTCTGCATACTGCATTTTTAGAGTGTTAAAGTAATAGCCTGCCTTATATTTGGTATTTCTGTAGTGGACAAAAACTGAGTAAGTTATTGATGACCTATTTATTTAATTATCCATATACACACTCCATCTCAGAACATAGAACCAAATATTTTTATGTCTTCAAATAATTTTCATATAATCAATAAACATTAGATTTTTGAAAAGTCCAATAGTCTACTGAAGTCCAAACTAATGTTTTTCATTCTGCTAAAAAGGAGCCCCATGCTTTAGTGACAGTCTTAGCAAGTTCTATATGTTTTATATGGCTATGACTCCATCACTGTATCTGTCCCAAAGCATATAAACTGATTCCATTTCTTTTCTGTGTGGCTCCTAAATGATTCCTTCATATTCTTCTCTCTTCCTTGCACTGAAGCAGGGGTAAGCAGTGAATGATACAGTCATATTACTCAGAAAAGGGACTATCCATAAGAGTTAAACATCCAGGTTGATGTGATCTCTGCAGAACTTTTCTCTCTTACATGGTGGATGGAGTCATGAAACATGTGCTTGTACAACCTGAGTTCAATTCTCAAGCTCTATAAAAGAAACCAAAAGCCAGAGACAGCACACATTAACTTTTCACAGTGTACAGCCTTTACAAGCATGGTGGACACACACTGGAGATGAGCATGCCAGACAGCAACAGACTGGAAAAATGTGAAATGACATCATCTGCAAGCCAAACCTCTGCAGTGAGGCAGCTTCAAAGGAGCAGTCATCGTGGCTGTCCAGAATTCAGTCTGCTTCCCTTGCGTAACGCAACTGTGGCGGCGATTAAGCCATCTTCAGGAAGCAACAGCCACTCTCTTGTCCGAACTGCTGGGGTGACTAAGATAGAGACCATCTTCCTGTTGTGGATAGAGAGACTGTTTCCTCAATGCACTGCTTTGTTTGATTTTCTCTTCAGTGAACACCTTGAAAGGACTCCCTAAGCCAAGGGGGACCAGCTGAAGCAGGTGATGCCAGTAAGTGAATTTCTGGGGTGAACAGAGAGATGAGTCCAAGTCTGGACAATGAGAATCCCTTTTAGGAGCATCCCTGAGTATGGATTCTGGAAGTTTGAAAGGTGAAAATATTCTTTCCTATGAACTGGCCCTACACACTCACTTCAGATGCATGTGTTATACCCACAAGCTTTCATTCCAGACTGTATTGTATGTGGCTAGAAAATTATTATGTGAAAAATGGTATATAGCTGACATATCTGTGCAGAATATTCTTTTTAATGAGAATAACTTGATAGCCAAATGATTTAGTTGCATGCACTATAGTAAAAACAGTATCAAATAATTTTCATTAATTATAGCTCATTAACAAATTTGTATCATGTGATTTAAAATACATTCAAACTTTTAATATATTTTCATTTAACTTGTACATTTGTGATAAGTTTAAATATTTGGTTAAAACTGAATGTCTTATATTAAACTGAAACTTTAGGTGTCTAGGGATAATAGCATAAACTTATGAGTTAAAGCCAATGCCTCTCAGTTGAGCATTCATTTGTGGAAGCTATACTGTGTACACACACACAGGCTATGCCTCTTAGGGTTGGAGGTACTTCCATGAAAACTGAAGCTATGAGCTTGTCTAGCCAGGGAAATGAAGAGGCACTAATATATGGGAGGATGTGATCACTGCCTTGTGTTTTGATGATTGAGTAGGAGTTTAGTCAATATTAAAGACAGAAACAACAAAGAGAAGAAAACCAGGTAGTCTTGAATCTCAGAACATGTTCACTGTAAATATCTTTGGTGAATATTTTTAGGGAAGTAGAGATCAGGGAGAAGAAATGACCTCATGGTAATACCTTAGGAGTTGTATTGAACCATTCTTTCTAGTGAGAAGTCCAACTTCTTTCCTAATCAATTTAGTCTTGAGAAGGTTTTTAATACTTCTATGTAGATGTAACCAATCGTCTTATTAAAATAAGAAACACAGAGCCAATGTAAAAGAGAAAGCCGAGAGGTCAGAGCTCAGAGATAAAATCTTACCTCCTGCAGTGCTCCTAACTTCCCCGAGAGAGAGAGCTACTTCCTGTTTGTCTGTGTTTAAATAGTCTTTCTGTTCTGCCTTCTCATTGGTTGTAAACCCAACCACATGACTGCCTCATCACTGCCTGTAAGTACCGCCCTCCAGGTCTTAAAGGCGTATGTCTCCAATACTGGCTGTATCCCTGAACACACAGAAATCTACCTAGCTCTTCTAACCATCACGCTCTTGCTATGGCTCTAATAGCTCTGACCCCAGGGCAACTTTATTTATTAACATAAAATTAAAATCACATTTCAGTACAAATAAAATATCACCATACTTCTAATCTTGCACTACAGAAATGCTTGTAAATCAGAATACATGTTAGGTGAGGTGTTGAAGCTGCTAATGGGCAGACATTAATGTCTAGAGGGGAAACAAGGTTTTCTATTGAACACACACACACACACACACACACAAATACACACAAATGCTTTAAGTTTAGGAACCAAGACTTGACCTTGATATAGCATAAAAAACTAGCTTTAGCTATGTGCTCTTTTTGCATAAATGGATTACTTTTCCTGGAAAAAATATTCCAACGCCATAGCAGTCATTCCAAAGTTTTTCTTAGGAATTTCACATATATCAGGCACAATTTCTACATGATGAATCTTGTTCTGCTGATGTACTAGATATCATTGAATGGGAAATTTCTAGAGCTCTTCTGTGTGAGTTTGATCCAACAACCAGTCTGTGTCTGCTCTTGTGGTTACTCTATGTGTGGCATTACTCTCTGTAGTGACAGCCATTTCAAACGTGATTTCTGAGGACAGACAGTTTAGATAAATGGATGTATGGGAATAAGGTGAGGCTGGAAGTCACACTCAGAGCAGATACAGGGATTTCATGCTGCTTTGCTTTAGCTGTGTAAAGTCTGTATTTGTTTACCAAGGTTACCATAGAGAAGAGGCCAAACTAGTTGACCTAAGCAAATGCTGGCTGTTCAGGAGGATGTGAGTTCAAGATCAAGGTCTTACAACTTGAGTTCTTCTGAGACCATTTTGTCTTGGTATGTAAATGGTACCTGTCAGCTTTGTCATCCTCTAGCTTTAGAATGTGTTCATCCCTGTCCATCTTGTCTCACAGACAGATCAGATTAGGGTTCATGCAGTGACTTCACTTAACTTTAATTAGTAAAAACTAATATTTCAATCTATGAAATTTTGGAGAGAAATTAACCACTGGCTCAGTGACTAAATACCACTTGCTGTTTTTGCAGAGGAACAGCATCTGGGTTCCCAGCACCCATATCAGGCAGGTCACAACTTCTCGGAACCCCAGCTGGAGGTGATCTGATACCCTCTTCTGGCCTCTCTGAGCATTGCATTCACATGTACACATGCATACAAATAAGTAAATCTTTAAAAGAGAAAATAATGATGTCTCACCTTTGATAATGATATCTCACCTCTAGGAATGATGTCTTATCTCTAAGAATGCCTCACCTTTATTAATGATGTCTCACCTCTAACTTGAATATTGTTGGATAGTGCACTAATAATTTGGAAGGAGAAGAATACAATCAAGAAAGAATCTGTTTTACTCAGAGTCTCAATATTTCTGCATATTTTATACTGAATATAATTTTAACTAAAAATAATAATACTATGCATTTCCACATTGCTTCATTTTCCTTGTGGACACAAAAGGTTCCAGTTCTTTGTGCCTTTGTCATGCACCTTTGTTCTATATAGAGGAATACAAATAGAAAGAAAAATCCTTTAGACTTAGCCTAAGAATGTTCATGCTAAATGTTACTGCTCAACCAACCCCTGTCTCTTAGGCCATCCTAAGAAGCAAAAGGAAATAGAATCAGGGCTATATACCAGAAGAAGATAGAATTCCCTCAGGAGAACTGTTGGGCCAAGAATGCCCATGTCATTCTTGACATGATCTGAGTTTATGTGAGGTCACTGAAATTCGGGGGTTGTTGGGGACAGCATTTAGTCGTTAATAAGGGCCTGGCCTGAATGGTGGACCATGGGACTTCCCATCCTTTCTATTGAAGAATGGATCTTAGAAGTTTCTTCTATCATTTCTATCTTTCTCTTATTCCTCATTGTCCAATTATTCCTATGGATTCTAAGTATTTGGATCCCAGGAAGGAATCCTTATCACAAAATTAATTTGTATCTCCTTTCCTTGTGTCTAGCCAGCTTAAGAGACAGCTATCCAACACTTTAGTCTCACCCTCCCTTTTCCATTTGGCCTGCCAAATTGGGATTTAATACAAAGGATAGATTTCATGTATCTCTTTTCCTTTGTAACCCCTCTCTTTCTTACACAAGTTCTTTCTGAGTGGAGAGACCAGCTTCAGTGGAATGTCTTATTGCCTCCAACAAAATACACACACAATGAGCTCATTGGCTTTCTAAGTTACACATGGGTGGAATCCATGTTTACTTTGTTACCATGTTACAAAGTTACTTTGTTCTGTCCTTGGTGCCTTTTGCAGGTGAATTGTTTTCACTTCTCCTACAAAAGTCATACAGCATAACTAGTGCCTGAACAAAGACTGACAGAACCAATGAAGAGCTGGGAAGGAGTGGTTGCGCCCTCACTGCATGTACAACCTTGGGGGCAGAACCCTGTGGACCTTGTATGTTTTAGGGCTGTGGAATAACCTTTCTGTACACTGTGAATGTGTATTGCTCTCATTGGTTAATAAAGAAGCTGATTGGCCTATAGCAAGACAGGATAAATTGAGGCAGGACAATTAAACTGAGGATACTGGGATGAAGAAGGGCAGAGTTAGAGGACTCACCAGCCAGACATAGATGGTGCAGGAGGTGAATGTGTCATGCTAATAAAGTACTGCCATGTGGCAAAGCATAAATAAGGAATATGGGTTATCTTAAAATGTAAGAGCTTGTTAGTAATAAGCCTGAGCTATCGGCCTAGCATTTATAATTAATATAAGCCTCTGTGTTGGGACTGGTGGCCGGGATTGGGAAAGAAACATCCACCTAATTTTTTTTTGAAACTTACACATTTTTCTTACCTCCTAAGTTTTATGACCCCTCCCTCCAGGAGGAAATGCTGCTATGCAGAGGAAATTGCTATACAGCACTCAATTAGAAATCTCATTCAGATAGCTATTCTCTATCCAGCTTGGCAGAATTATTCAAAACCCACCCACAAATGCATACAGTTTTTCAGGGACAATAAGCAATTTTCAAATGACCTGTCTAACTGTCTGATATACTGTCGTACCCAGGATCTCTGCAGTGGCACATTTACATGCAGTATCTACTGCTTGTTGTTCAATTTACTGTTATTCACATCTCTCATCTGTGAAGTGTAGCAAGGAAATAAAATGGAAGGCAGCAAAATAAAACAATGCCTTAAAGAAGCAGAATACGCATCGGGGTTGATAGCATGTGTGGCCGTGCACTGAAGGCATAATTGCTTTCAGAGAAAATGTCCACCAATTGTTTATAGTTGACTGATTTAGTATCCATGAAATAAATAAAGGTAGTAATTTCATCAGAACAAGTGTGGAGTCAGAACCCTGTGTCTCTGGGATGTAGAAATTGTGAGCTACTCTTCAAAGTCTGCAAGACCCCAGCACTGGCATTCTCTAGGATTCCCCTAGCTTGTTGGATAGTGGTGACCATTCACCATAATGTACATCACCATAATCATTTTAAATTACAGAAGGGGGTATTCATAAGGTTCTCTTTAAACTAAAGGTGAATTTTAATTAAGGACTAAAGCTGGAGTCAGACTTCCAGACGGCACAATTCAAAACTGTTCACAATAATATCAGTATTACATGAATAGTCTGTTTAACTTGGATAGGATAGGATAAAAAGAAAAAAACTCACTCTGGTCTCACAGCAATTTTGAAAGGCCCTTGGCTAGGAAAGAATATGCTGTGGGTTAAAGTGTTAATTAGGGGTGAGGGCAGGAGAATTTTATCTTCCTAAGTGAAAAAGAAACCTCTGTTTGGGATAAGTCACACAGCACACAGTGACACTCCAGTTTTTATGAATCAGACTATTGTAATGCCATTGAGAAGTCTAAGTATGAGTTTTTGAAATGAGAAAACAAAGTTCTAATTGACAGCTTCCTCTGAGTTCTTCAGAGAAGCAGTGCTCCTTGAAATATTTCAGGGAACCATATCTATGAAGATTAGTTTTATGGAAAATGACATGAGGTGATTTTCTTGGCCTCTGAATTTTGCATGTATATGGGTTTCTTCCATTAAGATGACATCATATAATGTAAAAACCCATACTAAAGACATCCAGTGCTGCAAGGCCAGTCTGGATGGAGTTTAACATTCTGCAAAATCAAGTATGACATCCTTATTTGCAATAACCTAATTTTTCTCCCAAAATGAGAATTAAGTCTATTATCTGAATCCAATTGGACATTACACAATGCTTTATAAGTCTGTTATCTCATTCATTGATCTAGTGAAAATTATTGCACCTAATGTTAACGCTAAAATCTGAGACAAACAGTTTGGACTTCACCCATCTTTCTCTCTGATGACAGACACTGCCCAGCATAAAAGATGGGTTGCTAATATAACAGGCATTCAGGAGTTGTTCCATAAATGAAAAGTTAACTGCTACAAATAAAATGCGTAGTTTCAGAGAGGAGTTTTCTAAGGATTCTTAAGCAAAAGTGGCAATCCAGATCACAACTAGAATTTCTGCTGCTTTCTTACACTCAGTAAATCTGCCTTTCTAGTTATTCTTGATGTAGATAGCCTGATAGAAGTGCTCATTGGGTTGATGCTGATCTGGCAGATTTGGGCCCTTTTCTTTTCCTTTGTTCCTTGTCTGTGTCCAGTCTTTAGATCGGTACCCTTCCATTCTCCACATTTGCCTGTTTTCATGTTAGTCTTCCAGATCACCTCATGACCACTGATATCATGGCTGTGGTGGTATTTTAATCCATAACCTCACCTGTCTCAGGCTTCAGAAGCCTTGTAATGTCTCAGAGCTTAAAGACAGAGAGATTTCCATTTTTAAGCAGTTTTTCTTGTTCGTGAGATCCTCTGTAAAGTCAACAACATTCTCTGTACTTATCACTAGAAATATGGCCTCACTTTGCAGGCTAGAAGTGTGTGAATGAGCCACCTGTGCATTTCATGAAGGTAAAATTTTGCTGTGCACTGATTTTTATGGATGTAGCAATTTCTCTCAAGATTCTACAAATTGTTTTTGCCAGAGTCCATTTGTCTTGATTTTTTATTGCTATTGTGCAGAGCTCCTGATAACTCAACTTTATTCAAGTATTCTTGTCTGTCTGAGAGGTGAGAAATCAAAAACATGATAACAGTTTTAAATCCAGTGGACATTGCTCCTGGGAAGAGCACTATGCCATACAACTTAGAGTGAGAGCTTCTGTGTTTTAAGTTGACAAGTGTTTTATGTATGTTTCTTTGGTTCCAAGTAAGAGGCAGTGTACAAGTAAAGAGACTTCTGCCAGCTGATATGAGAGACACAACTATGATTACATCATCACTTGAAAGTCTTAAGTCCCCAGAGCCTTCATAGATTGTCCCTAGCAGCAGAGCAATTAATAATAATGATTATTATCTTGAGGACAGCATCATTATGAAGGTACATCTTCCAAAATGAAAACCAACCTCATACAGTGTACAGTTGGGAACACTCCTGATGTCTAGACTAGCAAACAGCACACAGCCAGGTTAGCTTTACTCTATGACATTGGCATAGAGCCAAATCACTCAGCATAGCTAAGAGTTACAAAAGCAGTAGTGGCATTCATGCCTTGGAAGTAACCAAGAGCTATCTAACTGGACTCAAGGCCAGTCATCAAAAGGGATTATGCTAGGTACTAGAAACCTAGCCGATTAACCAGGCCTAGTGATGTCATGGATCTTGGAGGAGAAACTCCAACTGCCACTTTACCAAACCAGCATTATTCCCAATTACATTCTAAATATTTGTTCCTAAACCTACAGAAAAATGTAGTCCTCACTCTTCATCAAGGAAATGTCTCTTTACAACGGAGAGAAACCTTTACAGAAAATCACATCCACCAAAATACACAGATGAGAGGCCCAGTCCCAACTGATACTTCTACTACATGACTCCACCTAAGGCTCAGAGGTCACTGTGGAAGAACAGGCAGGAAGATTATAAGAGCCAGAGAAACAGGGGGTTTGCTGTGAGACTGTGTCTCTTAGAACTGTCAGAAGCTACACCCATGAAGTCTCACCATTATGGCTGCCTAAACATGAGCTGAACAAAGACTATATTGATAAATAAGCTAATGTAAATGGAGGAAAAGAAGGCTCAGGAGGCCTCAACACTAGACAAGGAACTCCAGACAGCCAAAGAATGCCTAGAGTGGGAGAAACAGTCTTCCCAAGCAAGAGCTCCCAAACTGATTATCCAATGTCAAGTGGTCAGGCCTGAAAACAAACATATAGAAGTAATATTATACAGATCTAGCAGGTTATATTTATGTATTTAGGAATACACACACATACATGTAACAACAAAGAAAAAGAGTCCATGGATTTGAAAAAGGCAATACATGGGAGTGTTTGAAGGGAGAAAATGGAAGGGAGAAATTATTTAATTATAATCTCAAAAATCAATATACATGTATATTTAAAACAGATAAAAGCAAAAGAAGAGCTTGTTATAATAATACAGTGAATAAGTAACACCCCATTTTACTACCTTAGAACTGAGAGAGCTAAGTAGCTCTTTATCTTATCAGTAAACATGTGAACTCTATCTTTGCAAATTGCATTAAAACAACCTGTGCTATTTGAAATACCTGCAGAGAGATGGGATTTTTACTTTCATTTCTAATATTTATTTGTAACAATCACACAGCAGTTTATTTAGCTCAACAGGGA
This sequence comes from Peromyscus maniculatus bairdii, assembly GCF_049852395.1. Lineage (NCBI taxonomy): Eukaryota > Metazoa > Chordata > Mammalia > Rodentia > Cricetidae > Peromyscus > Peromyscus maniculatus. The sequence continues at coordinate 61,946,672 of NC_134871.1, forward strand.
GAATTTATCCAGGGGACGGGAAAACTGTCTTCACTCACCTTAGAAACATCATCTCTCTTTGTTTGGTTTCTGAGCTGTCTAATCCTGCTTGGGCACAACTGATTTAAACAATTCTTGTCAATTCGCCTACAGGTTAATGAAGGGGGGAGGCATGCTCTGCTTTCATGGGTGGGTATTCATAAGGAGAAAGATGGGGATGTCAGACAGAAGCCCATTCATGACTGCACATTGCCTCGTCAATGTCCCATTCATTTTAAATGAGAAACTCTGACTGGAGGAGCACAGACATGGGAGGAGGGCTGGTTTAGATCTGGTAAGCATGGAGCAACAGGGCTCTATTATCATTAATTGGTTTGCAAGTATCTACATTGCTTTGAGGGGAGTTATTAGGGAAAATATATGAATGTTAAAAATGTCTTCATGTCATCAATACTAAAACCTCATTTGTTGATACTGTATTGCCTAATTTCCCCATGACACCAATTATTACAGAAAGGATTGGGCTATTTCTGTTCTGATAATATAATGGCAAAACCCTGCAAAGTAAACTAACTGACATGCTGATTTGCTTAATTTGACTCCCCAGTCTTCAGAATTGTGGCCTCATGCAAATAGGCTCCCTGGAGATGTGATTATTCCACAGTGATGGTGTCCCTAGTCATCACATACTATACATTGCCTTGGGCTTTATACAAAATGACCTAGTCAGCTTTGCCATTTTGAAATTGTATTTTGTTCACTCTGTGCTGAAGACAGAAGCCTGAAGTAACGATCACATGACCCCCTACCCATATACTGCCCAGGCAGAGTGGCTATGACTTCCTGATTAGCCAATTGTTGTAAGCAGAGCCAATCTGGGAAATGGCCAGTAAATGGTCAGTAACATGGCTTTGTGAAAGCCTTAGTGTCAGAGTTCCCAGAAAGGCCAGAGAAGTCTAGAAACATCTACAGAGTATGGGGCATTACTCTGAGCATAGGGCAGTGAGAAAGCACCATCTTCCAGTCTTCCCTTCCCTAGTCCCCATATGTGCAGTTATGGCATGGGGTTACATGGTCACCAGCAGTAAGGCCTAGAGTGTAGCAGTGGATTGCAAAATTTGCACAGCTTCTAAATGTGCCACATGGGGACATAGATACCAAAGAGACACTTCCAGATCTAGAAGGACCAGTGACTGGAGCAAGAAGTGCTGACCCTTTGGATAATACCCAATGTCATTAGCTTACCGATCCCTGGTAAAGAGAATCCTTTAAAAACCCAAGCATGGAAAACCTTTGAAAAGCATTTGCTTGACAGTGGTTCTCTCTCACTGGTTTCATTTTAAACCTCTCAGATTACAGAGTTTCTACTGCTATGGTCCATGTACTTTACAAAATCACTCAGCATGAGCTGGGACCTGTAATTGTTTTTTCTTTCAAAGATATGCAAAGACAGTAAGTCTCTGAATTTATATAGTTGGGTTTCTCATTTAAATTACAAATGTTTATGGTCTGGTCAGGATTAGCCTTGGGCAGGAAAGTCATCCTAGAAAAGCTCATTGTGGAAAGGGTTTTTTGGATATTCATTAAAAAAAAAAAAAGCAAGTCCCAAGCATAAACTACAGAGGTCTTACATTCACAAAGAGGACATCCATAATCATAGTTGGATGAACTGGTGGAAAGGACTGGATTTGTAGTTCATTCAACTAATATAAGCATCTCTCCAGGAATTCAGGGTGGTGAGTGGCAGCATCTGCACCTTTAGGGGGAGAGACTGTGGTCCCATCTGGGCACAGAGGCTTCTTCAGCTCATCTAAATGTACAGATGCATCTTGTGTGCAACTGAATGTTCCTTTTCACAGAAACCCGAAGGACAGTGTTTTCTTTTTCCGGGTCATTCTTTACTGGTTATATGAATGGGTCTTTACATACCACATCAGAGTTGTGGTTTCTACTCATTGAACCTCCAGAAATCAGAGATGAGTTTTAAGCCAGTGACAGAAGGAGACAGCCTGTCTCTGTCTTCAAAGATGAAATGTGAATGGGCACAAGTGAGTAAATGTGAGACTAATTGGATTGACTGAGAGACTGAGGAAGGGAGCATTTCTGCTGCTGCTCACACCCTGGCTTTGAAGCCAGTCACCAGGCTGTGCAAATGATCCCACCAACCTGTACCAAAAAGGCTTAGGAAGTTATGAAAATGGTTTTTCATAAGGTGATTAGAAATGACTTTAGAGCGCTAGCGTTCCTATGCACGCCAGTTCAACCACACCAGTTATAATGTCAGAATGAAAGAACGCTGGTTTTAAGACAAGACTATGACTTTACACAGACAAATATCTAATGTGTAATCAGATGTTAACCTTGCAGCCTGATAACAGGAGCAGCATCTCCAGCAGCTTGAGCCCATTTGATGCATCAATGTGTCCTGTGTTCCTTTCCCAATAATATTCATTTGCTAGGAAGCATTTAAGAAGCCTCAGGGAGGGCCAGGCAGGTTATACACAGAAAGAGATCAGAAAGTGAGTTTATAGGCAGGTACATGCTATGCATCCAAGTATTGACACTCAGGGAACCTGATGCATACACAACTAATAAGCACATGGCTCCAGATATGCTGCATTTCGGAGTCTTTTTGTAAGTAAGATATCTTAGTTTTAAAAATGTTGGTTCAAGCCGGGCAGTGGTGGCGCACGCCTTTAATCCCAGCACTCGGGAGGCAGAGCCAGGCGGATCTCTGTGAGTTCGAGGCCAGCCTGGGCTACCAAGTGAGCTCCAGGAAAGGCGCAAAGCTACGCAGAGAAACCCTGTCTCGAAAAAAAAAAAAAAAAATGTTGGTTCAAAAGTTCAAGCAATCTTCTGTGAGCCAGATCCCTTACACACACACACACACACACACACACACACACACACACACACACACACACACTCACTCACTAGTTGTGGCCTGCGGACATACAGAGAACCAGTTACAAGCACCGATGGAATGTATACATGCACAGACATACAACGTGGACCTAGTGGGGCCTGCAAAAGGTTGTCCCACCAAACTACATCTACCTGTCACCATACTGAATTTCATTTTCAAATATATAATACACATTAAGTTACTGAACTTTCAGAAGTCTAATTAAAGCTGAAGTATCATATTCTGCTGTTAGTAGTAACCATTTCAGGAACTGAATTAAATTCAGAGTGAATAAACTCTGAGGTAACTTGAAATCAACCAGCATTGGAAAGGAGCCCCCATTTCATTGAGCATCTACATTTAAGGGAATTGTGGAAGTGACTACAGTTCCTAACACAGAGAGGTTTTTACTGCTGTGTGTGAGAAAGACTAGCTTTGGTGTTATATGTAGAAAAGCAAATGTATAGATGTCCTGAGAACAAATAACTGTCTCTCGTGGGCTTTTATACAAAGGCAGGAAAGATATGTATGAGAGAATGAGCCACTGCAAAAATCAGGGGTCAGTGATTTTTCTGGTTTTGGCTGTAGCAATAGATATAGTCTGGCATGGCTAGTGCATCGAGGAACCAGTGAGGAGAAGAAGTAGGAAGTTACCTCAGAGCAGTGTTATAGCGAACTCTAGATGTCATATTGGAGTGTTCAGGGTTCATTCTTTACAGGAAGAAGATAATGTCAGTGCACAGTGATGCCTAGAAATAAAGACAAAGAGATCATTTCCAAATTATTTCTGTCATTTAGATACAGGGGGTTTAGACTGGAATGCAGTTCAGGACTCTGTTGTGCGATATTTTTTATTGCATATTCTGATGGTCCCAAGACTAATGAAGTTTGTTTTCAATCTGAGGGTAGAGTTAGCTACTAGCTGAACAAAATTAACCATAGAGATTTTGGAGGACTGAGGACAGATAGACACAGGAAGTAGTATGGCAGGGTTTAGTATCTTGGCCCCTTTTGGATGGAGGAACTAGAGAGATAAGAGGTCACTGGTTGCTTCTCTACTGCTTTTCTGATCGTTCAAGTTCTTATATCCATATCTGACTCCAATGTGGGGCACCATTTGCAGGTAGACTTTTTCTGTCACTCCTGCCAACTCCCAAATCACAACACAGAGACTTCTTATTAATTATAAAAGATTGGGCAATAGCTTAGGCTTGTTCCTAACTAGGTCTTATAACTTAATATTCATAACCCATATATTTATTGATCTACATTTTACAACGTGGATTTTACTTCTATCCCATTTTGTGCATCTCACTCATTCCACAATCTCTCTTCTCCACTCTTCTTCTTCCCAGCATTCTCTCTGCTCCAAAAATCCTGCCTAGCTATTGATCATTTAGCTTTTTATTAAACCAATAAGAAGATGCCTTGGCAAAATACATCTTTACAGTGTACAAAAATATTTTTCCAGAATAGGGCTCTGAAGAGGTGATGGATTGGGGTGTCATGTGGTATTTGAGACTAGGGATTGTTTTCCTTTTCTCCTAACAATGCATGTGGAATAATTAGACTTGGATCTCCTTTTCCTTCTCTTCTGTTAGTTCACCATATTCTCTAAATTTCAACATAACCAGTGGAATGTTCCTGTGTAGCTAACCTGAGTCATACATCTGAGAAGGCTGTATAAAGAACAGGCACATTGTACACAGAAGGAGATCACAGAGAGTGATTTTGGAGCCAAGAGCAATATCTATTTTTAGATTCTAGATCTATTTTATTTCTAAATGGGCTTATAGGGAGGCAAGGACAGAGGAAATTAGAAAGGATGTTTTAAAATTATGTTCTAAATGTAGAATGCTAATCAGATTTTATTTTTTTCGCTAGTAACATTTAAAATAAGTGGCACCAATGATTACAAAACAAGACAAGATGGATTAGGTTTTGCAAGACTTCCTTGGGTTATTGGAAGAATAAAACATGAAAATGAAAACTGTATGGTGACATCAACTTTAATAGTCACACTTTCTTAATGTTAATAACACTTACCTAAAAAGAAATCTCCTCATATACAAATAGCATACACTTCAGAGTCAATTGACAAAATGAAACAATTATTCCTAATAGTTTTAAAATAAATCTATTTTCTATTTTTCTCATGAAACTGACTTATAAAACATCTGATACCATTTTGATCACCAAATAGTGACATATTTAGTACAAATACCTTTTAGATCATATCTCATTTGGCCGTGATTTCTCTACAGATGATCAAATAAATATCTGGACTATTTTGATGGTCTCAGTGCTATTACTAGTATAGTACTTTGTATATATACTACTATAGGACTTTGCAATACATGGGATAATAATTGAATGCTTAGGATATATGCTCAACATCTTTTCTGTTTCCCAGTTCTGAAACAGTGTATTGGCACAAGAAATTAGATGGTCTATTTATCTATGCTTAATTCATGTACCAAAATAAACTGAGCACCTACTAGGGAAAAGGTGATTGACACATACTGTCATTCTCTACAGGACTTAGAAAGATGACAAAACCACCAAACAGGTAATTTTCTTGAGGTTTTAATTTTTTAATGAAGCTTTGCAACATCACATTAGCCTTGATTATAGTGTTTACCTTATGTTAATTCACTAGACAGGAGATGGCCTGTGGGGAGGAAGGAATGAAGATAAAGAGTTACATCATTTTTTAAAATTTTTATTTACTATATTTATGTGCATGGATGTTTTTCCTGCATCTATTTCTATATACAATGTGCGTGCAGTGCCTGTGGAGGCCAAAAGTGGGTGTCCGATACCTTAGGACTGAGGTTAGAGACAGTTGTGAGTTGCCGTGTGGGTGCTAGGAATCAAACCTGGGTCCTCTGAAAGAGCATCCAGTACTTTTCACAACTGAGCCATCCCTGCAGCCCCATGATGTTGAGTTTTTAAGACTACAGAAATCTATAGCTAGACTGCACAGATGGTTCAGAAGTTAAGAGTGTTGGCTGAGCTTTCTGTGTACCAGAGTTCAGTTCCCAGCATCCATGTCAGGCAATTTCACAACCACCTGTGTCTCCAACATCAGGTGACCCCATGCCCTCACACAGGGCAGATACACACATGCATAGATTAAAAATAAAATAAATCTTAGTCATTTAAAAATATTTTTAAAAGGTAACTGCTAAACATAAACCCTTGGAAAGGATTGATCTCAGAAGTACTCAAAGGAAAAGGGATTTAATAGTGTTTAAATCTTGTTTGCCCTACTAAAGAATTCAAAGCTTTGCATTTATTTACGATTTATTTTTCTATTTAGATTATGTGTATGTGTTTTTGTGTGTGTTTGTTTGCTTGTTGTGTTTGTTTTTTGTTTTTGCACATGAGTACAGTACCCCCTCAAGGCCAGAGGCGTTGGATCCCCTGGAGTGGGAATTAAAGGTGGTTGTTAGTCACTCAACATGGGTGCTAGGAACCAAGCAATGGTGAAGTTTCTCAGACCAAAACTGAGATCAGCACTAATTTCTAGACATAAACATAAATATTTAAATGGCAGTTTGACAACATGTACATTATGGAAAATGACAATAGAAGGTTCCCCTTTAAGGCTTAGGATGTTCTCAGCCATATGTTTTCTACCAGGTTTAGAATACAAACCATGAATTCCCAGCTGTGAAGCAGACATCAAATCCAATCAGAAAGTGATGCCTATCTCTATCTAATAGTCATGTTCCTATTGCTCCAGTAGGCCCCTTTGCCTGGCAAGTTGATAATGGAGCATGCAACATCGGCTATTGGATGAGTCCCTTGATAACTTTTTTTCTTCAGTGGTCTATATTGTATCTTCTGACACTGTGAATGCTACCCAGCACTAAGGAAGTCCCCCGCACCCCAGTTCCAACTTGATTTCTCTATGTCCATGTTATAGTGGATCTTGGATGTAGTAGAATTGAGGTGTGTAGTTCAGAAAATAATCCCTTGATTCAGGAGCTCAGGATGCCTGTGTAAACTACATTATATGTTGAGTAGAATATTAACTTCAAGAGCTACCACAGCTGTTGTCTATTGAGTCTGTGCAAATGTTGTTCTAGCTAGCTAACCATTGTGGATTTTGGACTTTGGACTTTGCTGTTGGAAGATGGACAACCAAGGTTGTTGGGGAATATACTATTACTGGCCACAGATTTTAGAGACTTGTTATTCAGAATAGAGCTTGCTCTCTATGGTCTTGACTTTTTTTTCATGAAATTTCAGCATGTAAATAAGCTTTTAATATATCATCTTGCCCTAAAGTCCCAGGAGGTATCCTCCAATTTATTTGATTTGACAATTGGTTCAAGTTAGTTAACTGTTGCAATGAATAATTAGTTTTTTAAAATAAATATAGATTTTGAGTAAAAAAGAACAATTGATCTTAAGACATTAAGTCAAATGTTTTGCTGTTTAAATATGTTTTCAGTTGGTGAGAATTGGGTATTAAAGCCATCAGTTATTATTGGATTGGAGTTAACCTGTGTCTTTACATGTAGCAATATTTGTTTTATGGAATTGGGTAATCCCATATTCCTTGTATGTATGTTTGGAACTGTCATTACTCTTGATGGATTGCCCCTTAACCAGTATGAATTGGCCTTCTTTATTTCTTGTGACTAATTTTCATTTGAAGTCCATTTTGTTATGTATTAGACCAGTGACACCTGCATGTTTCCTAGTTCAAGTTGTATGGAACATTTTTTCCATCCCTAAGGTAGTATCTATCTTTGATGATGAGGTACATTTGTTAGAGGAAGCAAATAGACATTTTTTCAGCATAGCTTATTTCTTCCTAAAGCCTTATTGATGTGTTTTTCTTTCTTTCCATCTTGCAGGATTCCTCAAGTTATCTTCTGAAGTGCTGACTTAGCAGTTGAGAATTATACTTTTTTTTTTTTAATCATAGAAAGTATATTTTCCTTCTTCAGTTATGACAGTTTTGCTGGGTATAGTAGTCAAGGTTGGTAGCTGTTTTCTTCTGGAGACTGAGATACTTTACTCCAAGTCCTCCTGGCTTTAGAGAAACTGTTGTGGAATTTCCTGTTATCTGATGTACCTGTCTTTATATGAGATTTGGTATTGCTCTAGCAGTTTTTCAAGTATATTTTTCATCATGTATACTGAATATTTAAACTATAATATGAAGTAGGGAGGTTCTTATTTGGACCTTCTGTAGCTTGCATGGGCATCTCTTTTAGGAAAAGTGTTTACCATCATCAAGAGAGACTAGGTTGCAGTGGGTCCTGAAAGTGGTGTTGTTGTTTTCATCTGCTAGGCTAGTACTTAGGCTGTCAGGCTCATTCCTCAGGACTCACAAGATTAGAATACAGTTGGCTTACTAGGCTAACCTTGGCTCTTTAGACATTGTCATCCAGGACTCCCAGATACCTGTTGCAAGATCTGGAGGTCCTTTGAAAGTTCATAGTTGGGTCATAGATGCTGGTTACACCTCTGGGTAATTGCTCAGAAGTCTTGCAGATGATGTACTTGCCTCTGAGTAGTCCTTGGAAATACATTGTCAGTGGTGCTTCATCACAGAACATGTCACAGATGTTAGTTATTTGTCTGGACCATCTTTCAGGTATCAAGTAGGGAAAGTTAGGCCTACCCCTCCATAATGCTTTGTGATGTGGGTCACCATTGAAACCTAGGTATAGGTTCCCCTGTAGTCTCTGGTCCCTGTCAGACTTCCCCCTCCCTGGATATTGTGATTTTTGTGTGTGCAAAGTTTCTTCCCCTAATTTAGAGGAGAACGTCTGGGTACCAAGGGTACTAAAAATGTCCAAACACCCACCAAAACCCAAATCCAGAAGTCTAATTGAAAACACACAAGAAACAGGCAAAACCAAGACATTGCTCCTCTAAAATTTACTAATCTTATAACAGGACTGCTAATGATAACAATATCATAAGTATGTTCAAAGAAATCAGAGTACACAAATAAACTCCCAAAGGAGTTCCAAGATAGCACAAACAGCTGGCTCATTCCACTTTTATGTCACTTACATCCTATTAACCTCTTCCTCAACATGTCTTTTATCATTTCATAGTCATGGCCCCTTACTTTGATAGCCTGTACCTATAGTCATTCCCACTTATATATGAATGTTATTTACTAGTAGGTACTAGCATGTGAGAGGGAACATGGTATTTTTATCTTTTGACCTTAAGTTACTTTGCCTATATCATGTTTTCTAGCTCTATTTATTTTCTTATATATTTCATAATTATATTTGTTTTTATAGCAAAATAAAATGTCATTGTGTATATATACACTATATATTCACCATTCATTTATCTATTGATGGACTTCTATGCTAGTTCTTTCCCTTGATGTTATGTATAACATAGCAATAAACATGGATGTGTAGGTATGTTTGTGGTAGGAAATAGAGTCCTTTGAATATAAGCCCAGGATTGATACATTAAGGCAATATAGTAGTTCTATTTTCATAAACCTTCATATTGATTTACATATGGATGCACTAGGTATTATTCTCACTTGTATCTAATGAGAATTCCTCTTTATCTCCTTGACAGCATTTTCATTGTCTCCTTTATTGATGATAGACACTGTTACTAATGTGAGTGGAGTGAGATGGAATCCCAAAGTAGTTTTAGTTTGCATTTCTCTATGGTCAAGAATGATGAACACATTTTAAAGTACTTACTGGACATCTGTATTTCTTCTTTTGAGAACCATATATTCATTTTACTAGCATATTTTTATATAAATGTTTTGAGATTATAATATAATTACATTTCGCCCTTTCCTTCCTTCCCTTCAAACTCTCCCATATACTCCACCTTGCTCTCTTATAAATTTGTAACTTCTTTATTAATTGTTGTCATATGCCTATATGTATGCACTTATATATTCATACATATAACCTATTACATTTATGTTTGTTTGTAGGACTGATCATTTGGTATTGAATAGCCCATTGATGTGCTCATCCCTGGGGGAGGCTATTTGATGAGAGAAAGAGAAAATGTGTGTTTGAATTTTGTGATTTTTTTAATATATGCAAGATAATGGCCTATATGATGTATTAACTGGGATAGATTCCTTCCCATTCTTGACTCTGTCTGTTCACTGTCTTGATAGCTTCCTTATAGTACTTTTAAATTTCAATAAAAATATGCTGTATGTTACAACATATGACATATAAAATAAAAATATATAAACTATAAACACGAAAGCAAATTATATGTAATCTGCTATATATATTTTTATATATAGCAAATTATACACAGATAAAAATCCATAAATTTCTGCACTTATTAATTTGGGAGAATGTTTACTGTGGTATTATAGTCCCAATCAGAAAGTCTCTGTCTATAAGCTGTGCCTTGAAATGAATTCTGACGTTTTCTGTTAGCAGTTTCAGTGTTTGGGGATCTATTTTTATGAATGGGTTTTTTTTTTCATTTTTGTTCTCTGAGAATTTCATATAATATATATTGATCTCAGTCACCCTCCTGCCCTGACTTTCTCAACTCCTCTCAGATCTATCTTCAATGTACCTACTCATACAACCTTGGATCCATCCTCTTTGTTTATAAACCTACTACTCTAGCAGCTTCCTAAAAAATCCACATGCACACATGTCAAAAAAAATTCAAAATGTAGTTATCCTACAATGGGCAAAAAGCTCCTACTGGACACTAACAAATAAAATGCTCAGGACCAGGAATGGATTCCTTCTTTTGGAGTAGCTGGTCAGTGAGATCCCATACACCCCCAAACATTACAAGCTATTGCTAATGTTCTTGGGTTGCTATCCAGAACTTGACAATAAGACTCTATTATGAAGATCCCACACACTTGAGTTATACATGGAGAAATCAAGTTAGTACTCACCTGGAAGCTTCATCCCTTAATGGCCAGCTGTCATAGTGCTGGAAGGTACTGTGCATGCTACCGGAGAAGAAAAGTAATCATCATAATTACCCAGCAGTGAGCTCTGAGAGCTACAGTAATGACTAGCCTGGTAAGACATGCTCACTGGTGCAGGAGTGACAGGTACATTTGGGAACAACTAACCACTTTCAGATTGGATTTAGGTCCCATTCAATAATAGAAAATCCATACCTGGCACTTACTGGGGCCAAGAAACTGTGGTTTGATAGGTCATAGATCCCGGGGGAAAATCCCACTACAATTATTCTGCTAAATACACATCGTATCAAATCAACTAGTAATTGTTATAGTTACATATTAGTACAACTCTCAGCCCTCATCAAAGGGATTCTTCTCTTCAGCAGGTGTCTATTAATACAGAGACCCACAATTGGTCAAGGTGAATAGATTAGGAGACTGCAGAATGCTTACCCCTGAATGAGACATCTATGTCACATCCCTTCCTACAAACGATCCGGGATCATTGCATAAGAGGGGGCAGAAAGACTGTAAGAACCAGAGGCGGTGGATGACTACAAGGATACTTGTCTGGACACAGCAGGGCAGCTACACATATGAACCCACATCAGTAGTAACAGCATGCACAAAGATGTGGGCAAGCTCAAACCACACAAAATCACTGTTTGGAGAAGAGAGATGGCCATAAAACCCACCCATAGTGGCGGAGCTATTGGCAATCAATAACAACTGGGAAAGGGAGAATCAGTTTTGTTTTTTTTTAATGTGTAACCATTGACAATTGAATTTTGCTCCAGTAAAAGGCCACATATCCCAGAGTATATGAGCAGCACAATTCATAATTTAATTAAAGTTTTTCGCTTTGAATTGGTATTTTTGTAAGAGGTGAGATGTGCATATATTTCTGTATGTAGCTGTCCAGTTTTGACAGGACTGTTTTTGTATGGTCAGTCTTTACTATAGCACATGACTTTGGCTCCTTTGTTCAAATTAGGTGGTCATAGTGTTTGGGAGGATTTATTGTTAAGTACTCTATCCCATTTTATTTTCTGTGCTAATACCATACTGTCATGGTCACTATGATGCCAGTGGTACATGAAGCCAGGTGTTAATGATAGCTTAGGCTGTGTTTTTCTGCTAAAGATTTATCTGGCTGTTCATAGCAATTTTGTTTCCATATGAATTTTGAGATTTTTTTTTCTAGTTCTGTGAAGAGTGCACTGGAATTTTGATTAGAGTTGTATTGAATTTGCAGATTGCTTTTGGTAGTCATTTTCTCAATATTAACTCTGACAACCCAACAGTGTAGAAGATCTTTCCATCACTTTTTATATCTTTTCCTTTTTCTTTGTAGTGTTTTAAAGTTTTTATAGTATATACCTTTCACTTCCTAGTGAGTGCAGGTACCAGCAAAGGCCAAAGGCAATGGATTCCCTGAGGTGGATTTACAGGTGGTTTGAGAGACACCATACATGGTGCTGGGAATCTAACTCAGGTGTTCTGGAAGAGCATCTATCCAGCCATGTAGTATTCCTGGCTATTTTTTTTAACTATTTTTTTTTAACTATTGTGATTTTTTTTAAAAAAGTTCTTTCTCAGAAAATTCATTATTTGTTTATGTGAAAGCTACTCATTTTCATATATTGATTTTTTTTGCCCACAACTTTATTGGAAATGTTTTATCCTAAAAGTTTTTGGTAGAATATGAAAGGTCTTTTAATTACAGAATCATATCTGCAAACATTGATAACCTGACTTCCTCCTTTTCTACTTGTATCTCTTTCCAATTTTTCTCTTGTTTCTCTAGCTGAGTTTTTCAACACTGGAGTGCATAGGGGTGGATGGAGTAGACACCCTGTCTCTAAAGGAAATGTCCTTAGCTTTTCCGTTAGTGCACTTTTGCCTATAGGCTTGTCTTATGTAGCCTTAACTGTGCTGAGGAATATATTGTCTACTCCTAAAATCTCCTGTACTTTTATCATGAGGCATGGTAAGCTTTAAGAAATGCTTTTTCTGCATCTATATAGATAATTATGGATTTCTTGTTGTGATATGTATATGGATCTACGTATGTTGAATCAAATTTGTGTCCGTGGCATGAAGCCCACTTGGTCATGGTTCGCGATCTTCTTGATCAGTGTGGTGGTTAGAATGAGAATGGCCCCCATAAGATCATGTGCTTTCAGCTCTGTTTGAACAGAAATAAAGATATTTTAGGACAAACTCAAGTAGTTGATCAATTTTCCCTCTATATATGTGTCTTTCTTTTCTAATTTACTATTATTTCATTCACTTTGGAAAGCCTCTTGTGAAAAAATCTTAGATTCTATTAGTTTGTACATGAGCTTGTTTGAAGATTTTATATGGTCATTCATTTTGTCAAAGTAGGCATCTGGATTCTTTCTTAGATATTTCAACTATATGAGTGATTTTGGCTTCTATTACAAAGCAGTTGTGGGATGTGAAACGGGTTATGGCAGGTCATCCCATAATTTCTGTGATTCTTTTTGTATTTTGTGCATCTGTTTGGATGGTTTGTCTTCTAGTTTTAACATTACCCTTCTCCAACCCTATTTGGTGATTGACATTTCTGTGAGTCCTGCTTGAGGAGTCTTCAATAGGAATAGCATTTTCTGGAGCTATTTAGAGGGAAGTGCATTGATGCCACACACTTAGTTATCTGCAGTCTTGACTTTTCCTCGCTGTAAGAATCTTTTGCATTATGTTTCTTATGTTACAGAGAAAATGGTGTGCTACTTTGGGGGGACAGTGTGGAGATTGCTGTTAGAGGAAGGGCTATCAGCATTTAAGCAGATGAATGAAGAAGGGATGAGGAAAACCTTCAGGAGGAGCACAGTGTGAGAGGGGAGGAGTACAGGCATGAGGAGGAGCACAGTGTGAGAGGGAGGAGTATAAGCTACAAGCATGAGGAGGAGCAGGAGTCCTGTCATAGAGTTGGAAACAGAAGAAAGGAATTTTATGGGTGCAGGAAAAAGAGGACAGTTAGTTGTAAAATATCTATTCTGGTAAGATAGAGGTTAGAACACAGTTGGCTAAACTGTACAAACCTGCAAATAATTGTATAAAAGAGTATCACAGAAGCTAGACTACTAACTATTAGAGGAAATGACAAGAAAAGGCTGCAACATAACATAAAAAAACAGAGTCAGGGTGAAAAGATGCAAGGATACCAACTAACCGAACAACAGACTAAACAAAAAATAAAACACAATAAAAATAAAAACAGAAAATAAGTAGGAGGTAGAGGTGTTGGCCTGTTTTCTCATATGTGCTGTTTACTTTCTATTCTCCAACCCAGGGTTCTGACACGGGTTGGGGCTGGCATGCAATGGTGGTGAGTACAAGCAATAACGTGGTACACCAAGAAGGAGGTCAACTCTAGTGCCTGTACTCCCAATGGCTCATTAATGATGTCTGGACATTTTCCTGCAGTTGCAATTTTTCTCCACCTTTATTCTGTCATTGCCTGTCCTCATGACTCAATTACTACTTCTTCAAACCCTCTGCAAGCTTGCATTTATTCCCAGAATGTGAGGCATTTTGGTACAATGTCATCCCACTAGTTGACTCTGTATACATCAAGCTGACCTGCAGGTCCACACCTCAGGCATTGGTGTGCATTAGTGGTTTTGAAAAGGTTTCTGTTGCCCTTGGCCATGAGAAAATCAAGGTTTGGGAACCTTTGAATAATTTTTGGTATCCGTATCTGGTATATTTTATCGCTGTGATAAAACGCCAAGACGAAGGCAACCTGTACAAGAAAGAGTTTACTTTGGGCTTTTGGTTCCAGAGGGCTAGAATCCATAATGTTGGGGACAACAGGCAGCTGAAACAGCAGCTGAGAGCTCATGTCTTAATTTACAAAAGCAAAGAGAAATCGCTGGAAATGTCAGGAAGTCTTTGGAAACTTTAAAGCCCACCGCTAATAACATACTCCCTCCAGCAAGGCCACACCCCCTAATCCTCCCCTAATAGCCAACACCTGGGGATCAGGTATTCAGATGCCTGAGCCTTAAGGAGGACATCTCATTTAAAGCACTACAATGAGAAAAATGACACCAATTAATATATGGGGATATATAATTCATACACTAATACCTTGTGAAGTAACATTTAATGTGTTTGTCTTAGGGAGGGTTTCTGTTGCTGTGAAGAGACGCCACAGCAACTCCTCAAAAGGAAAACATTTAATTGGGTGGCTTACAGTTTCAGAGGTTTAGTCCCTTGTCATAGCGGGACATGGCAGCATGCAGATAGACATGGTTCTGGAGAAAGAGCTGAGAGTGGAGAAGGAGGTACATCTTGATCCCATTGGCAACAGGAAGTGGTCTGAAACACTGGGTGTGTCTTAAGCATATATGAGACCTTAAAACCCACCTCCACAGTGACACACTTCCTCCAACAAGGTCATACCTACTCCAATAAAAAGACACACCTCCTAATAGTGCCACTCCCTATGAGCTCATGGGGGCCAATTACATTCAGACCACCACAGTAGTCTTAAAAGTGTTTAAGGTTACTGTAAATCCGTACAATGGAAAATGCCATTGGGAGGATTTTTAAAGCAAGACTGTTATCTTTTTGTTTATTTATTTATCATATGCTGGAGATCAAATCCAGGGCCTCATGCAGGAAAACCAAACATTCTACCAACTGCACTATATTCTCAACTTAAAAGAACGGTTTTTGAATAGGTAAAACTGTCACTGTTCAATAATTGCCGTTGAGTAGAATCATGCCACGTAGATAAATATAATAATTTTAGAAGTCAAATCTCAGTTTGATCAAGGTTTAAAAAACTAAATATAGATCATATGAACAAATATTTCTGAGGTTTTAAATTTAATTGAAGACAAGTTTTAAAAGATTAATAGATAGCAAGGCCTTACTGATGAAGGCATGAGACACTTCAGACACAGAACTTGGAGTAACTGAGCTCAACTGACCCAGAAGTCTCATCCCTGAAGAATGATTCTAACAGCATCAGAAGGTTCTATGCAAGATGTTAAAGGGGAGGAGCATTTGGTAGTCTTACGTGGTTATTTAGTCAATGAACCACAAAAATAACTGGCCTGACATAATTTGCATTGGTGAAACGGTGGTGTTTTTATCTTGTGGGTTACCAGCAGCAGTCTGATTGAATTTCAGTCTTGCTCAACAGGAGGAAAATCACTCATGGTACTATACACCTAGCCAGCACTCATGGCTAGAAAGGTCATAGATCTGAGAGGAGGAACCTACTACCACCACTTCCATTAACCAGTATAATTCTGAACTTTACTCTAAATACTTGACCCACAGATTACTGTAGATCATACCTTGTCAATGAAGGTTTTTTGTTTTGTTTGTTTGCATTGGTAGACCATTACAGAAAGCCACAAGTGGTCAAAATGTAAAGGACAACTGACTTTAGGGTACACAGCCTTAGTGGACTCATCTATAATACAACTCCTCCATATAAGCCTCAGGGGCCATCACTGAAGAGAGGGCAGAAAGATTTGTAAGAACTAGAATACCAGAAGTATGCTGGGAGATTGTGCTCTCTAGCTAAGCAAAGGAAACTACATCCATGAAATCTAACAACATGGCTACCTAAAAAGATCTGGACAATTCCAGCAGTAATTGACATCTAAACGTGGAATGAAGATATCTCATGGGGACCCATAGCGAAGTGAAGAGCTACTGGCAATTAACAACTACTGAGGAAGGAAGGATGAATTAGTCTTCCCTAGGAGTAAGCCCCATAATTGGTTATCCAGTACCAAGTTATCAACCCTACAATCATGTCCATGCAAGCACCACTAAACAGACTTCAGTAGGTTATATTTATGTATCTATCCATTGTGTGTATATGTAGAAAGAATAATTTAAGAAGAGAGGGTATGAATTTGGAGGGGGAGTCATATGGGAAGTGTTGAAGAGAGGAAAATTATGTGATTTTATTTTAAAAGGTAAAAGCAAAAAAACCATTGAGAGACAAATGAAGTTGTTTTATCATCCTGAATTTTTGAATCTACTCTCTTTCATTGCATATATAGTACATACATGAAGCATATACATGTATAGTATATATGTTATATATGTCTATTCTAAGCTGTATAGTATACAATATTTAGTAAAATATATGTAGTGTTAGAAAATCATTCATGCTACCAGTAATAGTCAAAAGGGACTATACTATTTTTCTATAATGGGTAAAGGAAATCATGAAGTATCTAATTTATTAACTTGAATTATTCCTCAAAATTATTGCTTATTCCTGTAGTGAACTTTCAAAACAAAAGTAATGTATTTGTATGTACATATACAGAAAGGGAGCTCTCCAGCCATGCTGAAGGGAGGAAAGGAGGTGATGTAGTGAATCTTGATTGAATTACAGTCATTTAAAGAAAAATGGAAATTGAGCTTATTAACTAGGATAAAATATTAATGTTGATAAGGAAGAAGAATAATCATTAATTTTGTGTTCAAATTAAGTTGAAAAGCTGATTACTAGCTCAAATTATACAATAAAATATTTGCTGTATGTAATCACATATCGTAAAACACACGAAGAGTTACCTCCCCTCCCCCAGTATTAATTAGTAGGCTGTTATCTATCAATATGCTGCTGTGTCTGCAATCAAGGATTACCCCTGGTGCACGCGCGCGCGTGCACACACACACACACACACACACACACACACACACACACACACCAGAAACAGAAGCAGGAAGAGAAGGAGGGATAGAGGGAATAAAGGAAAAGAAAAATCTGACTATGAAAACCATACCCTTGACATAATATTCCAATCCTTTGATCTCAGCACTACTTGAATAAAAATATAGCTAGCAATATGTTTATGATGCTAAATGTTCAGATTTGGAGAAAGAGAAAAAAAATCATAGACTCTATCAAAGCAAAGACTATCAAATGATTTTGGCCTAATGAAGCCCAACTTCAACCTGAGTGTACACATGTTGTTCTTAACTAATTATCACATCAACTGGCTTTTAAGTCGTCAGGAATATGATAATATGATGTCATACCTGTAGCAATTAAGGCAAACTTCATAGTCCTTACAGACATTTGCTATGTTTGTAGTGGTTCAAAAAATCCATTAGAGGGCGGTAAAATCTTGCGTTAAACTAAGCAAATGTAACAACAAAAGGCTGAAATCTCTGCTTCTTTAGCTCTGAATTCCTTTATTTTCTGCAACACAATCTTCAAACTGAATTGCAAACCTCTGTTATTTAGTTGTGAAGCTACAAAAGACACCAGCTTCAGACAGGCTTTCTCTCTTATAAGTGTGCTTTGTTATGGTTAAAAATAAGCGATGTAGCAATTACCCTCAAATTTTATTTTAAAAGATCACTTTAAGCAGTATAATGTAATACATTCTTAGAAGCAAGTAGCAAGCCTACCTGCAATTTAAAACTTTAATGCTATACTTGTTTTTAAAAGTTGACTGTTAATTTTAAAGTACATATATTTTATTTGCATCTTATTTTGTAAATAAAGACTCAAATCAGTCCAAGTAAATTTGTGAGCTTTAGAACACAGCTTACAGAGCTGGCTTATATAATTAAGGGAGAATCTGTCACTGATACCATTTTATCTAAATGAATTTTCTGTGACACTGGAGGGATGTCAAGGACCCATCTCCAGTGCTGTCTATGAGCCTGTACGGTGAATTAAAAATTATTGCACCACAGTGTTTTAAATTATGCATTTACGAAGACATGGCATTAAAGAACTGTTAGGTGTGCCAGCTTCCCCAATAGTGAATCAGCTCTGTAATGCCCTCAGCAAGGGGGAGCTCTGGCTGGCTCAGGAGGGAGCATTTGACTCCATAGGGAGACTTCTGCCACAGAGGCTGGAAAAGGCTGATCATCGGTGCATTGCCCAGGTCAATGGGAGTCCCTGTCTTTGCGACTTGACTAGAATAATGACCTTCAAACCTTCTTAACCACAACCATATGTCCCTTGCAGTATCATTGATAACCTGGACTGTGTATTTAACTTGAATCAATTTCCTATAAAAGATGACATTAACATAATTCAGAATCATGTTCCTTGAGAATCAGGCAAAGAGAAAAATGAATACAGGGAAATATTTTAAATTATAAAAAAACCAAAAATTTAAATAATGAAAAAGAGATTATGATGGATCTGATATCTATTTGAAAATGTAGAGCTGAAAGTATATTTCTAATTACAAAGCCTTTTTATTAGCAGCTCCTACTAAGGGGTGAGCTTTGGTGCAGTATTACATACTACTTCTTTTGTGTGAGACCTTTCAATAGTCTTTCACTTTCCCTTGATGTCAACACCAACAAGAATGAAGAATCTCATTTTACATGTATAATGGGAACTAGATTACCATTTACATTTTTAAAAACTGTATTACATCTGTGTGTCATGGCATGCCCACAGGTGTGCCATGGCCTGGACAGTAGTCAGAAATTGGTTCTCTCTACTATGTGCAACTCCAGGATTGAAGGCAGATCATCAGGCGTGGTGGCATGTGCCTTGTTTCACTGACTTTTGTCTCACATTCTATTTACATTTTTAATGACAGCACATGGTCCTCTGAGTGACATGGAGCAGGGAGCATGATCAGAGATTACCAGACACTCATTTGGAGAGAAGATCCAGTTAATCATCAAAAAACATGCATGGCCTCATTTCTGCCCTTTCTGTGGACCCACCAGAATCCTGTCTGTAAGTTGGAGAGCCAAGGAAGAAAATGCTCCCTGACCCAGCCTCTTCAGTCTCCACAGAAGGACACACTAATCCCCACATTAGGCAAAATTATTTACTTTCTAAATTCTACGTGTGGCATACATTGAATCAAAGGCTGTGGCAAACACTAGAGATTCATAAACCAGAGAGGAAAGGCTCAAAGAGCAACGCTGTTAGGCACACGTGCAGAGCTAGAAGCTGGCTTCAATATCATTTAGCTTTCTATGTCCAGTCCATCACAGCTTTCCATAGATCCATTTGCTTGTGTCAATATGGCCTTTGTATTCCCCAGAAGTTGGTTGGTTTATTTGTTTGAAGGGAGAAAAATCATTCTAAAATAGTAAATTGCCTTTTGAGGATTAGATCTCAGTCTCACATCCTTTATATATCTTGATACAACACACTGCTTTCATTCCATATTACCAGAATTCTATTCATCTGTCCATCCCTATGATTAGACAGTCAGCTTGCCACATCCACACCGACTCCTAGTTTGCGTCACAGAATCCCTCATTTCTGGTGCCACACAGAGGCTAAAAATAATTTTGAAGGATGTGGGAAAGTAAGGTGATGTCATAAAAACAGAAGGGGCGCTATTGGGAAAGAGTAGGACAGCAAGAGAGGGCAGGGCAGAAAAGTAGAAAGATAAAGAAAAACAGGAAAACAGTTCTAGTGCTGACATGTGTAATGTAAAACTGCTAGTGCCTTCCATGCTATAAAGAAGCAGAAATACAGCTAGAGTGGGATTCAGGTAAGGATTTGAACAACTTGATATACATACTTTATTTCCCCCTTCCTGTTAATGTGGCAGGCATCACTAATTGATCTTGCCTACCCAAACTGGTGAGACCCCATCTCTAGACAGCCATGATGACATTGGGTGAGTTATTTCAGACCTTAATATCAGTCTTCTGCTTGCAGAGAAAAAGTAGAAAATGATGAGGATACTGTGGTGTTTTGAATGAAAGTGGCCCTCACAGGCTCATGGGGAGTGGTAGTATTGGAAGTATGGCTCTGTCTGAGTAGCTGTGGACTTCTGGGAAGAAGTGTGTCACTGAGAGTGGGCACACTCTCTTCCTGCTGTTTGCTGATGGGGATGTAGAACTCTCCTCTGCCTCTCCAGTACCAGGTTTGCCTGCATGCTGCCATTCTTTCAAACATGATGGTGATAGACTAAACCTCTGAGATGTAAGCCAGCCCCAATTAAATATTTTCCTTTATAAGAGTTGCCATGGTCGTGGTGTCTCTTCACAGCAATAAAACCCTAAGAAAGAAGTTGAACAGTAGAACTTGGGAAGCTATATGAGCTCTCACAGTGGACCAGAAACATGACACTATTTCTCTGTGCTGATGAAAACTGGAGTGGTGATGAAGAGAAGATGGTATGCCGAAACATTGATGTATAATCCATTCATCCAATGGAGTAGAATGCCACACAAGTGCCCACTTACCAAGCTTCTAGTTACAGCCACAATGACCCAAGGGAGCTCAAGACCTCTACTACAGGATACTCTGACATTATTAAAATAAACCTCACTGTGCATTATGTGACATTATGCATACTGGATACAGGCTCCTACTTTGCTAAGTTTGTGGTGGGCACAAAAGAGGAATCTTGAATATTTAATGCCTGGGATGTTGGAGGTACTATACCAAATTGTTAACATAAGTCATTTTATTTAAACCCCCAACACCTTCCTGTTGTCAGCTTTATGTAGGAGGGGAGACACCAGGGAAGTTAAAAATACCCAAAACCAAGCAGCTACCAGTTAGGACTCTGTCTATGATTTCACATTGCATTGCCTCCAGTGGCCACTCAGACAGGAGGCCTTGTGTACCTCTCTATTTCTGGATTCATTGGAATCAGGGAAGGAAGGCAGCATCTGCCCCTTATGGTCCTTGACCAAGACACAAAATTTCCAAGGGGAAATGAAGGCAAATAAGAACCAGAAAAAGGAGCATAAGCTGAAATCCCTATTCTGAGCTCATAACTTAGTTTTCGCTTGAATTTTTTTTTGTGTTAAAATATTGTGACTATTGTTTTAGAGCTATAGCTAGCACATCAAGAAATCACATTCACTAAAACATGCCATTCTTTCTCATAATAGAATTTGGAGTCAGCAAAACAAGAGCTCCACTGTTCTTTAAAATGATACTGATATTTTGATTGAGTGCCTTACATCTTAAAAGCGGACATATTTTTCAGTGTGAAAAAAATTAAACTGGAGAAAGACACACAAGAGGTGTGTGAAGAACAAATCGTTAAGGATAAATACAGAGAAGATTGTACATTGGAAACTTTGTGCCTTGCCTTAAAAATGATCAACTGGACAGAGGGTTTCAATCTAGTCAGCCTTGGTCATTAATTTTTGAGTTGAAATGTATTGTCTACTTCACCTTGAGCCTGGGGAGTAAACATGGGTATTTGAGTTTAGCCTAAAGCATTGTGGAAAGAGATGGAATGCAATCTCTGGACCTCTGTGTAGCTGGTGGCCTACAGCAAAGAGTTGAGGTTTTAATGGTTCTAAAGCTCAGAACGGTATTCCAAGTGTCCAAGAGAATGGAAAGCAACTATAAAAAATGATTGACGTCTTCTATAAGGTAGACTTCCACTGCCAGTCATCTAAATATGATTCATTAATCATACTACAAGCGCGTGACAGCTGACTGACAATAACAGATTCTCCCCCCGAGAAAGCTACATTGAAACTTAAGAGCAGCTTATTAATGTTGATGCTATTTAAGCTGCATGCCATGCATCATACGGAAGGCAGGGAGCTTCTTGCCGCCTAGCATAATTGATTCCAGTAGAACTTGTTACCACAGTGTGCATTACAGTCTTCTGATGCTGCCCCAATTACAGAGGGCTGATTGGTTTTACAAGGGAAAAAAAACAAGGGAGTAATTTCTGATTTAAATTACCCAAATTATTAAGACATTTTTATAAAAAATAATTTTAATTTATTTCTCCAACTTGAGGACTTCAATAGTCAGGATGTAAAAACATTGTCAATTGAGTGTTGGTGTCTCCACAGCTGCCACAGCGCTGTGGACTTCAGGCCTTTGTATGCTGTATTTGACTATTTTCCATAGCCGTGGCCTCTGCATTTAGTTGTGCTGTTTCCTGAGATAGCCCAAAGGAAGAAGAAAAGTCAAATTTGAAATAAAGTACAAGATGAGAAGATAAAAAGGTATAAGAAGAACGACTTGTTAGGACTAAACCTACAGGTCAACCTGGGGAAGACACCAAGTCACCCCACAACTAGGTTTTGAAATTTATGAAGCTCCTGACACAAAAACACACTATGACTTTACAGCTTCTGGGATGACCATTAATGCTACCTATGAGGACATGCCTCTGAGTCTTTCTCCCTAACATCTTCCCGTGTGTCACACCATCCCATCCCTCTCCTGGCCCCCCATTTCTCTCCTAGTTCTCTGGATTTCTGATTTGACTCTAATGGATCTAAAATAAAAGAGCTAGGGTTTGGATCCTGGTTTCAGCTTTGCCCAGTAGACAGCTGAGGCTGAGTGAATCAGTTGTCTCTAAAGTGATGATACATATATCCTGTCTCCAGGGTTGTGTACAATTTACAGGCACACACAGACATTAGAAATGTTTTCTGATCAATCAGTATTGTTAATGTTAGGGAATGGTTTTGGATTTTAACTACTTTGTGTTTAGAATTAGATTTTTTGATACATGTAATCTGACCATTAATGAAGCAACAGATAAGAATTCAGACTAAGAAAGTTTTCCACTGAAATGGATTGTTAGGGATTATCTAATTCCACAGTTCAACAGTAGGGAGAACTCAGTTACAGGCACTTTTAAATAGCTTGCTTTAAAAAAAAAGTCTTTCTGTAACTATGAAGAACAAATGTGTGTTGAATGTTGACTCCACATGACCTGCTTGTTTCTAGTGAAGGGTGTAAAATGGAGCTCTTCCTATGCATTCCCACCTTTCCAAACACTGCTTGATAATTCATTATTTTGTACTAATTGATTGGATTTATGTTAAATGTATTAACTGCTATAGTAATTATTTCTTGCTGTTTTTATATCTCAATATGATAGAAAAGAGGTGTAGCCTATTGGGAAAACAAGATACAAAAATCACTTTTTGACCCCTACAAGGAAACTGAAAGTATTCGTTGTCACAGTACAGGAAATGAGGACTCTCTCCTACAGTGATTTAGTGGTAAAGTTATACCAACAAAGGGGATATTTTAATGAGATTGGTCATTAAGTGGTCTAATCATTTGCATTATTGAAAGCTTAAATTATTATTTTACATATCTGAAATTTAAAGTCTTCTAGTTTTACATGGAGGATTATAGATCATGCCACCTGACTTAGAGAAATTGCTTTTGCAGCCTCGTTCCTTTTGTGGTTTTTGTTATATATACTTCGAGAAATAATATATATTCTCATCTCATCAGCCTCAGCTAATATGCCTATTTTTTTCCTTGAGTGTTTTTATGGGTATTTTTTTTAAAGAAACTGATTTAATAGATACAGCTCCTCCCTCAACACAAAACACAGAGCCCAGCAGGAGCTGTTAAGTACCTTCTGAGTTTATTGTTTTATGAGTAGCTGATTCTCATTATACTTAGCCAGCTTCCCCTAGGTGCAGAAAATATGGGTCAAGTCCTATTTCCGTGGCCTTATTAAGTCAGGTAGCATTTTTAACCATCTATGGCTTGTTTTCAAGATACTTTCCCCAAAGATGTTTTAAAAAGCCACTTTCCCTGTATTTTGCATGATTATTTTCCTACAAACATCAGAATGTTTAGTCTATTCTGCTGTAAGCATTTTGCATCTTGCCAATTAAAATCCTAGCCTCTTGGCCCCAACTTCCTTCCCCTGCTTCGCAGGAGCATCTGTTTTCTCCACATTCTTGTGTAGTTTAACTGGAAATGCCAATCAGTGATGATTGATCACACTTTCAGACAACAGCCTGGACCCTGGTATGGCACTCCACATGCATTTGCCATTTTGATTAATGAACATGAATCAGGGGTGACAATTCACATTTGTGAGTGGATGAAAAGAATGATCAGGAATGCTTGTGGGGAAGCTGCAGCTCCTATTGCAATTGCACTGAAAACAAACGGGCCTCTGAGACCCCCTTGCCTGTCACCAGGGAACATCTGGAATGGGAAATAAAACATAGGCTGTCCCAGCCCTTTTCCATTATCTTGATCTCATGAAAGATCTTTACTTTGAAAGCACAAAAGCACCAAGTGATTCTGAAATATCATTTCTGTGTTTACACATACTCCTGGAGGCTCTTCCCTTCACTACCAAATAATGAAGTCCTAATAATTGATGTTTGAAAGAGAATGGTGAACATATTTAAGTGTATTATCTTAACTTACATAAACAATAAAAATTAAGTATTTCTTTGGTGTCTAGTCAAGGAATTTTATTTTTCCTTTCATCAATATTACCTTTAATAACATGATCTCGTCAATAAATAACCTCTTTTAACTTTGAAGCCAATGTAACAATGATATGTGACAAATAACCTAGCAGTATATACTAGGAAGATCTTATTTGTTTGCCTATGAATATCACTGGTGTAAGTGGGACTTACAGGTTGGAGTCTTCAAATGAAATATATCCTAGGTGAAACACATATAAAACATAATTTGTAAGTCTTATGTATTCATTGTAATTGACCTGCTTGACATTTATGCTGTTTGGTTGGTTGTTTTTATTGTTATTGTTTTGGGTTTAGTTGTTGTTTTAAATGGATCTTGCTATGTAGCCCAGCTGGACCAGAATTGTTATGTAGACCAGGCTAGCCTTGAACTCATAGATACCACCTACTCTGCCTCCTGACATTAATCTTAAAATACTCTAATTAAAATGGCCCAGTCACTGTACTAAGTGAGTATTAAATCTCTGTAATTACTTAAAACTGAAACATACCCAGGCTCACCACTTTCTTTATCTTCCCCCAGGAAGAAGCTATACTGATTCATTAAGTATTGCCACCCTGATGGTAAAAACCTAGGTCAGAGTTCAAAGAATATGTACCAATGATGCCTAGAAAACTTTCAGAATTATATTACCACTTTGAAGTTTATAAAAATACATGTCATTTTCAGGATTTGTTTCTGTCTTCATTTTATCTTACTTCCCTAGAAAATGGATTATTTCACTTTTTCTTTGTAGTTAAGCATCCTTTAAAGCCAACTGTAAAGAAGCCTCTGGAAGAGTTGGTTAAATTGGTGTCCATTTGCAAGAACAGCAAACCATTTCCTGTTGGATGGTTATCTGAACTTCCAGGAGTCTCAATAAAGTCCCAAATTAAAGAGGAAGAAATGAATCTTTATAAACAACATGAACAATAATATCAAAGTCATGCAATCTCTACTTTCCTAGTATTGTCTTCAACTGGTCTAGGCCTCACTTAGTCTAAATTGAAGCAAACACAGATGTAGAAAGTGGGTGGTGTGTTTGCTTTAATGTTTTTGAAAATGTCTTGTAACAATACAATGTGCTAGGTGCTGTGGATATGTATACCAAAGAAGAACACGACAAGGAGAGAAATGGGAGTAAGTGTGAGATCTTAACAAGAGCAAACTCAGGTTTGGGTAAAAAATCGCTGGAAATGAAGTCCCTCAGAAACAGAAAGAAGGAACAGGTCAATAGAGGTTGGAGAGGCATGAAGTAGTGTGGAGGTCAGAAACTGCAGAATCCTCCCCAGCTACTGAAGCACCTGGCAGACATGGGTAGATAATGCCAGGTGAAGCTCACAAAGAACTCCTGTGACTGGGAGAATACACACTGTTCTGAAATCATTTCAATGAAGAAAAAGTACACATAGAAATAACAAATGTGTGATCTTCTAGGATACTTAAAAAGGCATGAATACAAAAATCATACTTTATAGATTATTTTGTCAGGACCACCAGCAAAAGGATGATTGATTTTTAAGACAAGCCAAATTGCAATTGAAAACAATTAGATGTATACAGCTGACTGCTAAGTTTACCTTCGGTACAGCAGATACCAAATAACTAGGTTGGCAGATGGGCAGTAAGGTCATTCCATTGTTCCCCATCACTTGCGCTGATGTGTCAAGACCTACAGTCCAAGTCCATAAAGACAAGCTTAGCTGTCACCTACAGCATCTGAAGTTCATCTTGACATTGTTTTGCCTTGTCATATAAGGGGCCTTGCCTTCTTACACATGGAACACAGCTTTTAAGTCATAGGAACACTCTTTGAAAACCACATACAGTGTACTTAATGGTTGCTTGCACCTTCTCCACTTGCTGGCTCCAAAACTCCACTAAAGGTGGAACAAGAGACCTCTTGAAGCTGCCCAGGACATCTTCAGATGACTGCCCTAACAACGTTTCCTTATATTTTGGCAACCCTGTCTCTTTATAACCAACATTTTCTGGCCCCAATTCTGCATTCTATAACCACACAGTATATGGTCTTAAAATACCTGAAGGCATTTAAGATTAGTTACCTTCTAGTTTTATTAGTTCTCTGGAATAGGAGTTGGAGAAACTGAATCCAGCCACTGTTTGCAAAGTCTCTCACTGCATTAGTATATGCACACAGAGAATGCTGGCTACTCATGTCATTTGGCCCATTGATAAGTAGAAGCTGATTCGTGTCTAGTGTTGACCTGAAAACATGGCTCAGCAATGCCTTTTTCGTGTCTCTGGAAACTATGCTACAAAGTGACCCTATTTTAGTTATGATAAAACCTGCAGGATCAAAATGACTTCAGAAAAGGGAGGGTGTATATGCTTGAAGACAGTCAGGCAGAACACTATATAGTGCATATTTTTAGATAGCCTGTCTTTGATTTAAGAGTACACATTTCAGATAGTTTGCCTCCCCTTATACAAATTACCGTTCTCTCCCATCATAGCTGTCTTATATTTCTCCGTAGTATTTATCACCTGTTCTATATTCATCCCTTTGCCTGAAGTATTTTACTACAACATAAATCCCAACATTATTAGTTCCCACTGCCAAAACTTTAAATCCTCTGCTCTTCCCCTCTAAGTGATGTTCAGCCAGGTCTTCGTCATGAGTGTGGTACGAGTCAAGGAGGGACTGTCAGAGAGGCAGGAAATACATTCCCTCCAACATACATCCTTACAAGTTCTGTGCTGGCATCTGTACTGACTACGTCTTTGCTGTTACATATCTTCCCCAAAGATGTATTAGAGAGATCTTAATAACGAAATGTGAGAAGCAATTGTATAGAAAACCATAAACATACAGTAAGTGGAGGAGATGGGATTCGAACCCAGAGAAGATGGTGAGGTTAGGGAAGAGCTTTACTGTTTTAAGTCCCAGTACTAAGTCTAAGGGAAGCTTTACTGGAAAAAAAATGGAGCATACTTGGGACTAGGAAAATGATGTTTGGGAAATGTACAGGCTTGTGTGGAGACTGAAGGAGTCCTCAGAGAGATGCGGAGTTAGACCAAACCAGGAGACTTCATGCATGTTTTAGGGGTAGGGGCACCTAGCCTGCAAAGTGCCAGTCTTACTGGTTTCTTTCTTAGTTGATGTGCTTGCCCAGCAGCAATGCCATGGTTATTAATAGGACACTTCAATAGTGTGATGAGGCTAGAACACTTTTTAAGGTGGTATCAGTCACAATTGTGTAAAATACTTCTTAGCAGGAAAGATGTTCAATCAATAAAGTTGGATTTTTTTATTTAAAAAAAAACTTCTTAGAAAGAAAAGAAAAACTACATTCTAATGGTCTGTGGCAAAGACCTCCAAAGATACCCTAGTATCTTTCTGTGGTATTAAATTTTCCTGGGGAAGAGACCCTTGTGAAATGACACAGGATCTGATGCAAGAGAGTAGAAGCCAGAGAGAGATCTGTTTCCAAAATTAGCTGTTTTTTCATGTTTTAAGGAGTCTCCTTAGCGGGCCATAGTGAATGCAGGGTAGTAGTATTTAAGGATAGCCTCTGGGCACATTTAGATCTAGTTAGACCTGGAATTATTGTGTGTTCAGCATCTACCATCAGCAGTTAGATGTTTTTGAAATATTCATGAACTAAAATCTTGCAACAAATTTGTGAGAAATGCCGTGACTAAGACTGGCCTAGCCACACATCATTCTAGCTTTGTTTATTTCCCTGAATGGAAGTAAGACAGAATACCCCCTTTGCAGATTTTGTGTGTGTGTGTGAGAGAGAGGGGGGAGGGAGAGAGAGATCACAAAAGATAACACTCACAGGCCAACGAGGACAATGCTAGGCAGAAATGGGAACTGCCCAATACCCACCTGTGGATAGGGCCCCGTGTTAGTCTTGATAAATTGTAGTTCAGGGCTTTGGGTTCTCTCAACAATTCTGTTCTCTTTTAGCTTGTAATGCTATTATCTGCCCTGTAGTTACTGTGGCAAATGAGATAGAATAAAGTGTTATCAATGGGAATCTGGGTGTGGGCATGTGCAAACTGTGACACACTCCTAACTTCCTGAGTGTGGATGCATGTTAAAATGAATTTATTTTGAAGATGTTCACTCCCAGCAATGACTTACAACCTTTTAACTGGCAATCTTCTGAGATCCAACCCCATCAATTCAGCTGAACAATAAATGTCAGGAAATCTCCACACCGAGAGTGCGGAGGTTGAAACATTGCAGCCTGAAGCCAGCAGATGGCAGAAACACCCAAGCCTCTGAAATGGGAAATCCAGCTTCCCACAGCGGAGCTTTTCATTTTCCATGGAATTTCAGCTTACTTATAATGCCAAACGTATAAAATCTGCTGCCTCTTACTATACGGCTCTTGCTGAAAATAAGATGGGCATGAATGTGGGGTGCATGCCACAGCTCAAAGGCAAGGCCTGCACTGTCTTCCCCACTGAGGGAAGGAACAGCTTTCATTCTGAACACTGAAGGCTCAGGAGCTCATGCACTGTCCAAGTGCATTGTCAACAAACAGATGGCCTGTATCCTCATCCCATTTTTTGCGTTCACCTGATGCTCAGCGTGGTGAGAGCTTGCCTGGTCTATTTGGGAAGTGGGATGACAGTTCTGGAGAGTACTCAGGGGCCATCAGCTGTGCTGGGTCTAGTTAATAATGCTTGTGGTAACAACTCTGGGGCTCCACTGCTCTCCAGTTTAAAGGAAAAGCTGAGTCTGTAGAGCACAGGGGCTTCTCTTAGTCAGATTAGTAGCTGCAGATAGAATTCACATATGGACAAGGATGGATTTTTCTTATGTTTGGGAGAAGGGAAGATGATTTATGTGGGCAAGTGAAAGGTTATATAGAATAAAAGGGATATTAGTTAGACATTTTAGGCCACAGCAAGGAATTTAAGGCTAATGGGTTCCATCTGATCTAAAGCCAATTATGCTAATGGTTCTTCTAGCTAGAAGAGCCACAACCATAAGTCAACATACACCCTTGGCACCCTGAATTTGCATGGACTCCAGTGTGCTGCTTTGCTTCTCATTTTCTGCCTGCACTCAAACATAAAATCTCCCCTACTCTTTGATTTATTTGTGGCCTCTGGGGTGATAAGACTGAAGGAGTGGATAGTCCTACATGCTGAGTTTCATGTTGTATTCAGTTGCCCTGGAAGGAAAATAGACACAGAAAGAAAAGTTATCTTTCTTTGCAGGTTAATGGTTCTCATCAAATGGAAAGATACATTTTCATTCTTATGCGCAGAAAGTAAATGAATATGGCAGGCTGGCGTCCATAGTTTAATTAAACAGTTTATTCACTTTATAAATGGTTACCTTCGGATATTATATGAAGAGAGCAGAACTAAACATGGTCTGATCCAAAGCATTCTTTTTCTTGTCTTTTCTTGGAACCAGGCCAGGCTGGCTAATCATTCAGATCCTGGGGGAAAAAAATTAGTCTTGTATTGACAAAGGCAGGCGCTGAGTAGTCAGAATCCCACACCTGATCAACCTTAGACCTTTTCAGTTATCCCACTGAAATTCCTCTTCCTAGAATTTTCTAGAAACAGTGCTTGCCTTTTCCCAACTCTGTCTAGAGAAATTCTGTTCTAAACCGAGGAATTCTATGGGCTTCTAATTCTAAATGTTGCCAAAATACAGATTCAGATGAAGCTCTCAGATTTGTTTGGAATGCCAGATTTCCCAGTCTGCTGTGGTGATCCAGTTTAACTTTAGAATGTAGCCCTTACCTCTTGTATCAGGCCTACAGCTGAAACACAAAGAGAAAAATGCAATCTGAACTCCTTGGTACATTTAAAACATGTTAGCATCACATGGTAGCATATGCACGGCTTATGCTTTTGTATATGGAGAGCTGAAAATGGTACCTTTTCATAGGTGATAGGACACACTTGATCTAAAAGGCTTTCTAATTACCAAATAGAAATGTCAAACTAAAAGAAATAAATCCTAGATTTCTCTGCCACTCAAGATTATTTAACGATCACAATCAGACCAACAAAATAAAAGATACAATTATATACATATAAAAGATAAAGTATTATAGATGTGCCTCGTTCAGCTTTATTTGTTTCCCAGAGTCTGCAGATTTTGAAATCTAAGTAGATAAACCACCTTGTATAATTTCCAAACTGAACTGAGATGCAAATGTTTGCTTTATCCAAAAGGACACTCATGGCAGTAAAAAGCAAAGGTAACTGGCAGCTTGTATTAAGTTTGTTAGGGTGTATCAGGGAAACTATAGTGAAACTTTAAGGGCTTAGTTTGTCTCTGTCTTCCTTGGGTGAGTCATTAAGTCCTGGCATGAAAGTATGGCTGGACCTGGCTCTAGTTCGCACGAAATGTGGTTTAAAAACAAACAAACAAGCTCTAAAATTTAAGAATGAAGCTTATTACCACTTTCAAGTGAATATTAACAATTTCTGTGCAGGAAAAAAAGAATTTTTGAGACAAAAGAATTGGACATATTAAGAGTGTTGAAGGTTGACTGTGTAGCGGCTATGACAGTTTGCCTGCAAAGCACCTAGAAAAATTCCCAAACATTTAAAATGTTCTTCCCCCCATCTGCTCTGCATGGCCACCATCCCAGTGGGTAGAAAGTAGCAACATGAAGTCAAAGTGGTGGATCTAGGATAAAGGGCAAACAAGATAATCACAGCTTAAAAAGTTCTCCCTTTCCCACCGACCTTTTTTTTTTTTTTTTTTTTTTTTTTTTGGTATAAAACGCACTGTAATATCAGCAGCGCTGAGAAGCAATGTCTGTTTAAAATTTCCCCCAGCTTAGACTGAGCCTGGTCTGTCTGGCAAGCAGAGCACAGATGCTAAGCCTTGCTGGGTCATCAGTGACCATTCTATGGTACCTTTGCATGGAATAAGAAGAAGGCCGTGAGAACAG
The DNA here is from genome assembly GCF_049852395.1 of Peromyscus maniculatus bairdii. Classification (NCBI taxonomy): domain Eukaryota; kingdom Metazoa; phylum Chordata; class Mammalia; order Rodentia; family Cricetidae; genus Peromyscus; species Peromyscus maniculatus. Next base: position 61,978,552 of record NC_134871.1, read on the forward strand.
CATTTCTTTTTACAAGGGGCTGTGTGAACAGCTCCCAAGGGGCACAAGTGGCCTCTGGATGGGAAACACATGCACAGCAACAGTAGAGGCAGATGTATGAATGTTCACTAGGAATCAGCTTGATTTTTTTTTCTGTTGTTTACAGAAGCCCCCCAGAGTGGATCGAGACAGGGGTTCTGGACTTCTCTGTGATGGGTGGGTCTGCTGGACCTGGCAACATGTTCCATATACACACAATGATGTTCAGTATTTTCTTTCTTTCTTTCTTTCTTTCTTTCTTTCTTTCTTTCTTTCTTTCTTTCTTTCTTTCTTTCTTTCTTTCTTTCTTTTTTTTGGTAGCCTTTCTTCCTCCAGTTCACTGGTAACATCATTGGATTTTATTCTTTAAGTCAGTCAATTTTCCCAATTTAGGCATAAAAACCACAGGAAGGCAGCCTTGTTATCTGTTTTATTATAGCTTGATATTTCCAGTGACTTGGGGCAGCAACAACATATTTTGGTGTTGTTAAATGGAAATGGATCATTATATCCAAACGTTAAGTCTTTAGAAGAAAAATCTCATGTATAAATTTGCATTTTAAACTCCAGAAAGGGCACTTGGAATAATAGACTAAATTAGGAGACAAATTTGTGTTCTAATTGGGGTTCTCTAGAAACATAACCTGGCACAGACTTCACATGGGCTCAGACGTCTAGTTTGCGATTGAAGTAGTTCAGCATTCTGTCATCTCGGAACTGTATCTATTGAATTCGTGATGTCTAAAAGCAACTTGGCCTTATTGAGAGTCTCAATTACCCTTAGATTAGCTTTTATTCATTACCTCTCAGCTACTGTTTGTAAATAGAACAGAAAAGGAGACTGCTAAATCTATTGCAAGATCTGAATACCACTTGGCTGCACATCCTGACTGATGTAAAAAGTAAGCTGCAAAATTGAAAACTGCGGAGAAGGTGGGAATTGGCAGGAAATCTCAAGGCTTCATTTAAGACATGTTTTTAGAATGAGGCATTTTACCATCAATGATAAGAAAAGCTAAAAAATAAAAAAGATACCAAATAAAATAACAGAAAACAACAGAATTTTCCTTCATTAATCAACTTTGTTATTCTTTAAGAGGCCATGTACATCACACAGAGCCATTGTGTGGAGTGTAGAAGACCCTGCTCCTTCCAGGGACTTGCAGTAGAAATTTCTGTGTCTCTCCAGGCTTTCCCTCAAGTTTCTGCTTTATGCAGTGCTGACATTTCCGCAAATCTCCTCTAAACATTATGAGAGTTAGAAGTGGCTTTTTATTTGCCATGCTAGCTATGACTTAGGATTGTCTGGGTAGCCCCTTTGGGCTTTATTGAAGCATGTCAACAGCCTGCAGCAATAACATTTGCTCCGCCTGCTGCAAGGTGATGTATCGATATGTATATAACAATATGTTATAAATTGAAATAAAATATGCATTTTTTCATAATTTATCAGCATTACGGCAGCACAGAGTAGGCAGCCTTATGAATAACACAGAGCTCTTCAGCAGGCATTATGTACTGTAGGTGATGTACGCAGCCTCTCCCCTGGCCTGCCAGGAGAGTTGTAAAGCAGAATGCATTACTTCAGTCCCAGGGTAATAAATCATTTTCGTATGGCAGTAGGCTCTGGCTAACTTTTACTCTGGGGCCTGAGAGAGCAGCGTGCCATAAGGCCCCGGATCTTTTCTGGAGTGTTTAGACTGGCTCCAGGTCCCGTGGGTAATGTTCTGAGCGGGCGAGATGGTTGGGATAACAAGTGGCAGTATTTCTCAGGTATCGATATTGTGATGTCTCCTGTTGTTTTATTGCCTGCAGTGGATGATTTTTGTCCTAATTGGAGAGGTAGTTCTTCTTCATGTCTCTATTTGCAATATGGCATGGTGTCTCCTTAAAAAAATAGAACTCGGTCTGTGATCCGAAGCACCTGCTCTTCATGCCGCCCCTAATTTCTCAGCTCTCAGTGCAGAGATGAGAAATCAATGTGTCCTTACTGTTAACTTATCCTCTTGAAAAATACAGACACCCTTCCAAGAGCTACTTGTCTTGAAGCTATATTGGCCACCAGTTCATATTTTGAACAGGGCAAGCTGGCTTTATTAATAACAAGTCTCAATTAATTATACATATATAGTTAGAGGAAACACATCTGCATATCTTTGTTGGACTACCAAAGTCATCTCTATGTATTAATTTCCCCTACAGCAGGGACAATGATTTGAACGTGTGTGGAAGAGGCCAGTTTTCATTGTTTTGACTGAACATATGCACCTGACATCTAACATGTAATCTCCTCATGTAGTAATTAACAAAGATCTGAGTAGAAACTATAAGAAACATTTGATGGAGAATAACAGCTGTTCAAAAGGAGATGAGGCAAATATTTCATTTTTGTCCTTATTTTCTTGAGTTACAGCCATGTAAATGAATTCTGAGAAAGCACTTCAGCTGTTTGATTATGCCCAGCAAAGCTTACCAAATTTCTGCTATATTGACCTAAATACTCACATACTAGGTTCACACTAATCCACAAACACTAAAGAGTGACTTGATGTATCTGCTGTAACTTTCCCAGGGGTGTAAACCACATGGTTTAAAACTAAAGCTCATTTTAAAACTTTGAATTTATGCTGGGAGGTGATGGTGCATGCCTTTAATCCCAGCACTCAGGAGGCAGAGGCAGGCAGATTTCTGGGAGTTGGAGGCCAGCCTGGTCTACAAAGTGAATTCCAGGATAGCCAGGGGTGTTACACAGAGAAATCCTGTCTTGGAAAAAAAAAAGAACAACAAAACAAAAACAACAAACAAACATATGAACTTATTAGAATCATAAGACTATAATAGTGTGTTTTAACCCAGGGGTCTACTAACCTACATGGGATGGGGCTGAGCTTCTTATACAAATGATGCTGAGCTAGTCCTAAAGAAGATTTAGACTGAGCCAGGTGGTAACAACGAGGCCCATCACTACCTTGCGTAGCTGCAGTATAGATGTAGAGACATCGAGGAGATGCACATCAATTGAACTATATAAAAAAGTTCTTTTAGACCACATCAAGTTCACTTTATTCGGAAGTAAATAGGTCACCGGTACAGCTCACAGGCAAGGTGTGCTTGTCATCCCCACCCCAAGTGCCTTTCGTGGCCTTTATTCTGTACCTGCATGTCCTCCAAGCAGCTTCGACAGAAGATTGGCATCACCCCACCTGGGGACTAAAAGGGCGTAGAAACTGTGGTTTCAATTTTGAAGACAGATGCCTCCTATTTGTCTCCAGATGACCAGGAGTGCATACAACAGCAATATAAAGTCCTTTTCCTGGAGCTTAACCCTGGGTGCTTACTTCAAGAATGGATCTAGAGAAGAGAATGGAAAACTGCCTTTAGGATAAACTGAATTTCCTGGGCTAGTGACAAAGGAGCTAGTCATTTTGATACCAAGTAGATAAATGCAGGTCATAAGTGTGTGTCCTGAGAAAGGACCACAGCCAGTGGTAGGCTTTCCTTTGGATCCATGTGCTGCTGGAGACAGTGAGATTTGAGATTCACTGTGCTTTGTAATGGAACCTTACAATAGCATCCCCACTGTGAGAAAAAGTAAAATACAGTTAAAGCAAAGCACATTGTTTTTATGTACAGATTCTTAAGTAAGCCAGTACAAGACCCAGTATTTCAATAGAAAATTTTACATTCAAAGGTAATTTTTGGTCTAGAAAATGGAAATAGCAAAGCTTGTCACTCTGGTATAACACTTTTAAAATAAAGTTAAGTAGGTCACTAATTATCACATTTTCTATGAAATTCCTTTTCCCCATTTAGTTTAGGAAAACATAAAACAGAAAATCCTTTCACATATGTGTGTAAAAGGTCAACTTTACAGAATATATCATCCTTTTCTCACTTCTAGGAAAAAAAGAAAACATGACCAGAGGACCTTCAGATGGGGTTTATTTTGTATTATAGTTTAGTGGGACATCACCTGCCATGGCTTGGAATCTGGTGGCAGGAACATTAGGAGGCTGATCATATTGTATCCATAATCAGGAAACAGAGAGTGATGAATGCTACTTCTCAGCTCCCTTGCCCTTTTCTGTTCCCTCCAGGATCCCAGTCTATAGATACTGCCACCCAGGGCAAGGGCAGGGCCTCACATCTCCATGATTTCAATCTAGAATCTCTCTCCAGAAATGCCCAGAGCTTTGACTCTTAAAAAGATTCTAAATCCTGTTGAGTTGAGAACTGATACGAACCTTTCCATGGAAGACGCATCATATACAATCATTAGAAATTTGGACACAAGCACAAACATTTTAACCTGGGGACACAGTTTAGGAAAACCTATAAAATCCAGGAGTGACATCATTAGGATTAAGGAAGTGACTGGAATAAGAACTGTGAGACAGACATCTAAACCTGTGAGGGATCATTTCATATGTTTACCCGAACCCAGGAAAACAGATTCCAAAAGAGCTAATATCCTGTCCTTCTTACAGTCTTTCATGGTTTCAATATTCTCCTAGGCCTGATATGGATACTTTTCAACTTTTAATTTTTGTTCATAAAACTCATAATTCTCCAATTTAATATAGATTGATCTACACCTTTCCACTTTTGTGTATGTGTGATACTGGGAATGAATCAATGGCCTGTGCTAGGCAAGCACTCTACCACTGAACTATATCCCTGACCCTTTTAAAGGGTAGTTTTCATCTTGAAATGGATCATGATGATTTGCCCAGTTTGACGTGATCTCAATCTGTAATCCAAGCTGGTCTTGCCCATGTTCTCCTCCGGCAGCAACCTCCTGAGCAGCAGGGGTTATAGGATAGACTTTTGATTCATTTCTTAAACAGTCTTAGAATTTTATATTTTTTTCTCTGTGCATATTGGACAAACCATACATTTAAGTGAAAGAAGAAAATGACTTTGTTTTTAAGAAATGAGATAGATTTTATTTGTATCCAAAGTTGCCCTTTCTTTCACATTCTCCAGTTGACCCCAAGGACTATGAACTCTGCTATGGAATTTACACAACCTTGTCAAGATTTCTAAACGTGCTGTGAAAGGCAGCCTGTAAGGGCCTTTCCCAAGATTTAGCAAAAAGGTATCATTTTACTTGGGTTCGAGGAGCATCATGGACATAGAAGTGCTGAACAGTTTCTCAGAAATGTCATCATTTGAAAAAGTTCTCAAGTGTGCATAAGCCTGGGCTTTTTTTTTTTTAAGTAATAATAAGTCTTTGAGTGTATTTATTTGGGAGGTAGGTAGTGGGCCCCCTAAAGAGCAAAGAGTAAAGAGTAAAAAGAATTAAAAAAAAAAAACAATACTCAGGTAAACCAACAATGGATATTCTAGTTGTGAACAAATTCTTCTATTCCTTAATATAACTGTACCATTTAATTGACTAAGATATCAATTGATAAATTATTATCTGTGTCCCAAAGTCCAGTGATTTTTTTTATATTCCAGTATTAGATAGTACAATGACAGTATGTTACAAATACATTGCAAATATCATCATGTGAGAAGAAAATTATCTTTTAAACTAATCCATTTCAATATTTTCAGTTTTTTTTATTTTATTTTACAATACAATTCAGTTCTATATATCAGCCACAGATTCCTTTGTTCTCCCCCCTCCCACTCCTCTCCCCTTCCCCCCAGCCCACCCCCCTTTCCCACCTCCTCCAGGGCAAAGCCTCCCCCGAGGACTGAAATCAATCTGGTAGACTCAGTCCAGGCAGGTCCAATCCCCTCCTCCCAGGCTGAGCCAAGCGACCCTGCCTAAGCCCCAGGTTTCAAACAGCCAACTCATGCAATGAGCACAAGACCCGGTCCCACTGCCTGGATGCTTCCCAAAGAGATCAAGCCAATCAACTGTCTCACCCATTCAGAGAGCCTGATCCAGTTGGAGGCCCCTCAGCCTTTGGTTCATAGTTCATGTGTTTCCATTCGTTTGGCTATTTGTCCCTGTGCTTTATTCAACCTTGGTTTCAACAATTCTCTCTCATATAAACCCTCCTCTTTCTCACTAATTAGACTCCCGGAGCTCCACCCGGGGCCTAGCTGTGGATCTCTGCATCCAGATCCCTCAGTTGTTGGATGGGGTTTCTAGCATGACAATTAGGGTGTTTGGCCATCCCATCACCAGAGTAGGTCAGTTCTGCCTGTCTCCCAACCATTGCCAGCAGTCTATTGTGGGGGTATCTTTGTGGATTTCTGTGGGCCTCTCTAGCACTTTGTTTTTTCCTTTTCTCATGTGGTCTTCATTTACCATGGTCTCCTATTCCTTGTTCTCCCTCTCTGTTCTTGATCCAGCTGGGATCTCCCGCTCCCCCAAGCTCTCTTTCCCTCGACCCTCGCCCTTCATTACCCCCACTCATGTCCAGGCTGTTCATATAGATCTCATCCATTTCTCCATCATTGGGTGATCCCCGTGTCTTTCTTGGGGTCCTGTTTTCCAGGTAGCCTCACTGGTGAGGTGAGTAGCAGTCCAGTCATCCTTGTTCCACATCTAGTATCCTCCTATGAGTGAGTACATACCATGTTTGTCTTTCTGAGTCTGGGTTACCTCACTCAGGATGATTTTTTCTAGATCCATCCATTTGCCTGCAAACCTCATGATGTCATTGTTTTTCTCTGCTGAGTAGTATTCCATTGTGTATATGTACCACATTTTATTTATCCATTCTTCTGTTGAAGGGCATCTAGGTTGTTTCTAGGTTTTAGCTATTACAAACAATGCTGATATGAACATAGCTGAGCAATTGCTCTTGTGGTATGATGAGCATTCCTTGGGTATTTGCCCAAGAGTGGTATAGTTGGATCTTGGGGGAGATTGATTCCCAATTTTCCAAGAAAGTGCCATATTGATTTCCAAAGTGGTTGTACAAGCTTGCATTCCCACCAGCAGTGGAGGAGAGTTTCCCTAGTTCTACATCCTCTCCAGCATAAGGTGTCTTCAGTGTTTTTGATCTTAGCCATTCTGACAGGCGTAAGGTGGTATCTCAGAGTTGTTTTGATTTGCATTTCCCTGATGATTAGGGATGTTGAGCAATTCCTTAAATGTCTTTCAGCCATTTGAGTTTCCTCTGTTGAGAATTCTCTGTTTAGTTCTATAGCCCATTTCTTAATTGGACTGTTGGGCATTTTGATGTCTAATTTCTTGAGTTCCTTATATATTCTGTAGGCTGTTGCTTTGCCTTGTTGACCATATCCTTTGCACTACAAAAGCTTCTCAGTTTCAAGAGGTCCCATTGATTGATTTTTTTCTCTGTGTCTATGCTACTGGTGCTATATTTAGGAAGTGATCTCCTATGCCAATGCATTCAAGACTATTTCCTACTTTCTCTTCTAGCAGGTTCAGAGTAGCTGGATTTATGTTGAAGTCCTTGATCCACTTGGACTTAAGTTTTGTGCACGGTGACAGATATGGATCTATTTGCATCCTTCTACACGTTGATATCCAGTTATGCCAGTACCATTTGTTGAAGATGCTTTCTTTTTTCCATTGTACACTTTTGGCTTCTTTGTCAAAAATTATATGTTCATAGGTGTGCGGATTAATGTCAGGGTCTTCAATTTGATTCCATTGGTCCACATGTTGGTTTTTATGCCAATACCAAGCTGTTTTTATTACTGTAGCTCTATAGTAGAGCTTGAAGTCAGGAATTATGATGCCTCCAGAGGTTGTTTTATTGTACAGGATTCTTTTGGCTATCCTGGGGTGTTTTTTTTCCATATGAAGTTGAATATTATTCTTTACAGGTCTGTGAAGAATTGTGTTGGTATTTTGATGGGGATTGCATTGAATCTGTAGATTGCTTTTGGTAAAATTGCCATTTTTACTATGTTGGTCCTGCCTATCCATGAGCATGGGAGATCTTTCCATTTTCTGACATCTTCTTCAATTTCTTTTTTCAGGGACTTAATGTTCTTGTCATATAGGTCCTTTACTTGCTTGGTTAGTGTTACCCCAAGGTATTTTATGACATTTGTGGCTATTGCAAAGGGTGATGTATCTCTGATTTCTTTCTCAGCTTTTTTGTCAATTGTATATAGGAAGGCTACTGATTTTTTTTGAGTTGATCTTGTATCCTACTATGTTGCTGAAGGTGTTTATAAGCTGTATCAGTTCCTTGGTGGAATCTTTGGGGTCACTCAAGTATACTATCATGTCATCTGCAAATAGGGAAAGCTTGACTTCTTCTTTCCAATTTGTATCCCCTTAATCTCCTTATGTTGTCTTATTGCTCTGGCTAGAACTTCAAGTACTATATTGAATAAGTATGGGGAGAGCAGACAGCCTTGCCTCGTTCCTGATTTTAGTAGAATTGCTTTGAGTTTCTCTCCATTTAATTTGATGTTGGCTGTTGGCTTGCTGTAAATTGCCTTTATTAGGTTTAGGTATGTTCCCTGTATTCCTGATTGCTCCAAGACCTTTATCATGAAGGGATGTTGGATTTTGTCAAATGCCTTTCCTGAATCTAGTGAGATGATCATGTGGTTTTTTTCTTTGAGTTTGTTTATATGGTCTATTACATTGACGGACTTTCGTATGTTGAACCACCCTTGCATACCTGTGATAAAGCCTACTCGATCATGGTGGATAATTGTTCTGATGTGTTCTTGGAGTCTGTTTGCCAGTATTTTATTGAGTATTTTTGCATCAATGTTCATGAGGGAGATCGGTCTGTAGTTCTCTTTCTTTGTTGTCTCCTTGTTTGGTTTAGGAATCAAGGTAATTGTAGCCTCATAGAAGAAGTTTGGTAATGTTCCTTCTGTTTCTATTGTGTGGAACAATTTAGAGAGTATTGGTATTAACTCTTCTTTGAAGATCTGGTAGAATTCTGCGCTGAAACCATCTGGTCCTGGGCTTTTTGGGGGGAGTGGGAGACTTTTAATGACTGTTTCTATTTCCTTAGGGGCTACTGGACTATTTAAATAGTTTATCTGGTCTTGATTTAACTTAGGTATGTGGTACCTATCCAGAAAATTATCCATTTCTTTTAGATTTTCCAGATTTAGATTTTGTGGAGTAGAAGTTTTTGAAGTATGACCTGATGATTCTCTGGACTTCCTCAATGTCTGTTGTTATGTCCCCCTTTTCATTTCTGATTTTGTTGATTTGGATGTTCTCTCTCTGTCTTTTGGTTAGTTTGGATAAGGGCTTGTCTATCTTGTTGATTTTCTCAAAGAACCAACTCTTTGTTTCATTAAGTTTTTTGTATTGTTCTCATTGTGTCTATTTTATTGATTTCAGCTCTCACTTTGATAATTTTCTGGTGTCTATTCTTCCTGGGAGACTTTGCTTCTTCTTGTTCTAGAGCTTTCAGCTGTGCTGTTAAGTCACTAGTGTGAGATTTCTCCAACTTCTTTATGTGGGCATTTAGTGAAATGAATTTCCCTCTTAGCACTGCTTTCATAGTGTCCCATAAGTTTGGGTATGTGGTGTCTTCATTTTCGTTGATTTCTAGGAAGTCTTTAATTTCTTTCTTATTTCTTCCTTAACCCATTGGGGATTCAGTTGAGCATTATTCAGTTTCCATGAGATTGTAGGTTTTCTGTAGTTTTTGTTGTTGTTGAAATCTAACTTTAAACCATGGTGGTCTAATAGAACACAGGAGGTTATTCCAATTGTTTTGTATCTGTTGAGATTTGCTTTGTGGCCAAGTACGTGGTCGATTTTAAAGAAGGTTCCATGGGGTGCTGAGAAGAAGATATATTCTTTTTTTGTTAGTATGGAATGTTCTGTAGATATCTATTAAGTCCATTTGAGTCATGATGTCAGTTAATTCCTTTATTTCTTTGTTTAAGTTTCGATTTGGGAAATCTGTCCAGTGGTGAAAGTGGGGTGTTGAGATCTCCCACTATTAATATGTGGGGTTTTATATGTGGTTTAAGCTTTAGTAATGTTTCTTTTACATATGTGGGTGCCCTTGTATTTGGGGCATAAATGTTCAGAATTGAAAATTCATCTTGGTGGATCTTTCCTGTGATGAGTATGCAATGCCCTTCTTGATCTCTTTTGATTGATTTTAGTTTGAAGTTTATTTTGCTAGATATCAGGACGGCTATACCCGCTTGTTTCTTAAGACCATTTGATTGGGAAGTCTTTTCCCAGCCTTTCTTCTTAGGTAGTGTCTATCTTTGAATTTGAGGTGTGTTTCTTTTATGCAGCAGAAAGATGGGTCCTGCTTTTGTATCCATTCTGTAAGCCTATGTCTTTTTATAGGTGAATTAAGTCCATTGATATTAAGGGATATTAATGACCAGTGATTGTTCATTCCTGTTATTTTTGGTAGTAGTGTGTGTGTACTTCTCTTCTTTGGGGTTTACTGCTTTGGCTGTGTTTTCGAGGGTGTATCTGAATTCCTTAGGTTGGAATTTTCCTTCTAGTGCTTTTTGTAGGGCTGGATTTGTGGATAAGTATTGTTTAAATCTGACTTTGTCTTGGAATGTCTTGTTCACTCCGCCTATCATGATTAAACATTTTGCTAGGTATATTAGTCTGGGCTGGCATCCATGGTCTCTTAGTTTCTGCATTACATCTGTCCAGGTCCTTGTGTCTTTCAAAGTCTCCATTGAGAAATCGGTTGTTATTCTGATGGGTTTGCCTTTATAAGTCACTTGGCCTTTTTCTTTTGCTGCTCTTAATATTCTTTCTTTATCCTGTACATTTAGTTGTTTGTTTATTATGTGGCGAGGAGACTTTTTTGGGGGGTCTAGTCTGTTTGGTGTTCTATAGGCTTCTTGTATCTTCACAGGCATTTCCTTCTTTAAGTTGGGAAAGTTTTCTTCTATGATCTTGTTGAATATATTTTCTGTGCCTTTGAGTTGGTATTCTTCTCCTTCTTCTATCCCTATTATGCGTAGGTTTGGTTTTTTCATGGTGTCCCAAATTTCTTGGACATTTTGTTTCATGACTTTGTTGGCTTTAGTGTTTTCTTTGACTGATGAATCTATTTCTTCTACCGTATCTTCAATGCCAGAGATCCTCTCTTCCATCTCTTGCATTCTGTTGGTTATACTTGCATCTGAAGTTCCCAATCATTTACTCAGATTTTCTATTTCCAGCATTCCCTCTGTTTGTGTCTTCTTCATTTTTTCTATTTCCCTTTTCAGGTCTTAGACTGTTTCCTTCATTTGTTTCATTGCTTTTTCATGGTTTTCTTTCAGTACTTTTTTGTTTTCTTCTAGGACTTTATTGTTTTCTTCTACTTTATTTGTCCTTTCCTCTAGTTTTTTATAGCGTTCTTCCCATTTTTTTGTCTTTTCCTCTATACAAGCTTCTACCTTCTTCATGATGTTATTCATAAGGCTGTTTTCTTCTGCTTCTTCCAATTTTTGATGTTCAGGTCTAGATGTTGGAGGAGGGCTAGGTTCTAGTGATGCTGTATTGCTCTTCATTTTGTTGTATGTACTTCTGCCTTGAAGTCTGCCCATCTCCTTGTGGTTCATTCTTGGTCTTATCAGCGCACTTGGTTCAGACAGAGCTGACAGATTCAGGAAATCTCTCTCTCTTGTCCAGATGGGAGCTCTCTTGTCCAAATGGGAACTCCGGGACATGTGAGAGCTCTTGTCCAGATGGGAAGTCTAAGGGCAGGATGGGAGCTCTTGTCCAGACAGGAAGTCCGGGGCAGGATGGGAGCTCTCTCTCTGGTCCAGAAGGGAAGTCCAGGGCAGGATGGAAGCCTGGGCTTTCTTTACAAGCACCGCATAAACAAGGTGTGGAGGTGTGTGCCTGGAATCCCTGCACTCAGCAGGTAGAGATATGGGATCAGGAGATTAGGGTTATTCTTGGCTACTTGAAGTTCTGTTGCAAACAACAACAACAACAAAAAGACCAACAAGCAGCAGTACTTCTAAAATGTAGCTCTTAAGTGGCTGAACTCAGAAAGTCACAGGCTTGCCTCGTGCTGAGAGTCTGTGACCAAGCAGGGTTTCTTGGATGCAACCAAACCTGGAGTTCACAACTGTATTTATGTGATGAGACCTTTACTCTGTGTTCATTCAGCATCTGTACATTGGCAAGAATGATTCTCAGGCTTACCAGTAGTTTTGAACATGCTTAACTTTATGCTGTATTCATGTTTTGTAAAAGGATTGTTGATTCTGGATCCTCAAAAGTCAAGGTAAGACTACATAAGTACCACTCTTGGTTTTTCAGTGCAATGTGGATATACCATGTTCATAGTTCCTGAAAAAGCTGTGTCATATGACCCTTGATTTTCATACTGCATGAAATCAAATCTTAGGAGCAGGTGTTGTGAATCTTATGAAGGGAATATGAAACCCTGTGTATACCTTGAAGAAGGCCTATGGGTAGATAGGCAAATGCTGCAATTATGCTTCCATGAAGATATCCTTCCATCTGTGATATTTGCAAAGAGGAACTATTGCCCTAAACCTGGTACCATGCTGAGTTTCAGCCCAGAAAGCCTGAATAGCAAACATGGGAGGAAGCCAAGATAAAGCCTGCAGAAGAAAGAGGTCTTGTACACCTTTATGAAGTATTTGGTTCTCTTGAGAAGTAGCAGAGCAACTCATCAGTAGGCAGGTAAGCACAGAAGCCAGGCATGAATATTGAAAGTTAGCAAAACATGTTAGTTACGAATGATGGTTCTTAGGTACCAAAGAGATGTTATCCATAGCTTCAATGAAGAAGCTGTGGGCTACAGTGCACAAAGAAGAATATGTAGAATCCATACCACTGAACAGATTTCAGAAGCCCACAGCCAAAGGAGTTCCAAACTCCTGAGCAAGAAGGAAAACATGTTCTAGAGCATGGTCCTTCTTGAACACAGTGTGTGAAGAACTGGCTATCCACCCCTGAAGAGCCATCTCAGAGGTTTCTAGCTTCCTGTTGATGGAGTAGAAGTCAGTGGGAAATGTCAAAAACAGTGAAAAGCTCTCTCCAGCTTTTTTATGTCAAGGCCTAGAAAAAGTCTGTGCGACTTTCATTCACATTTTATCATCCAGATGTTAGCTACAGAGTCCCAACTATATACAAAATAGCCAGGAGATGTTTTCCTGATGGGTACACAGTTATCTACCTACAGGTGCCTCAATGAAGTTGAACCATAGCCATGGAAGCCTGGCTATCGTCTTCCACATTCTCAGCTCCTACAGTTTTGTCCTACTACTTTTACTTCTGTCCTGGGATGGCTACACTGCCAGGGGCTCCTCTCCACTTAGTTGGGCATCACTAAGAATAAATATCATGGCAAACTGCTAGATATTTGGGGTTATTTCTGTAGAATCTTTATATGCTTTCCTCCTGTTTGGGGTAAGTAAACTGTGAATGCATTTACCCAGTGTGTTATAATCCATGTAGCAGAAATAATTTATTTTGGCCAAAGGAAATCACCCTGGAAAATTACTAGACGATATGGCATGGATTATTTAGTGGAATGGCTGAAGGTGTTTCCAGTAAAATGCAGTGTATGCTGTGTTTCCCAATCCCATTTGTCCTCTTAAAATTAATTTCTGTAGTGCTTTACAGTTACCTGTTTAATTATTCATTCTGGACGTCACAGAGAATGATGCAGTACTCCAAAACAAAACCAATAAAACACATTTCTAATGCTAACCATCAAAGCAAGAAAACATGATCATCACAAATAAGCGGGAACTTGCTTCCCTCTCCATAGCTGGACCACGAACGAACATGGTTTGAATTAATTTGAGGGTGTTTGCATAAATATGCTCAGTTTCTAATTCTCTTTCACTATAGTTTGTAACCGTAGAGTTTGTGTTTCACAGGCAAAGAATTCAGCTTATTGTTCGATGGTCTGAAACTCCCACTCCTGTTTGCATGGTGTGCTGTGGAACAGGCAACAGCTTTAGCGTCACAGCCCCCAGCCAGGTCTGTCTCTGGCATATTTGCTGATCAGGTTTCTTGGCATCATAAAGACTATTCCCCAGGTGTAAAGTATACTTCACCAAGTCACTATGTATATGTAACAAATAGCTGTCACATGAAATCTGTGTTTTTGAAATATGTCTATAACAACTACAGCTGATTGTCTCTTTATGTATGTCAGAATTCTCTAGAGGAAAACAGTTATATATATACATATATATTGTATATATATGCATGTATTAAATAGTTATATATTTGATATGTATTAAAGGGGGATCTTTAAGATTAGCTTATATGATAGGGTCTGGGTAGTTCAACAATGGCTGTCTCATCCCAAAGAGGATTAGAATCCCATAGTTTCTTAGTTTATGATGCAAAAGTGGATGTCTTGGCAGTCTCTGTATTGGAATAAAGGCCAGGAAGATTTCTGGGGAGCTGCTGATATTCTATCTATAGTGGAAGCCCAAATAATCAAGTTCTAACATCAGCAAAGGAATGTAGTATTAACAGCAGTATGATGGGTGGACTTGCCAGCAAGAGTGAAGGAAAACAGGCAAAAAAGCAAAGTTTACTTCTTCCATGTCCTTTAATCTAGGCTGCCACTAGAAGTTGCTGTTCATATCTGGGAGGGTCTTTCCACCTCAAATAATTTGATCAAGAAAGTTCCCCACAGGAGTGCCCAGCTGCTGGTGCTTTAGGTGACTCCAGATCAATCCAGTCAAGCTGACTGCCAACATTAGCCATCACAATCTTAGAAAGGGACTACTTTCTATTAGTAATGTCAGATGAATTATAAGTGACAAGATTGATTTGAAACATTAAAATATAAGATGGAGCCAATTGTTATGCCTTTGTAAAAGCTGTTAAATGAGAAAAAATTATTTTAAATATTTAACATTTAAAATTATTTTACTTAAAAAGTTGTATCAAATAGGGCAATTCTCAAACTGTTTCTCTATTAAAATAGAGATGATTGGAATCTTATGAACATAAAGATTGCCTCCTTTCAACCCTGAGTTTACTGAGTCACACACCTCACAGGGAAGCAGTTGACAATTAAATCAAGATAGCCAACAATGGTACAATCTGTTTTATGTGCTGAAAGATAAAGTTGAAGAGGCCTTTTAAAGAAGAAAAAATGTGAAAATAAAGACAAGTTTAGGGGCTGAATATTGTTTACATCATCCTGAAAAGGAGAAATGAAAAAAAGGAGGGGGGTAGGAATTTTGAAAGAATAAACCTTACACAGCCAGAGCAGAGTAGGCACAAACTCTTAATAACACCATACTCTCATTAGTCCTGCATCAGAGACAATGGGGTAAGCTTCTCAGACCTAGAAAGGTAAAGGCTTCAAAAAGAATCAACACCCAGCAGGGTTTCAATTGCAAGGTTCAAGTCAAGATGGCCCCTGACACACAGTAGCTACAGTCCAGCTCCTGCTCATTCCTCCTGGGGAGTTTCTTTGGAAGTGTGGCTCCCAGTGTGGAAAGCAGGAGAGACCAAAGCTTAAGGTGTAAAATATGGGTTCTCCCATGGAGCTCAGTTACAAGGAACTCCTAGGGGGTCATTGATAAATTAGCCCAAGTCAAACAGAAACCATGGAGAGAGGAAGACATAGGAGAAAATGATTTAGTTCAAAGCAAAAAATTGCTGAAAGGCTAGAAGCTATTTAACAAAGAAACACATAGACCAATGTTTCTTCTCCACAAGATAAAATAAGACAAAAACATTCAACAGTTAGGAAACATAATGTGCACACACACACACACACACACACACACACACACACACACACGTTTTATGTATATATATATACATATACATAAAATGGTTCTGCTGAATTTTAAAACATAGCATACTTTTGAGCAGTTCATAGAATTACACAAAAGAAAGCTGCTCATGGTACAAGAATTTTTTATTTTAAATAATACTGAGATAATTAGGACATACAATAAATGAATAAATAAATAACAACCCCACTATCTGGTTGACATGTCCCACTAGCTGTAGCTCTGGCCCTTGATGTTGCCTTTGACTTTGTCTTCACTGTTCACCATAGAACTTTCTCCAAGTATTGTGATTGTTTGCTAACTATAGTACAGACTAAGGTCAGATTGTTGATGGTATTTTTAAACTTATTATGGTGACATTAATATCTGCAACTATGTGTCTGCCTTAGAAGGGGTTACCACAGTTTAAACTAGTCCAAAATGTTTAGGTTCCCTGGAATGATTAGTAGAAAAATACAATGTATTCGTCTTTGAGGAAGAGAAAGATAATTTTCTTCCCCATCACTCTCTAGCCATCCCAAGTAGAAAAGAGCGCCTCGTAACAATTGTAAATTTTTGTTCTTAAAAAGTATATTCCAATACTTACTCTGTTTCAATGTTTTTCTCTAATGTGAGATCCATGGGATATTCAGTTATATTATTTTATAACATAAAAATGACTGTTAATGTTAAAAACGTATTTGGACAAAGAAATATGTATTGATGTTATGACTGCATAGAACAGATTGGACAGTGAGAAACCTACATTGGGAGATTTCATAGATATACTGAAAACCCTTTCTTACTGGATTCCTAAAGATTCTTGTTGCCGGAGGGCTTCTCTCCAGGTTCCCCAAGCCCCGCAGTCCCACAATCCACATATAAAATAATCACTTAGACGCTTATATCACTTATAAACTGTATGGCCGTGGCAGGCTTCTTGCTAACTGTTCTTTTATCTTAAATTAACCCATTTTTATAAATCTATACCTTGCCACGTGGCTGGTGGCTTCCCAGCGTCTTCACAAGCTGCTTCTCCTGGCGGTGGCTGCAGTGTCTCTCCTCCTTCTTCCTGTTTCCCCAATTCTCCTCTCTCTTTGTCCCGCCTATACTTCCTGCCTGGTCACTGGCCATCAGAGTTTTATTTATATAGAGTGATATCCACAGCAGATTCTGCCATTTAGCATTTAATTAAACTACTATTGGGTCAAAAGAGAACACATAAAATTTCATTATAGTAATCCATGAAGAGACATGGGAACAGAGTAGAAAATTGTCACCAATGACAGAAATGGTAATTCCCCCACTGAAGGCTGAGCTCCATCTAGACAGTAACATCTATGAAACCTGCCCAAATAGCTCCACCACTGTCTATCTACCCAATTGAGTAGAGAAAGCTTTATTTTCTTGCCCACATAAATGTTTAAATTCAGTTGTCATTTTTACATTAAAGAAACCTAAGATAGATATGATTATGGAAAACTAAATCAAGAATGTTTGCACAGAGGAAAACACTATAATGGATGTTTTGAGTAGAATTTCAAAATCTAAATTTAAAAAGTTTTCCCAGTGCAATTTATAGTTTGCATATTCTTGTGTCTTCATATGTTCTATGACTTCTGCGTTATATATCCCGTGTCTAGATTTTAAGCTTATTTGTTGCCTTGTGGCTTTATTTCATTTTGAGACAGAATCTCATTATAGCCATGACTGGCCTGGAACTATGTAGACCAGGATTGGCTTGAATTCACAGAGATCCCCCTGCTTCTGCCTCTCGCGTGCTAGGATTAAAGGTGTATGCTACCATAGTCAACTGCTTTGTGAATTTCTAAAATATGTGTCAGGAACTCATTTATAAATTACCTTATAAGGACTGGGTAAGGAAAGGAGCCTCCTATGCCAGGAATGTAAAATAGACTGAACTTAAAGACATGGAAATGAGCTAGTCTAGTGGAGAAGACTGAGAAGTGTCTCTCAGAAAACAAGCTAGCCACCAGGTTACAGCTGACATTTGAATTTCCATTGTGTATCATTGTAGATAGAATTTAGAGTTAGTGTTTCCTTTCTCAAGGAAAATACACTGGCTTCATGAAGGCCAATTCTTCTTGCAGGACCCTCTGAGCCCTTCTTTACTAAGAATCCCCAGCTATTATGTGATCATATATCCATTTGTCTTCTTTTCCAATTCCTATCATGTAGCCACCCTTCAGGTCCATGCTCTATGGCAGCTCCTGTGTCCCTCACAAGATCTGTGAGCCATGTGGCCTTTGGTTGCAGCATGAGGTCTTCACTTTATAGCAGTAGGGGTTTGAATCTGAGATGTCCCATGAAGGTTCACATGGTGGCCTAAGGGATTAATAGGCTTTTAAGAAATGATTGGAGCCAGGGGTTACTGTCCTAATCAATGGCTTAAGCAATCCATTGATTAATTTATAATACAAAAGCTTAATTGGGATGTATGGCCTGGTTGGGAGAAGTGAGTCACTGGAGCTGGGCCCTATAAAGAAACACCTTGTCCATGGCCCCTTTCTCTCTATCTCTGTCCCTTTCCTCTTTTCATCTCTCTCTCTTTCTCTCCATCTCTCTCCTTTTCCTGTATGTCTCTCCCACTTCTCTCTCCCTCCCTCCTGGCTGCTTTGAAGTGAACAGCCTCCAGTGTTTCATGATATACCTCCATGATGTTCAGCTAAACCTCAGGCCAGAGGCAACAGGGTCAAGGGACTTTGGGCTTCAAACTTTAGGAACTGCAAAACCAAAGTAAATATACACGTCTTTTCAAGTCTTGGCACAACAGCTAAAGGCTTGACTAATATGATAACATTATAGCGTAAAAAGAAACACACTACCATCACCAACAACAATAATAGTAACAAATTTAATATGGATAAAGAATAAAGAGAGCCAGAACATTCTTCTGGCTTCTTTAGACATGGTTGTCAAAACTTTCTTGGAAATGGTCTGAATTTTGGTGTCATCGTGGAAAGGAGGAGAGGGTGAGAGACTGTGGTTGAGTCTGGAGGTGCATGTTCTTCCCATACCTCTGTCAGGATTCAGATGCTCTGTTCTATTAAGCCACTGTGATTTGTGGCACCTCAGAACTGCCCTATTGGGCATATACGTAACTTGGGAAATTCATTTCAATTATTGGTTCTGACTTCAGATCCAATTACATATTTTATTCCCTCAGAATGTGTTTGCTTTATAAGCCCCAAGGCTTAGATGTTATCCTTATAATGTTTATTTTACACAGAATTATTTAGAGATGGGTTTGCTGTAAGTTTTCATGAGATAGTTCTTAAAAAGAAAAACTTATAGAGCAACGGTTCAGATGATAAATATATAATAAAATTTTTATAATTCAATCTTTTGAGAATTAACTATAAATAATCCTACTATGTTATCACATTTTCAAATTTCATATCTTCCTGTGTTTCAAATAAACAACAGAAAATTCAGTTAATAAAAGCAACTTGAGACGAAAAAGATGGGTTGTATCTGTGCAATTTGTATTGTCTATTTCTGTTGTGTATCAATAAAATTTAGTGAGTATTAACATTATATTATATCATTAACAGATACATTTCAATAGTAGACATATGTCACCACATAGAAATAAAGTAAATACCTAGAGATCTTTAATTCTTTAAATATTTTCATCTCTGAGTATCTATACTTCTATTCATAGATTAAACTGATATTTATTAATTTTCTTATGCTGTATTTATAGGATATATGTCATTACATACACTATTAATATATTATAAAATGAAAATACTATATAATAGCAATGCTCCATTTGTTTCCATATAGCTCTTTTCAGTGCTTTTGAAAATATGCCTTATTTAATCTTTCTCAAACCTTTTGAAATATGCATACATATAATTATGTACTTCATTTATTTTAAAAACAAAGATAAGATGGCAATAAGTAAGAGGGTGAAAGCCTGATAAATTCAGTGCTAGAATTAATACAAGGTTTTTCTAAATCTGAGCCAAGTTATATTTCAAATGCAGCATTCAACAAGAATTTTTTTAAAAAAACTAAATATCTCTTAATAATTCCACTTGGACTATGTATATAATTTTATGTGGAGTGTTTCAATAAACCATCTGGTATACCCTGAAATGCCCCAATTAAAATCAAACACAGACTGGAAATATTTCATAATATGTAGGTTTATTTTTTCCCTTGTGTTCATTATCTCTTCTTTGAGAAATGGCCTCTAATAAAGATATTCATTTAGCCTCAGGATATGTGTGTATTAAGGAAATAAAAACCCCGAGAGTTCTCCCTATTATATCCATAAGCTATTTGTCAAATATCCCCAGGGCCTTTCACACACTGGCCAGTGATTCTCAGCAATCACTACAGAAACTCCACAGAGTTTTGCAGCGTAACTTCGGGAGCTTTCCAAACGATCACATCTTTTAAGTCTTCCTTGTGCTTTATTGAAGGCTTCAGGGAAAATAAGTATGTCTTCCTGGACCAGAACTTGAAATGACAGTGGGCTCAAGAGATTGGGGTTATCAAAACCAAAGTTCAATGTTGTGACTTCTGCTTATTTGCAGAACTGCAGCCAAGGTGAAAGCTGCTGTTGTTATTTTTACAGTATTGAGTTGTGTGGAAGAAGAGTTCTTATCAGCGCAGCTTATTATTGTTCCGAATTTTAAATGTTGACCTTATTTTTTGATATCATCTCTGTCCTGTGAGTTCTTAGCTCGTAGATGATTGCTGGGAAGGCTCCTTGACCTCCTTCACATGTGTGATGATTAAGATTATTCTTTGTTTGTTTCAAAAGAAAAATTATGGAAAAGGAAACAGACATTACACCTATCAAAGAATGTTCCCAAGCACTCACTTTGAGTAAAATCCCAGCATTTAAAGAATTCTCTTTGTTCCTTTGTACACCAGTGGATAACTGTATCATTGCTCTGGTGAGGATTTTGTTTATAAGGTACAAGGGAACATGATTATACAGATTTCACAGTTTTTATAGAAGATCTGAGGATATAACACAGAAGACTATCATCCTGATAGAATAGGGAATTCGGACTGTGCTGTTTATTGGGACAGCTCTATTATTTACTATACATAATCAAGAAATCTTTAAATCATAACATGAATAAAAGAGAGTGCTAAGTATAAAGGTGAACTCTCTCAGTGATGGTTCTCAGGCATTTTCTTCCACTGTAGCACAGCCAAGGAAGACAAAGCCAGAGAGTAGAGAGCAGAATTTAGCTATTAGGCGGCAGTTTATCATGACTTATCTCTAAAAGCTGCTTAGTATTAACTTCCACATTTGCTCAGTGTCATTATTTTTGTTAATGTCCTTCAAATGTACAGCAATCTGTGATACAGTTTCTGTTAAAAAGCATTCTACTTCTTTTTAATTTAAAAATGCACAGAATGTTTCATGAGATCTGTATGTTGTTTGCTGGTGGGTAGGTATATAAGCATGCATGTGCATGCATGTATGAGTCTCTCTCTCTCTCTCTCTCTCTCTCTCTCTCTCTCTCTCTCTGTGTGTGTGTGTGTGTGTGTGTGTGTGTGTGTGTGTGTGTTGAGGGTGTATGAGCATTTGCATTATGTATATATCTCATGTCTTATTTGGAAGGCTCAGACTGTCCATGATGTTTCTTTGAAGTTGCTCTTCATAGTAAAAACTTGTGTATATTTTATATTTTACAAATAATCATGTATTTATAAATTAAAAAATATTATTCACTCACTACTTTTTAAGATAGAATTGTCTATCCCAAAAGATTTTGTGGTTTCTTTTGCTTTTTATTAAACACTACAGATCTAAGTGCAAACTTCAGTTTTCAAACCGAGTTGACTTATATTTTGAAGACAACTGTGGCCAAAGGCTTTTTACAAAAGAAATATGTAAGGTTGTATAGGAGCCATGGTACCCTGTAATCCACCCACAGAAACCTGGCTTTCTCTTTAGTTGCTGCAGAATTAGGTTCCTAATTCTGAAAGAAATAAAATCTCTTTCATTCATGCTAACTTGAGCACCACAGATTTTCAAGAATCTTCCTTTATAGAACATTTCATTCAGTCAGTATCACTACCTTGACAAAATATTCTCTGTGGCTTTCTTACAATTCTTGTTTTGTTGATTTTTCATTTTACATTATTCCCAATCTACAATGGTGGCACTGGTGTGTGATTCTTCAGCCCACTGGTATTGCATAGTGCAGTGGTATATTTTAAATATATTACAGGAATAAAACTGAATGAGTAAATATTCTATTTGAAAACAATTTTCCCAGTTCTTGGGAAATGTGATATCAAGATACCACCTGTCTCAAGAAATTAAACAAAACTATAATAAAAACGGAAAAAAAATATAAGGCCCGTGTTAAGAACAGGAATGGTACTTCCCAGAATGATGCTGTTAGTCTTGGCCAGGTTGCATCATGATCCAGACTAATGGATACAGATCAGCATATGTAGGCATTCATGAAAATCTGAAGCTACTGCTAACCCGTAATATTGGCCTCAGTAGTCACAGGGGCTATTAACTGTGACTTGTAAACAGGAGAATTATCCACTGGAAGCCACAAATTCATGACAGGATACAGTCCGTCTACAGGGAGGCCTCCACAGCAGTTACAGTGATTGCTGCAAGCCTTCCATTTTCATAGCACTGCCCTGTTGCCTAGTAAATCAGCAAAAGCACCAGGCAGACCATGCCCTTGGCAAAATAGGATGCAATGTGGCATAATTACAAAGGAAATGGTTGGAGAAAACTCTCCAGAGTCCTCTGAGCTCAGTGCCTCGGGGTGATTTCCTGCTGGCCTCTGATTGGATCCCAGTCACGTAGCATCATGCCTAGAGACTTCCTGATGTTTTTACTATCCAAAAACCATATTCTGAAATGTTTGCATCTCCTTGTAAAACAAAGGTTACATAGAGTCAGTTATAAGATGCTGTTTAAAATAAAAAAAATATTGAAGAACACACCTAATTGCTCTGGAATCCCTTATGCAACTAGGTTTCCACAAGATTTTCTCCCATCAATCATTTAGTCCACTATTATTTAAATGTGTATGATTTTCATGAGTTAGCCATCATCCTGACTACTTGGAAATAATGCTGACACTGCTACTCCTTGAGCATGTGAAAGGAAAAATGACTGCAGAACTGTGGTCTGCTCCTGTTGCACCTTGCATTCACCAAAGTCAAGTTGACTTTCCCAAGTTTGGGTTTGTTGAGACTGCATAAGATCTGAGGAAGGCTGGAATTCTTGGTACTAATATGTTAGGATCTTCACTGTCACTCCTAACAGCAGTCACAGAGGAACCTGACAGGCCGTTCATCAAGGCAGATGATGCTTGAGTTGTTATCATTCACCTGATTTTCATCTAACTACTTACTATGAACAAGATGCAAGCTCTGGGCTCAGAATTATCATACTTCCAGGTAAGGACTAGGAAGTACAGACTTTTCCCTTAACATAGAACCCAGGAGGTTGTAGTTTAATGGATATATTGGATTTTACTGAATAGAAGAGGTAAGGAGGGTCTTCCTGGGGGCAAAGTCTCAGATCACTGTATATAAGCCCGGTGAAAGAGTAAGGCACATGATGTGCTAGGTAATGTAAATGTCACATCCGGTTTCAGGGTTTCCCTGTATATTATATACATAAGCATTGTATATAGCCCCCCAAATATAACCATCAGACCAGAGTTTACTTTCATTTCTTCCTCAAAAAAATTTGTGATTGAGTGCTTATGGAAAAGTTATATTTCTCATAGTTTTCACTATTCCATCTAAGAAGATTTTTAGACATTTGTCTTTCTCCATTATTCTCTTCCCACAGATCAACAACTCAGATATACTACACATATGTCTGCACTGTAACTTTCAGATGCACTGTACATATGTCATGCACTGTAGCTCTCGGATACACTACACATGTGTCCTGCACTGTAACTTTCAGATGCACTCTAAGTTTGTCCTGCATTGTAACTCTTTGGAACCACAGCCTTTTTGTAAGACTTCAGCTTCTCTCATCATCTTCCCAAGGATGGGATTTGCCACCATAAATGACGGCAAATGATGATATTCATTTCGATGAGAAATCATGACTTGGACAGTATCAGATGCTAGAACTATAAAGAGTACTGTCATGGAGTCCCTTTACTGAGTAACTTCAATAACTAGTGGATGAGAAAAACAAGCAAACATCATTCTTGAAGAGAGTAGTAATTTCCATATGGTCAAGAGAGAAAAACAAAAAGGCATGAAACTCTTCATCTTTAGCTGGAAGAGTTAGAGAATAGTCGAGAAACTTCACAGACATGCTGGAAAGCTGCACACTTCAGTGCTCCCACATAAGGAGATGAGGCAGGGGTCAGGGCTGGCAGTATGAGGATGTGCTTGGCAAGTGGACAAAAGCTGAAGGGCATGATAGGAAGGAAGAGCTTGTTGAAGTCAAAGGAGGCAAAGGAATATGGCTGTGAGGAGGCAAGGCTGGGCCAGTAAGGCACCATGTTGTAGACAGTAGCCGTGCATTTTGTCATGGAAGCGGAGAGGAGTAGCATAACCAATTCTGTAGTTTAGAGAGATCACTCATTGCTTTATTTCTTGTTCAGGTGACTAAGGAAAATCAAGTTTTTCTTCTTTATTCCTGCTAAGTACTACTGAATTCACATGAAACAAAACTGTTGTCTACCCCTGGATAATCTGGAAGGATGCTGTGTTTGTTCTCTTTCATGGTTAACAAAATACTTCAAGCTTTGTAAACTATAGCAAGGAGATTGATTTATCTCAAAGCAGTCGATACTTTCAAGATTAGGCAACCTCGTGTGTTTGGTCTTGGGTGAGGGCCTTTCAGCAATGGCATCGTGGCAGGACTGTGCAAGATGCAGAAAGTCACGGCGGGGGCGTGTATCATTTAATCATTTATAACAACCCTGTTTTTAGGATTAACTTAGGATTCTACAGGCTATGCTAATCCTTCTAAAGTCAAACCTCCAACAACCTAACCATCCCCCACTAGCACGCACCCACAAAGTGTTCACAGCGCCTTCTGATATCACTCTACCAGAAGCCAGGTAAGAGACCCATGTAAACCATATCCAAGCCATAGATGTCATCAGTGGAAAAGCACACAATGGTGTCCAGGATCTGTAGGATTTCACTGGCTTGTCTAGTTAGCTCAGGCTGCCCTAACAAAATCCCATAGACTGATGGATGAAACACAAATAGCTCCCATAGTTCCAGAAGAAAGAAAGTCTGAGACCAAGGTGCCAGCAGAGATGCTATCTGATGAGGCTAGCTTTATGTGTTTTTCTCCTCTTTCTCTTATGATGGCACTGATCCTGTCCTTCCTACCCAGGGCCTCAGCTAGATCCCAAAGGCCTACTTGGGGGTGAGGCTTTTAACATAGAATATTGAAGAAGCTACAAGCGCTAAGTTTTCAGGCCTTCCAAATCCATGTCCTTCTCCAATATAAAATATAATTATCAAGTGCTAACTAGTCTACCCTGGTCAACCTGGATCTTTTTATTTTATATACAATTTCAGTAATATGCTATCATGAGGAAAAGAAATGCATGGGCTTTCTTCAGTTACCGCTACATTAATGACCAAAGCTAATATGTTTATTTATTTTAACTAGCTTACAAAATAACAAATCTCCTTAAGGCATTTTCATATATTCTCTCCCCATCCAGGCTCCTCTCCTCCATCTCCCTGCCACATCCCTGCACCCATGCACTGCCTCCTTCCACTCTTGTATAAGATATTCTCAGCTAGGCATCATTTGAACCAAACATAGCCAAGTGACCATATCAAGGCAGATTTCTGTAGCTGAGAACCTGTGAAAGCCATAGCTTTGTGCTTTCAAAGTACAATTGTGAGCCAAGTATGGGATAGACTTTTCATTCCTAAAAACAGACATTACAAGTAAAAAATGGGTGAGACTTAATAAACAAAATTTCATGAGATCTTAAAGCTCACAAGTAATCAACTTTAATGAAATACTCAGTTTTCCATTCCAGCTGAAGTAACAATGCCACCTCCACATTCAGTGAACCACACTCTCAAGAGATGGCTTTTAGTGGAGGCCCTGGCTTCTTGATGACTCTTGGGTGTGAGGGTTGTGCCCCTGGCTCCCTGTTAACGTCTCTTCAGCTGTTTTGATCAGGGGCTTCCCAAGCAATGGAAACAGAAATTCTGATGAGCTCTGTGTTCCTTTGCAGTCAGTCATTTCCCCCTTCTCTTGAAGAACTGTGCATGTTTGAAATCTGGGGGTTTTTATCAACCTCGCCTACAGATGTAAGGAATCAATCAACCATTTTCATCCTGTCCCATTTTCATGACCCTCAGTTTAAACTGGCAGCATTTCAAATGGGTGGTTAATTAGGTCTGTGGCTGACACCCCCATCCATCTTCTTATGCAGTGGTCCATCACTCACCAACTTATTGTTCTCTTATGAGCATATTGTTTAATTATCTGTGATGCAGACAGGCTGAGCACTTTCTGAATTTTCAGGTCCTGAGTCCTTTTGTTGGCAGTGACTTCTTTGATTCATTTCTTGCTTCCTGGATTTGATATAAGCCATCAGAAGGATGCAAGCCACTCTTTTATCACTTGGGTGGGGAACGTCCTTATTAACTACCATCACCCTCGTACTTACAAAAACAGGACATCACAACAACAGTGCAGCCAAGTTCTTTCCCGCTTGCTAGCAAGTGTCACCTTTCTCCATTGCTCAGATAAACAGAAGTTTGTTAGCTCCTAGATCTAGAGGTTAGGAAGTCAAGTTTTTAGGACTGGGATATAGTGACAATCTTTTTGTTGTTCCATCCCATAACTATACAACAGAGAATAAGAACAGAGGAGACATGTTAATCCCTTTCTATGGAACATACCCCCATCAAAATTGACCCCCTCCTACTCACAGTGATGTTAGTCCATTTGCTCCGACCCAGTGACTGATCACCTCTCTAAAGTTCTCAATTTTCAAGATTTTTGAATTGGGCCTGATTTTCTAATATATGACTTTTAGAGAAAAGGCAGAAACAACTGTAAGGAAAATGAAGGTTTAAAAATATGCTTAAAAGGGAATTGTTTAAATTGGGAATAACAGATAAGGTTAATATCTAATATGCAAAGATCTAATATAAATAGATGAGGAAAGTTAATCCAGTGATCCAGGCTAGAATAAGAGGGTACTGAATAATAGTAAAAAAAAAATCTTTATTTTTAAATCTCTGGTGATGATGATGAGGAATTTACAATTAGCAAACTGACAAAAGAAAATGGAAAAGATGAGAATTGGGGGAAGAGAGAAAATGAAAATTCTTCAATGTTTGAAGGGCAGACAGAAACTGTGTGTGTGTGTGTGTGTGTGTGTGTGTGTGTGTTACTATGATTTGCATATTTTAAGAGGCCATTCATGAATTAAGCACAATAAAGTGACAGTTTCACATATTAACAATACCTACAATCTTTCATGATCACTCTTGCTCTTCATCCCATTCTCCTGCTCTTTGCCTGTGACTTATACTATTGTAGGCTCTCCTCAGTAGCTCTTACCCCTTCCAGCCCTCCAAAGAGGATTTAGCCAGGATCCTGTTACATTTGCAAATGCCATCCTCAGGACCTAAGTACATCTTAACAGCATTGACAGTTCCATTATCACAGCTTGACCATGCCAGGCTTTATAGCATTGCTAAGTAATCTGTGTCAATTTTTGCTCTTGAGAATAAAGGATAAAATATCTCTTAAGATAAAAGGAAATCTCTATCTTAAAAAAAAGCTACCCTCAAACACACACACACACACACACACACACACACACACACACACACACACACACACACACAGTATCCTATCTTTAAAACACTGCTAAGTTGTAATATTTTATTCACAAGACAAATTTTTTCCAATATTCTGTTTCTTTCTTTAGTAACTTTGCTGTGGAAACCCGTTCTGTTTAGGCCAAACTGTTCTAGGAAGCATAAAAGGGATCTTTGCATGCCTGCCTGCTCATGAATTCATGTAGCATTAAGGGAAGTGCACAGATCTGATGGCTAACACTCAGGAGCCTCTGGATGCTCAGCAATGAGCTTCCTCTGATCTGAGATGTAAATTAGACTTCCTGCTAATAATATATTGACTTCAGCACACATAACAACTATTAAAATCTTTTTATACATCTGCAAAATTCCCTGCTCTGAAAAAGCATCAAAAGCAGATGAAAGTATTGAACAGTTTGAATAGTCTTGTCAACAATTTAGTATATTTGATGTGATTTTTCCTTGCAATGAACTCTCTGATGCTATTTCATTATAGAGCTTCATTTGGCTTCAATACTTTCTCAAATATCACAGCAGTCAACACACATCTATATGACCAGTATGATGTGTGAGTCTCTCTCTGTGTCTCTCTGTGTGTTCCTGTCTATGTGTGAGGGAGAAAGTGTGTGTGTGTGTGTGTGTGTGTGTGTGTGTGTGTGTGTGTGTGTGTGTGTGACAGACAGACAGACAGACAGACAGACAGACAGACAATAGGGGGTTGAAGGAAAAGAAAAGCAACATAAGGAATTATACTATTGCTTACTGAAGATAATTGGCAATAGTATCACACAGCTTATTACCCAGGATGCTGCAGTCAGTATCCTGTGTTAGAATTTCTGGTATACAAGGACACTTTCTGGCTTCCAGCAATTCAGGTGAGTTTAATATAATTCTAAAATCCCACAAGGTGATTTTGATAGGCACTGTGCTTTGAGAGCTACTGTATCTAAGACATTAAATTGATATCATTGTGAAGGAATAACAATGATACATTAAGTCATTAGTCCTTCAGGAATCTGACTTTTCAATTTACTACCTACTTGGACTGAACACAACATGTCTTCATAAAATGTCAAAATCCTCTTGGTCCTCTGTTAGTATACAGAGCCAACATTCATATTTAAGAATATGTATGCATCCTTCACGGTCTTACTTGTTATTGGGGTGATTAATGTCCTGTAGGAACAGAAATAAATTTGAATCAGATGAGGAAATACGTTCATGTGACAGCAACAAGAGGAATAGGATGACTTTTAGAGGAAGTTATTGGAAAGGATGGTGAGCATGATGAAGGAACGCTTAGCTTTATAAAACATTATTGCAATTTCTGTTATGTATAGTCCCTATAAAATATTCCACTTGGAAAAGAGAAAGAAGATTTTTGTTTTAAAGAAGACACTGCTACTGTGTATACATAATACTTTTTAAAATTAGTATACTCTCATACTATTTCTTTTGTAAATTTATTCTTTGAGAATTTTATATATGTATACAAAGAGATACAATCATATTGACATACAATTTCCCCCTTCTCCCCAACACACCCTCCTACTTTTCTCCTCCTCCTCCTTCTTTCTCTTCCTCCTCTTCTTTCTCCTCTTCTTCCTCTTTCTCCTAGTCCTCCTCTTCTCCTTATTTTCCTCCACCTCCCTCACCTCCCTCACCTCCCTCACCTCCTTCACCTCCTTCACCTCCTTCTCCTTTATAACCCAACAAGTCCAACTGCTCCCGCTCATATGTAGATGGATGTGGGACTATCTACTACAGTATGGGAAACCAACCAGTGGCCAAACCACTGAAAAAGAGTATCAGCTGTCGATAATGCCTCAGTTAGGAGTGGGGTTTGTGAGCTTCTCATCCATCCAAGTCATGTAACAGTGATGGGCTTGACCTTTCTTAGATCTTGTGCAAGTAATGAGAGCTTCTGTTGAGTTCATGAATGCAACAGTCACGGCATGTTCAGCAAACAGCATCTCAAAACCCCATTCCAATCCTCTGGCCTTTACAATTAATTTTTCAGCCCCCTCTGCCTTGACTCTCCTTGGTACTTGAGCCTTGTCAGAGGTAAGGGTATGATGAACATGTAATATTTAGGGCATGTAAGTTTAAGGTGAACATGAATAGTCATTTATTATTAGCACTTTGATCAGTTAAGAGTCTCTCTGTGTTGACTGCTGCCTGCTGCAAAAGACTCAAAGATAGAAAGAGAAAGAAAGAGTAGGACAGCCAATAACTCAGTTCAATTTTAGACCTTAGAAAGAACATGAAGTACAGGGAGAAGGCTAGAAAACTGCTCCCTCATGGCTTGATTATTAGGCCTCTTTTTACCCTGCTTTGTCCTATAGTCACTCTCCTTGGAGTAGAATTATCTTTGTTAATCTGTCCAGTGTCTTCCCACTGCGACATCAGAACTCTTCACTACATTTCTGTCATGTCTCATCTTGGTTTCCTCTAGCTCAAGTCTTGAAATACCACAAAGTAAAGTAGTACTTCTTGGCAAATTTGGGTTCGTGAAAAAGAACTTAAAGCTCACTGCAGTCCCCAAAGACTGTTGGCTTGTGCTGCCTGCCAGAGAGTCCATGGCAGAGACCCGAACTCCTGATGCATTTGCCTGAGTGGGAACAGTGGCTTGAGTTGTACTGCAGCTCAGAATTTGTTGGCCTGCCTTGTTCATTTTTCCTGTTATAATATCCATATTTCCATCTTAAAGCATGTAAAGCCCTACCCCCAGGAAGTCAGTGAGCATATATTTCATTGTGAAGTGACATTTTATGAACTCTGCTTGCCCTTGTTCTCCTGCATGCCCACTTCATAACAATGAGAGCCTCCTCTGCCTACCAGTATATAAAATTAAGTTTACTTCTTCTCTACTACATGGTCACGACAGTGAAAAAGCCAAATGACATTTGAGGTTTTTCAACTCTTCTTTATTATATTATGAAGACTTGATCCACACTCCTGGCATTTGACCTTTGAATTTGATGAAGATGCATATGAAAGCTATGAACAGGCGTGAACTCTGTAACCCCTTTGTTCTAAAGAAATAAATATGAACACGAGTCTTGATATTGCTTGTTATAATTATGGCTTGATTTTTAATCTCGGCTAGTAAAGAACAATAATTCTTGTGCTCTTCATTTTTAAATAAATTATAAGTGAAGTTTTGATCTTGGTTTGTAACTCGGGGAAAATTAGGTCTCACCAGTCATAGGGTTTATATCTGTGATGTTTACCACTTGTAAACTATAGTAATGATTCTACAATCATATAATTACTACTTAGGTAAACTGCCCTTATAGTAATTTATTGTGCTCATTTCTATTGGATGAAACTTTTTATTTTGTGGTGGTTCTTGTTTTTCATATTGAAAAGGTGGAAAAACCTTGGACAGAACTGAAGTTTGCCACCTAACATAAATCAAAGCTCCATTCTTCAGTCTGAAGGCACCTGCCCCCACCTCCATTCTCAGTGACCCTGGGAATGTAATCTTTTCAGAGTGAACCTTGAATCTGCTCTAGACAGTATGTGACTTATGAAATGTGGAAGGGTGAGGTATCCAGGGAAAGAGGCAAATCCTGCAGAAATGAGCTTCACGATAATGCATTTTCTTCCTTGGAATCTCAGTTCAGGTAGACTGTGACCTTTTTCCTATTTGATCAGAAAGCTGTTGCTCACATTTGAACGCTACTCATCCCTTCCAATATGCAAGCCTTGTAGCCAAAACCCAGGATTATAATACTTCTGTTTTTTTTTCATTTATTTACCCCTTAAATCAGGAATCTGGGTAGAAAAAAAGGTCTATTAAAGTCAAGTCAGGAAAGCAATAAATAAGAGGGTCTGCTGCCTTTCTTAATAGTTAGAGATCTGATCCCTACGTGTGAATAGTATTCACCAACAAAGAAATAATTTAGTTTTCATTGCTAATGAGAATTTCTGAGACTAGTACTATACTGAAAGAAAAAGAAAAGCTTTATAATAATAATAATAATAATAATAATAAAAAAAAAACGTAAGCAGGAGACTCAGAGAGTGACCCCCACAGACACTGTTAAAAGGAAGCCATGAGCTCACTTACAGAGTCACTGTATGGAGTTAGTGATATGCCAATTTGTTCATACTTTTGAACAGTTTAATCCAATCAGCTCCAAAAAAAGAAAGTGAAACCATATTCCATATATAGCATTCAATAATACAGGTTTGGTAAATATTGGTTTAAATCTGTTACTTCACTCCTTCATTAAAATATAAAAGTAGCTTTCAGAAACACTGATTCCATCTCTTGACCCATTTAAGGTTTCTTAAAACTCTGTCTGCTTCCTTCCCAGAAGAACTTTAAACTTTAATCCAGGGTCCAGAATAATGCAGTTCTCACTCATGTATATTCTCTCTGTGTCTCTCTGTCTCTCTCTTTCTCTCTTTCTCTCTCTCTCCCTCTCTCTCCCCCTCTCTCTCCCTCTCCATCTCTCCTCCCTGCACTCTGTCTTACTCTTTGTTCTTTGTGTCTTCCTCTCTGCAATTCTTGAGAGAAAATGAACTGACTTGTGATAATCGGTGATCTGGCACTTCGAGGCAGGCTAATGTTGCCAGGAATACCTGAATACTGGTTCCTGCTGCTCCCAAAGAAAGTCATTCTGGCGTCAGAAGACAGAGTGAGCTAGGATTTAGGCTCTTCTGCATCTTTTATTTTCCTGTAAACATATTTATGTAATTACCTATAGATAACTCTATTTGCTATCATTGCACTCTGACCATTCAGCTGAAATCATTACCACATCATAATAATTCATTAAAGTGTACTCAAGCTTTTATAACTATATTTATGATTGGAAATGATTCATGTTTATTGTGGGAAACTGGGAAAGCAATGAGGAAATTACAAATGAGCCGCAGTCCCAGAATAGACCTGCATGGGCTCCATCCTTGTGTGGAGTCAGCACAGTGAGATGGATGGCCCTAACCATGCACCCTGAGCCATGATCCCTCTAGGCCAGCAGCATCTGTAGCATGCTGTGCTGTCTTTAGTTTCTATAATGAAGAGAGAAGGTAGACGGCCTACCTATCCTTTTTCAAACTAAGCATACTCACATACTCATTATTTTCTACTACTGCCTGTGATTGCTCTGGGCACCTGGTTAGGTGACCTTAGGGTGTCCTGTGGAAACAACATGTCTACATGGAGACCATTGACTCTGTTCCGTGTTTAGACTGATTAGACAAGAATTGAGTGAAGTGGGAAGTGACAGTATGAAAGAGATATCTCATCTCGTGTTTTGGATGGCAATCTCTGAATTAAAACTCATTAGATGATATGAGTAAAGTTTATTTAAAAAAGCAAATCTTCTGGCTACAAAAATAGAAATAAATCACATAAAAGTAGAGCTGGCTATTTCTAGCCTGTTGTGTATAGATTTTGTCTTGTATGCTTGCATTTTCTAGCAGTTCTAATAATACACGTAATATCATATCTATACACATATCACTTATAAAATGAAAAATGAAACTACCTTTTAGATTTTATATGAATTCAAATGATCCTAGTCCTAAAAGGCTTAAGCAGGAGGTAAAATCTTCACTTTTCTATGTGAATTTTTCTAAAAGCATCCTCCCAAATTGAGGAATCAAACAAAAAATAAATAAATGAATAAATAGGCATTCCCCCACTACAGACACCTTTTAAAAAATAAAGCATGAAACCTGAAAAGGGAAAATCTAATGGAGTGCCACCAAAGACAAAGACCTAAAAGTATCTAAGAATCTTCCCCAGGGATGAGTCCCCTAGTTTATTGTCCAGTACCAAGTGGAGAGTCTTAAAATCATATACATAAAAGTAACATAAAATGAACTGAGAAGGTTGTGTTTATATATTTGCAGGTGTATTAAGTGTCTATGTGCATGCATTGAGTGTGTGTGTGCGCGTGCGTGTGTGTGCACGTGTGTGCACACACGTGTGTGTGTGTATGTGCGTGTGCGTGCGTGTCTGTGTGTGTGTGTGTGTGTGTGTGTGTGTGTGTGTGTGTGTGTGTGTGTGTTTAATGATAACAGAGAAAGAGGCCATGATTTCAAGAGGGAGCAAGGTGAGTGGTACATGGGAGGGATGGATGAGAGGAAAGGGAAGGAAGAAATTTATGTGATTACATTTTTATTTTTAAGAAATAATACAAGTGAATACATAAATAAAACCACTAATGTGGCCTATATTAAGTAGGCTAGATATAGTACGAGTGACAGTACCTGGAATAGAAGAATACAGAAAAGAATAAACTTGAGAATATTGCAACTCAGAGGGAAGGAACCCATCTGCTGTTTATGTCACAAATGCTAGTCTGTGCAGATAAACAAATTGCTCTCTAGTGTTTGAGTCTTCCATCTGCTCCCTTACTAAACTGGGCCAGTCATCAGAAAGCAGAGTGCTTGGACCGCATTCTTATCCACACAGCAGCCCTCGCTGAGAACTCACCACTGGATTGGCTGTTTCTGATCTTGGAACCACTTTAATATAGTTGCCAGCTTGGTTCTTTAATATCACACCTTAAAATATTGCCATTGACCTGCATGCACGTATTGACATAGAAATCTGCTAGGTTTCTACAGGAAAATGTTACATACCTCCTCACAAAACATGGATACTTTCAACCAAGTATGCTCTCTTTTGCCTTAGTCCTGAGAAATCGAAGTCAAATTATTTTAGTAACTACTCTGCCAACCAATAGCATCTCCTTCTTTGCTTCATTGATTGTTTAGCTTTGACATTTGAATGGAATCTCACCTGTCCTAACCACTATATTTTAAGTAACCAGACAGCCTTATCTTGCCTTAGAAGGTAGACACTACAAGAAAACAATCTTATGGGCAAATGCAATGAATTGTCTCTTTGTTTTCTTGAACAAAGCTGATCCCATCACCCTGCGTATGGTGGTTTTGATAGATATGACCCTCAAAGACGCATGTGTTAGATTGCTTGGCCCATAGGGAGTGGCACTATTAGGAGGTGTGTTGTTGTGGGAGTAGGTGCTGCCTTGTTAAAAGAAGTGTGTTGCTATGGAGGTGGGTTTTAAGGCATTATGTGCTCAAGCCACGTCCAGTGTGGGCCACAGACTCCTTCTGCTATCTGCAGATCATGATGTAGAACCCTCAACTCCTTCTCCAGCACCATGTCTGCCTGCATATGGCTATGCTTCCTGCCATAATGATAATGGACTAAACCTCTGAAATTGTGAGCCACCTCCAATTAAATGTTTTTATTTATAGGAGTTGCCATGTCATGGTGTCTCTTCACAGGAATAGAAACCCTAACTAAGGCACTTTAAATTCATTGTTAACTTTCTTATTTGAACAATTACATTGGAGATTCTGTTTTTCAAACTTACAATTTTATTTTCATGTAGTAATTCTGTTTACAGAAATACTGACACTGCTTTCCACCCTGCAAATGCATCAAAGTTTATAGATTTAAAATCAGTTACTTTTTTTTTGGAGACAGGGTTTCTCTGTGTAGTTTTGTACCTTTCCTGGAACTCACTTTGTAGACCAGCCTGGCCTCAAACTCATAGAGATCCACCTGCCTCTGCCTCCCAAGTGCTGGGATTAAAGGTATGCATCACCACCGCCTGGCTTGAAATCAGTTCTTAATAAGCCTCAGAAGGTGATTCACCAATATTGAGATTTACTCCAAATTTTTGTAACTCAGTATCTCTGTTTCTATCTCTCTGTCTTTGTCTCTGTCTCTGTGTGTGTGTGTGTGTGTGTGTGTGTTTGTGTGTGTGTGTGCGTGCGCATGCACATGCACCCACGCATCAATAGACTAGAATGCCTGTCCATCAAGCTCTAGGAAGTCTCCTGTCTCTGTACTCCCATCATTAGGTTACAGAGGATGCTACAGCTCCTGGAATTCAGGTGGGCCCTAGGAATCTATACTCAGGCATTCGTGTTTATATGGCAGGCATGTCACCAACTAGCCCATCTCTCCAGCTTCAAGATTTTTGAGAGTTTTTTTCTTAAGAGAATTCATGCTAGGAGAGGACTTCAAATTATCTAGCTGGAGTTCATTATTTACAGTAAGTATATTAAAGTTTGTAAAATTAACTTTTAAGCTTTAGTTTTCTTGAAACCATCAGAAACATCCTCCCTTACAGGAATTCAAGATTAGGTCCCTCCACATCCTTCTCTCTGTCTTATAAATCTTGAAAGAAAAAAATAATTTTTTGTCATTGTTTGTGGTTTTGTGTGTGTGTGTGTGTGAGAGAGAGAGGGGGGGGGAGAGGGGGAGAGAGAGAGAGAGAGAGAGAGAGAGAGAGAGAGAGAGAGAGAGAGAGAGACTCTCCTTTATTTAATTCTTTTTCCTAGAGACTTTTATTGATGGAATTTGTTTTTTAGCAATTCCGTGCATATGTATAGTACGTTCTGTTTACTCCCCACCTCTTTCATTGCTCTCCCACCTCTGTTAATTCCCCCATTACATGTGTCTTTTCTACATGTGTGCTTTTTGTTGTTTTGTGACACTCTGGTTTTAACCAGGACCATCTCTATGGCCACTAACTAGTGGAGTCTGGTGGGTACGCTATTTGATATGTGACTGAAGGTAATGACTGTCCTTTTCTCAGAGTCTAGCAGTTGCCAATAGTTTAGAACGGGCTTAGATAGTCCTAGGAACACCTCTCTGATCGGTTCTCTGTTGACACATCCAGTCTTGGACCATCCCAGCGCAGGCATCCCTTGCTTTGTGTGTGCAATGGCTGCGTCACGTGCGAAAGATAACATTTTACATTTCTTCTATCTTCTGGCTCCTACATTCTTTTAGCTCTCCTGAAATGGTTTCTAAGCCTTAGAGGAGGTAGCATAAATATTGTGTTCAGAATATACCACTAAATTGACATTTATTCTAAGCATCTAGAACATCTACCAGTCTCTGCATTTACTTCCACTCACTGACAAGACAAGCAATTCTGTTTAGCGCAGTAGGAATAACATTTGTCTGTAAGTATACATATTTAGACTGAAGTTTGGTGCCATGTCAACTTAGGAAAAGCAACGTAGTATCCTCCTACCCTAGGATCTGTGACTTCCCTAGCCAGGGGTTTTTGACTAAGTTAACAGTATCAAGCAAACATCTCTTCCCTCCTGTGTTGTGGGCCTCAAATCCAATCTGAGATTGGCTAGTTACTCCAATAACGAACATGTCTTTATTGAACCAGTGAGCATAGCAGGCCTGGCAGCTCGGCTTTGTAGTTCATAGGGTTCTGCAGATGGGTAACTTAATGTATACCATCAAAAGCAATGCTTTTAACAGTTTTGAAGTTTGTATCTACTACAGCGCTAGAATAACGAAAATCATGGCAGGAAGTAAGTACTCATGGTCCAGTAAAGAAGTTGAGTTCTTCATCCTGCCTGGATGATAATCAAAGAGGCTAGACTGGTGGCTGCAGTGCTCTTCATTAGCTGTTTTCGGGTCTTATCAGAACAGTACATTTCTTTTAAGACTGGCGACACGAAGTGCTCACTGTGCTTCACCCCAAGGTGAGCGTCTCACCTGCAGCCTTGGATGGACAGCACAGTCTTCTGTGGATGGGGTATGCCTGGAAGAAAACACATAAACAACTTAACTCCTCTTTGTTATTGCAAGGGAAGATCCAAATCAGTTTAAAAATATAAGTAGGTCAGCTTCTTGGTATTCTGTAGAAGCAGTGACCCCTTTCTTAAATTTACATAAGACCTTTAGTGGAATTTGATAGGCATCAAGAAGAAAAAAAAAAAAGCATGTGATAAAAGAACAATGAAACACAATAAAGCCCCAAAGCAATGCAGCTATTGGAATCAGGTGCTTCCAGGATAAACAAGCAAACATATTATTTTTCATGAGATGAAGAGATTAGCCTTCTTATTGTGATATCAAGAAAATGAAAGCAAGACATTATCATAAGCAAGTGATAGAATGGAAAATGGTAGAAAGAGTAAGGGGCTTCTGTATCATTTGAAGATTCCATTATACTTTCAGTCAGTCAGAAAGTGATTTGTATTATACAAAAATACATCACCAATATAGTCACCATGGTGATAGTCTAAACTTTTAGCTTTCTTTCCTTGTAATGAATTATAAAGTATCTGAAATATTTTGTTATATTTCATAGTCATACATATTAATTTCATTTTATTAATAAATATGCCTAATAAGTTTTGGATATAAATGTAATTTGTATTAATTTTAAGAATTTTTCATGATAATATGCCATATGGCAGGCTACTTGGGGCCAACATAACATAATCTTAATCTCATAAAGACATGATCCAAACACTTCGCTGGTTCAGCTATTTCCTTGGAGTTTTCTTGGGCAGTCACATACCCACATCCTTGTAGCTTAACTTGAGTAAGTCACTGATGCTCATGACTGAACTGACAGACTACACGAGAGAGATTTGGTTTTGGGTGTTGTAGTGATGCTTTTATTATGATGTCATAATACACCTTAACCCAAATGATCCCTTTACTAAAATGCTGCTTCTTTAATAGCTCCCCATGGAACCTTGCAGGCAGCAGCAGTTTTGTTTCTTTAATCGTTCTCAACTTTATATCTTCACTTTACAGAAAAAAAAATCTTAATGCAAATATATTAGTAAAGCAATATTTGGAAAATCAGCTCATCAGTTCAATTTGGTAAGGATATTGCTGATTTTATGAGTAATTGTTCAGCTCAGAGAGCTATTGAACTGAGCAACTGGACACCCTAGTGCCTTTTGAAAAATCTTATGAGAAGATAAATTCTATGGCTTTATATAAAGGACATATTTAAATCCAAAACCAGTGTGTTCGCATTTGTTTTGTGACTTTTAAAGTGAGTGTGCTAATATTTTTTTTATGGTGAACAGAGGTTTCTATAATCTAGTCACTGACTTTTAATAGACACATCCACTGGGAGCGACTAGCTTTGCGGTGCATGTTCAAGATCCGTGCCCTCTAAAACAGTGGCCACTAGCCACACTTGACAGTTAAACCATTAAACGGCTAGTTTGAATTGAAAAGTTAGGGATTTAAAGACAATATAAAATATGTTTAAAATTGTATTGAATTTTGTATTGACTTCAGGTTAATTTGAAAACATATGGGGTTAAAGTATGTTATTATAGTTTACTTCACCCGAGTCACATTCCTTTTAAAATTAGAGACACTAAAATATTGGAAAGTTCAAGTTACATATGTAGCTCCCATCTATGTTCACATTAATATTTTTATTGAGGTCCACTGGTCTAGATAACAATTTTATAATTTAATGTACTAGACAGATATCTCTCTCTCTCTCTCTCTCTCTCTCTCTCTCTCTCTCTCTCTCTCTCTCTCTCGTGTGTGTGTGTGTGTGTGTGTGTGTGTGTGTGTGTGTGTGTGTGTGTGTGTGTGTGAGCATGTGTGTACACATGGATGTATGTGGTTCTGGAGACCAGAAGTAAATGTTGGGAGCCCTC
The DNA here is from genome assembly GCF_049852395.1 of Peromyscus maniculatus bairdii. Lineage (NCBI taxonomy): Eukaryota > Metazoa > Chordata > Mammalia > Rodentia > Cricetidae > Peromyscus > Peromyscus maniculatus. Next base: position 62,017,465 of record NC_134871.1, read on the forward strand.
CTCACTTGCTCTCTGCCATATTTTTTGAAACTTGGTCTTTGAGTGAGCCTGGGTCTTTCTAATTCAGCTGTATTACCAGGTTAGTAATCCCCAGGGGTTGGCCAGTCTCTACCTGCCCAGCACAGGAGCACAGCACTATGTCCAGCTCTGGGTGTGATTGCCAGAGATTCAACTTAAGACCTCATGTTTGTGCACTGCATTTTAGTTCCTGAGCCATCTCTACAACCCACCTATAAAGAAGATATTTAAATAAACATAATTATCATTTATGAAAGACTATGTAAGCACTAGCATATCATTACTGATTTAATGTCTAATTAAAATATAAATATTCTGGTGTCTGAGTTTTGTTTATATGCCATATCATTGACTGACAATCCAGAAACATTTTCTTTTCTTTTAAAAAACAAAACAAAAAGATTAGAAAACTACATATTAGAATTATCCTTCCAATGCACGTTATTTGCACAGTGTGTTCTGTGTACTGTAGTCTGTGGATTTGGGGGACTATAGTGTGAACTAATTTTGGTTTGTATGTCTTGTACATAGCCTTCGTGTTTACTGTCTTCTTTACCTAGAGTCTCCAAAACAATGTAAGAATGTAGTGCAGCAAACTATATGATCAGTAGTTCCTGAGGAAATAAACTCGGGTGAGCTGTACTAGGACAGGGAAGCCTGGTCTTAGAAACTCATCTCAAGAGTCACAACAACCCAGTATAAGACTTCTGTAAGGACAGCCAAAGGGCCCCTTGTGCAAAGTACTAGCTCGAGGACCATACCCAAGTCCCAAAATTCAGTGTGCCTGTCAGTGATCACCAGAAAGCCTGACACCCTTGATCTACATTTGATATTCTTATTACAGCATAGGTTTTTAAGGGTGCAAAAAGTCATGGTGATAAAAATCATTTTTATTTTAGCCATCAAGTGTATTATCCCTTCTGTGGAGCTATGGCCAACAGTCATGTGACTATACTATCAATTAGATGATAATAAAGACTAAGCAGGTTTCAAGTACTTCACTTACCAAAAAAATGAATATAAGACACATATCTGGGATAAATTTGGCACAGAAAAATAAGTACAGTGTGATCTCACACATTTGTGGAAACAGAAAATGTTGGCTCTGAGGTGCAGGGAGTCACAGCTACTAATGGCAGAAAGCAGGTAGAGTCAAGGCTGGTCAAGGACTACTGTTAGGCTGGCTATAGATAACTACAACGAAATGTATGTTTTGATTGACTTTGTTTTTAAAGCTAAAGAAAGGAGTCTGAGTATTTTCATGAGAAAGTAGTGAGTGAGAAATGTCTGAGGAGTTCGATGCTGTGGATTGAATGAGAAATGTTTCCCATGAGCTTCAGTATTTGAACACGTGGTACCCAGTTGGTGATGCTGTTTGCGGGAGGTTATCACACCTTTGGGAGGTGCATCCTTGCTGGAGGAAGCACATCCCTGGCAATAGGCTCTGTGGGTCTGCAGCCTCAGCCCACTTCCAGTTTGCTTTCTGCTTCCTATATGTGCTTAAAGATGTGATCTCTTGGATTCCTGCTCTGATTGGCTGCTCCCTTGCCCTTGCCCCTGCCCCCACCATTGTACAGTCTCCCTCAGGATCCATAAACCAAAGTAAACTCTTTCTTCTGTAACTTGTCCTTCGCTGTGGTATTTTATCACAGCAGCAAAAAAGTAACTAAGTCAATGGGTATTTAACTGATTTAACCTCATGTAATGTTTATATGTGTTGAGTATCACATGCAACCCTATAAATATTCACAATTTTTCTAAATCCACAAAAATGAAAGAAAATTTAAAAGCCTGTAGAATAATTTCTGTGCTTAACTCTTCAATTTTTTATAAGTAAACATTATTCTGTATAGTAGCTTTCAACATTATCTGATCATGATATAACAGCATAGGTATATACACACAGTTATATTGAGTTGGCAAACTGTTATTTTCTGTCTCTTCTTATGATTGCATTTTCTAGTCATGATCCATTAAGCATACCCCCAAATCCCATTAAAACTTGCTTTATTTGAAAACTAAACCCACACTTTACACTTTGTGAATATCAGGTAGCAGGAACCATGCACAAGCTTGAAGTTCAGCAACAAGGGGCAGATAAAAGTCTTGCCTGTGAGCTCCAGTCACCCTGGCCATAGCAGAGGGGTGGAGATCAGAAGGCTGGGAGAAATCTCTGTCTGCTTCTCAAGTTGAACATAATTAGGATGCAGTCATCTTTCTACCCAGTAAGCTTTCTCCTATAAATCTGCAAGATCTCCCACAGATGGGAGATTAGACGATGTTTATTCTTCTACAGTCAGAAAACGCGATGACAAAATCAAATCCCCATAGACTAGGACTACAGCTGAAAGTGTAATACAAAAAGTCACCTAAACTGAATGAATCATATACAGGATAACTTGGGGCATTCTGGAGTTCACCAAAGAGGAAGACATAACTTCAGTTAAAGTGAACACAAACTAACAATGCTGAATGATGATGTACTCGGTCTGGGACATCCAAATGGAATTATTTTTCTCCCCACCTTTCCATTCTGGTTCTTGGTGAGAAAATACACATTCATTTTGGCCCCTCCACCCCCAACTCCACCCCTGTTGTCCTTGGTACTCTTCTCTTGGGGAGCAGGCTTTGCTCCTTTCCAGCTGGAGAAATCTTCTGGCAAGTCAGGGTGGTAAGGGCCGCCTCACTCTGGCATTGTGCAGGCCATGTCTTCTTTCTCTCCCAGAGCCTTTCTTCTCCTTTTCAACTGTTAACCTCCGGCCTAAAAACTTGAGTGCCTCCTCCTGCAAGTTCTTCTTTAAGGGATTTTCTCTTTTGCAGTTAATCCACGGTGCAAAAACGCAGGCCGTGTCTGGTAGTCTTTTGCTAAATCTTTCCCCCTGCCCCCGAGATACCTGAACTGTAGCACATTGGTTGAGATTTAAAGGGCAACCTTTACCACTTCCCCAGTGTGTTCCTGGAGTTCTGCTGCTTTAATTTTGAGGAGGCAGTTTTAGCTGTGAGCATCCATCAACCAGAGAAGCTTGTGGAACTTTAGTACCTTGAGAGGGACAGCAAACAGTGGCAAGCCTGTGAGCTCCAACTATATCCCCAACCAATGGAGAAGGGAGGTGGCTTAAGGCTGGCTAGAGTACTGTCTCCTCTTAGGTTTAGTTGGTAGAGGACTCAAAATGACCTGTAATATTTCCAGTGGTCTTTCTTTGACGATGATCTTGCCTGATATATAACTGGGATATGAAGGAATTAACTTCTCTCTGTATACATTGTTGCAAATGTGTATAAGAAAGTATAGATTTGTATATTCAAGACACATTGCCTATCTTTCACTCTATGCCCAGTTGTTCACTCAAATATATTTGGTTAAGCCAGTAAAACAATAAAAAAAATATTTTTGTGCATGCTGGAGCACAGTTAATATTAGCAAAACTACACTAAAATTTCTAATGTGAACAACAAAACCCTGCCTAGTAAAATTAGAAATACAGCCTATGTAGATTGGTTCAGAGATAAGAACAGTGTATGCCCAACTATATCAACTGCATATTTTTAAAAAGACAGTAGAACTGGGCGGTGGTACAAACCTTTAATCTCCGAACTCGAGAGGCTGAGCCAGGCAGATCTCTGAGTTCGAGGCCAGCCTGGTGTACAGAGTGAGTTCCAGAGCAGACAGGGCTACACAGAGAAACCCTGTCTCAAAAAGCAAACAGAAAAACAACAACAAAAAGGAAAGCAGAAAATGAAGTTATAACCCAAATCTAACTTTCACTTGTCAATAAAGATAAGCTGTTTTTAATCTTCCATCAGCATCATTGATGCACAAAATGCAAAGTAAGATACTTCGATGTCCTTCAACATATGTTGGTGGTATACTAGATAAAATGTATCCAGAAGAAAAGATAAATTATATATATATATATATATATATATATATATATATATAACACAAAAATACAGACAATAGATTTTAAAGCTTTTTTTTTTTTTAACTAAAAAGCTTGGCTTTATTTTAAAAATTATATCTTCCTGGACTCCTAAGAGGACACATGCACACTCCTTCTAGAAGCCCATAACCCACAGGGGGATGATGATTCCATTGGTAGACTTGCTATTTCCAAGTCACAATATTCTCTTCAAAGAAGTCTACAACACAGCTGGGATCTGGAACAGACCAATCTTGTGTCTTATAGGATGCATGAGAATGGAAGACAGACCAAGCCAGTTCTTGGGAAGGACATGTGGATATGGCTGAGCGAGTGTTGTTTTGTGACTGGAAGTGTGACTTTTGTGATTTGTTGCTTTGCTTTTTAGAGTATTATCCACACATTAGGAATCAGAATGAAACTTTCATAGTTTCATTAATGTGTTCTTGAACTTGAGCAAATTTGGGTCTTACTAAGCACATGAAATCATCTTGATGGAATACAGATGGTGTCTTGTCTTCGGGTATTGGACCAGTTTCTCACCTCTATTTCAGCAGTTTAGTTCTTCTACAAATAAATGTAACACTCATGTACTGGGGCTTGGCCTTTATTTATTATTTTAGAAGCTTCTGGAAATGTTAGAAGGTAGACCCAGCTGGAGGAAGTAGTTCACTGAGGATGTGGGACTTGGGGGTTATTGTAAGGGTCAAAGTTTAACTGCAAGCCCCACTTGTCCAAGGACAGATACTTCCTGAAATGTTGGTGGGTATTGTTTATGGGAGGTAACAAGCCACATGTTTTCACTCCCCTAAACAAGTTTGACCCAACGACATTGGATATGCTTAACTGGATGTAAGCGGGAGGTATATGGGCAGGAAATATGTCAGGATGTATGATTGCACTTGATTGGACCTGATTGGAAATAGGGTGGCCTTGTGGGTTTGCCTTTTTAAGCCTCTGCAAAACATGACTAAGTGACATTTTTCTGGGAACCCAGGAATGGAATTGGCCAAAATCTATCATCTTGGCCAGCATTTAATTAAAACTTGCATCAAATTTGACTCAAAATTGTGAAACTGGTCTTTCTCTCATTATTCTCAGATTTAACAGTATCCTATCCCTCCATTCTTCCTACCTCTGTCCCTGCTTCTTGACCTATTGTGCCTCCCCCCACTATGGTCAGCTGAACCCTTTTAAACCCTGGAGCAATGTAGGTCCTTCCTCAAGTGGTTTGCCTAGGAATGGGCACATCTATTAGAAGAATAAACAACACATTCTGCTTGGCGTCTATTTGGTGGGCCTGAGACATGCAATCCTCCCAGTTGTGTATATCATATATATCAGTGTTTCCCATATAGGTAGGATATTGAAATATATCTTTAACACGATGCTTCATGGCTAAAGCCACCTATACTGCTTATACATTTGAGGTTAACACTTTCTCCAAGCCAATACAGTTGTCTCTGTATCATAATCTTGAAAAAGAGAGTCCCTCAAAGAGCATGGGTTTGTCAGGTCACATGTTTACTAATCTCATGGCATTTAGTGAAATTTTCTTCTGCTTAGTTAATTCTGTCATCTCACTTTCGATCAGCCCCCAATTATGGGTTGCTCAGCACACTCTCTGTGACCATTAATGCCTCTCTTGACATTTAGTAATATAGCGTTAAATGTACCCTCTTTATTATAATCTTGGAAGAAAACTAAATAATGACTAGTAAGTACAGGCAAAATGAGGTTCTTAATTGTGATTAAATTACCTTAAAATATTTTATCTGCCATTGCTTATACAATTTCTTCAACTCTGTTAAATTTATGAAAAAATCACATAAAGGCACGAGGCAAATAAAAGATTTTAGAAAAACCAACCAACCCTCAAGCCAAGTGCTCTTGTCACTCAAGTTGCTAAAAACTGATTCAGAAAGTTGACATTCAGTCCTCCCTTGGAATCTTCTGTACTAGTCTCTCCCAAGCAACAAGATGGTCTTTGCTTAGGGGCTGAAATTTGATTAATCATGGAATCATAGCACAGAGATAGTGCACTCTTTCAGGCTTCCTTAAGAGATAAGCTAAATCATTTTTAAAAATCCTTTCTAGAAGCAGATGCAGAGATCCATGGCCAAGCCCCAGGTGGAACTCCAGGAGTCCAATAGATGAGAGAAAGGAGGGATTATATGAGCAAGAGATATCGAGACCATGATTGGCACAAAGACACATAGCCAAACTAGTGGAAACACATGAACTGTGAACCAATAGCTGAGGAGCCCGCATGGAACTGGACCAGGCCCTCTGGATAAGAGGCACAGTTGATTGGCTTGAACTGTTTAGGAGGCCCCCAGGCAGTGGGACTGGGACCTGTCCTTGGTGCATGAGAAGGCTTTGTGGAACCTAGGGCCTATGCTGAGACACTTTGCTCAGCCTTCATGCAGGGAGGAGGGGATTGGACCTGCCTCAGCTGAATGTACCAGGCTGGGCTGACTCCCCAGGGGAGACCTTGCCTTGAAGGAGGTAGGAATGGGGGGAAGGTTAGGAGGGAAGGCTGGGGATGGGAGGAGGGAGGACAGGGAAATCCATGACTGATATGTAAAATGACTAGGAAATCTCTTATCTAAAATAAATAAATAAATAAATGAAACTCCAACCTAAGAAAAAAAAATCCTTTCTATTTTTCAGCATCATTGAATAGGATTGTTATGTACTGTTTAAAGAATTACTTTACTCTCTGGCTTCTAACCTTAGCACAGTGGGTGTCCTCCTGGGGGACGGAGTACAATGAGTTATCAGATCAAATATGAAGGAGCAGAGCCATTGGCTGTCCTGTGTGGCAGAACTTGAGTTCTCATGGATCAAACTTTCATTAGAGACTTTGAAAGAAGAAACCTGAACATTCAGTACGTTCTGGTTTTTAATCTTTCCAGTGAGATGAGCCATAAGCTCAACTTCACCTTCCTGTATTTCAGAACCCTCATCTGCAAAACAGGATATTAAAATTATGATCATATAAGACCACTATCCCTAATCCTGAGCATAGGTAACAAGAAAAGACAGCTAATTCCATATGAACTGTCTCAAATAGTACCTCTTCCTTGGGCTGGTGAGAATATCCAGAGAAGCAACTTCTGTAGGCTTGTAGCATGGTGCGAGCATGCTGTGTAAACTTCTGCCATGTTTAGTTACTCCTCTTCTTACATGAAATAGCTTCTGTCCTTGCAATTCTTCTATTAATTTTAGCTATTCTTTTTGTTAATAAGAGATGGCAGTAAGTGTGGTCAAACTGAGAGCAAGTAACAGATGCTCAATATAGATGATTCCCCAGCTCAAGCAATGCTGGCGGTGGGGGGATGCACCATCCAAGTTCACAGAGAAAGAACAATGTGTCTCAATTTGCATGTGACAAGAAAGTGTTGCAGAGTACTCCTGCCTTGTATGCATTCATTGCATTAGCCAAGCAAGAAGCCACCCCTCACCCACATTAAGTATTTTGGATGCTGCTTTTAGCCCATGTTGTCAAAATGTTTTGATTATCTGGTTTTGAATTGTCATTCACTGTGTAGTGATTTTAAGGTCCCTACTACCCACCAGAACCATTGAGACCAAGCACTCAAGAGAATAGGTGAAGTGGACTCCTACTCAAATTATCTGAAATAGGACTAGATTTGGGGAACGCTAACTTGACACGTTTCAAGGTTTCACAATTGATTTCAGAAGCATACTCTTTTCTATCAATATTCAGAATAAATACAGAGGATGGTTAAACCCTAAAAACTTAAATATGGTAGTTGTAAAAGTCACAGACATACTAGGGTATTCAAAAATACTTAATTTTTCTATTCCATTTAAAATGATCTCAAGTTTGTAGAAGTGTTAGAGATTCTAAATAGTTTCTACTATTGCAACAAGTCTGTTCATTTATTGGTAGACATGCCTATGTACAAATATGCCAGAGACCATAAAAACTTTAAAACAATCATATTCCCCCAAATCTTTATGTATTTTAATGGATAAAATTACCGGAACTGACTTAGAAACAAAGGACTCAATAGCCCAGATGAAAAGCTTAAATAGCATCCATGCACTTGTGAATAAATGAGTATTTCTTTTTCTTACATGTAAAATAGAGACATAGGGAAATCTGTGAGTTTGTAAATCTAATTTTAAGGAAGCTAACATCTACTAATTTCTATTTTTAAAGTAAAATAGGGGAGTAGGACATTAGCTATGAATAAGCTGAGGAGCTGGGGTATAGGTAAAGGATCACATTTAAAATAGTCATATCAAGTATGTGAAGGTATACACCCAACTGAGAAATGAGATCACTGGGTAGTATTAATGACCTTCAGGTTCTCAGGAGGAGGGGGTTAGGGAAGAACATGGTGAAGGTCACCTGAAATGCAACTGTGACATTTACTTATAGAGAACACATGAAGAAGAAATAGTAGAATCAAGGGTATGATGATGATGGACTTCTGTCTATAAACTAGAGAAGTGAAGGTAAGAAGGGGAGATTATGCTGGGTGGTGGTGGCGCACACCTTTAATCCCAGCACTCGGGAGGCAGAGCCAAGTGGATCTCTGTGAGTTCGAGGCCAACCTGGTCTACAAAGCGAGTTCCAGGAAAGGCACAAAGCTACACAGAGAAACCCTGTCTCAAAAAACCAAAAAAAAAAAAAAAAGAAGGGGAGATCAGAGACTTTGGGTTCAATATTCTAACGGCCATAACATAAGGAGAACACTGATTTGAATATGAGAGAGAGGAGGACAGGAAAGTGGGCCTTAGGTGGTATGCTTGTATTTTGGATTTGGAGATGGGCAGATGCTGCTTCTGAAGTCCTGTGTGGCCTCTGTGGGGTGTTCTTAATGGGATGACTCTCAGCATCAGGAAGAGCCCAAGGCTCCAGGGGTAAGGAGACATGGGGTACCAGCGCAGTCATTCTACTCCATTGACTTAGAAGTACCTGAAATAACGACATCAACAACCATGAAATAGTGACTGGGAGCTCTCTATGAGCCAAATGGCTACTTCAAAATAGCTAATTGTAGTGGAGCTAATAATCCTAATATTAGGCTTTAAAGTCTGGACTTGAATATTGTTCCTCTAAACCATTGAACAGTTTCCTTAGTCTTCAGCTAATAATGGGAAGAATCAACACTTCTGTGGGTTATGTTCAGTCAGTAGAGCATGAGACTTTTAATCTCAGGGTCATGGGTTCAAGCTCCATGTTGGGCATCATTTGTAGTAGGAGTTTTCTTCTGTCCATCTGGCTCCTGCAGCCACTCAGACACAAATAAACACACATAGATTTATATTACTTATAAACTGTATGGCCGTGACAGGCTTCTTGCTAGTTCTATATATCTTAAATTAACCCATTTCTATAAATCTATACCTTGCTATGTGGCTCGTGGCTTACCAGTATCTTTACATCTTACCTCTCATGGCAGTGGCAGGTGTCAGTGTCTCCTGACTCAACGTTCCACTTCCCAGCATTCTCCTCTCTGCTTATCCTGCCTGTACTATGCTTCCTGCTTGTCTACTGGCCAATCAGTGTTTTACTTATCGACTATGTAAGTAATCAGAGCAACACATCCACAGCATACAGAAAGACATCCCCAGCAATGTTCATTATGGGATCAGTTGGTAGTGATAAGCTGTGGTTCTGAAGGTTGGCAGGAATCTCCTTGAGTCATGCTGCAGGCATAGAGAGGCAGCTAAACTCTCCTGCTAAGCCTTTCTGGCAGCCAGGTGCCCCAACATCTCAGCATCCCCTCACTTCCTCACTTCTCCCTGCTGCTGTGCTTTGCTGGGACCCACAGGCCTTTCTCCCCAAGAAAAAACTTGGCTGCTAAGTGATCTGCTAGAATCTGACTTCCGGTTTCTGATTGCCATCTTGGGCCCTCCTTTATTTTATGTTCACTCAGTTCTCCATGGCAAATCCCTGGGATGGTTTGCAATCTGGCAAAATAACAAACAATTTTTATAATACTTTGTTAGACTTTATGCCAAAGACAGGGACATCCTCATAGATGTAGGACATTAGCTGTTTATATTTCGTCTTCTTTGCTATGTGAAAGCTAATACGGCCGGGCGGTGGTGGCGCACGCCTTTAATCCCAGCACTTGGGAGGCAGAGCCAGGTGAATCTCTGTGAGTTCAAGGCCAGCCTGGGCTACCAAGTGAGTTCCAGGAGAGGCGCAAAGCTACACAGAGAAACCCTGTCTTGAAAAACCAAAAAAAAAAAAAAAAAAAAAAAAGAAAGCTAATACGTCATGATTTTTGGGATTTTATCATATTCTCCTGTTTTGATCTGAGTGTGGTGGTTCTCAAAGGATCTCAGTGGCCTCAACCAGCATACACTACGTATTAGTCATTTTGTGGGACACACAGGCCTAACAATGCGAGATTGCACATCTCTCAACATTGTGAAGGCGGCATTTCTTTCCGACCGGTTCTTTCTGGCCTTCACTTCCTTGATGTGGCCTGGGACACAAGCTGCCCATCCACTCATCTACCACTTTGTGGGCAGTTACTCTGTTTCTGTTTTCCTTTATGCACACCTCAGCAAAGGCCACACTTTTTTCTCTGGAAGAGTCTGGAAAACCTTCGGCTCTCATTAACATTTGAATTCCTGGGAACTGGGCAATACAGCCTTGAAGCGTATCTCACCAACCTGTCCATCAGACAGAACCCTGCTCAGGAGCCCATTTGCTGCCTTGCATTCTTCTCAGTCTCTGGGGTCTTTTTGTTCTGTGCGCCTGCTGGGTTGGTTTTTGAATAGCAAGAGCAGGACTTTGTTGGCACAGTAAATGTAATGAAGCTTTGCAGCATTCAGCCAGGGGAGGGAGAGGGGGGTGTTGTTGTTGTTGAAAGTTTCAAAAAGGAAGAAAGAAGCCACCCTGATGGCTGTTGTTCTAAATGCAGATGGCGGCGCTGATTGCCCTGTGAGATCCCTCTGCAGCAGGCACATCACCATCACCTTATCTCAGATCAGCCTTCCTGCCGGCAGTGATGACTGAGACAATGCAGATGGTTCTCAAGTAGGGCCTTCTCTCAGAACCCAGTCCTTATCTGGCTCTGACTGGCACAGGCTGTCATTCATGCTGTCACTCAACCTAGGAGCACAATGGATCATGTCTGCCTTGCACATCACAGATAACTGAGCTAACCGGACCCAGGCTGGATTTAATTCCTTGGTTTAAAAAAAAAAAAAAAGAAGAGAAAAGATAAATCATTGATTATAGAATATCTGATTTTCCTTTAATTCACTTGTCACTGAAACTGTGACCTTGTATTCTAGATTGGTGAAATTTGTCAGCATTCCTAATAGAAGCCACTACTTTAATAAGAAATTTTTTTTTCAAACTGCCATGTATTTAAAAGTCGGAATAGAATGTAGGTGAATCTCTCAAGTCAGTTTGTGCCAATCTTTTGTTTAAAGCATAGCGTACAGTTTTGATATGCTTTGAGATTTTTTTTTATCCTAATATTTTAAAGTAAAATATGTGTTAATGATCTCAAGAAAGCAGTCTTTGAAAAATTGCTTAGGCAGAATGCCATAAAGGTGTTTTTATGCGGAAAGCCTACTGTTTATGCCAAATCCAGAATAGTGACAGCACAGGACTCATTTACACATCTAAAGTGGCTTTGTATGTTGACAATGAAGGCATTTGTCACCGTACTATCATGGAAATCCCTATTTGCCTGTTTTCCCACATCCTACATATGCCATTGTGTGTCACATGTGGCATACTCCTTAAAATGTACTAAAATAATCTGATAGAAGAAGCAGTAATTCTTAGCCAGATTAATGATTGGGTTTTTGAACAGCCTATTAATGGTGTCAGGCCAGATTTGTGCTTGCTGTTGAAAAAAAAAGGTATTGAAGATTTTGAGATATGCAAACACTCCTTGGCATACAATAGGCCATATTTCTAATGTGTACCCAGGATATTAGTTTTCCCACTGGGTTATCACACTGTGAAAGAACAGGCTAATATTGCGTTGTGGGTCTTTGCTCAGTCTTGGGGAAAGAGCGTGATGGTCAGGGGAACTGTGGAGTTATGTGTCTCAGAGGAAGCAAGAAACAATGAACTGTGGCTCAGCATCGTAACCAAACAACGTAACAGCTTTGCCTTGGCGTCTTGTTTGTAGTCAAGGCATGCTCTTATTCTGGTGTCACTCAGACCAAAATGTTCACCAAAAATGGCAGTGCATGGATTATTAAAATATTAGTGGAAATCAAAGAATAAATTACAAAATTTGCATCCTGATCCTTATGAGAGCTACTTTTAAGAGGAGATGCCAAATATTCAGAAGTAATCATAGCTTTTCCTAGCTTATACACCTGTATGCTAATCCAAAACACTCAGCTTCCTTTAGGAACTCTCATTCAAGAGTGCTTACCACATGGCTTTGTACAGTTACCATACATTGGCCTTCCTCATCAACAAATGTGACTGGGATTCTTCCAGATTCTATAACTACCTCAGTATTTCAAGTATCTTAACCAGATCTTACACTGTCCTGATCAGTGTCCTGTCTTTTAAAGAAGAAGGGCAGACTCTCCCCCAAAGACTAGGATAACTGGACAATAAAACACAAAATAGTATGGTGTCTCCAGCTCTGCCCTAGTTGATGATAGTGAGCTGTGCATCTGTCTAGAAAGGAAGAGTTCCAGCGATGGGCAGGATATATCCCTGTTCTTCACAGGAGCCCAGAGAAGGTGCTTGCTCTTCCAAAATGCCATATGATGGGCTCTTTTCTTCTTTGCCCTAGTCCTTCCTGTGTTCTCCCAAGAGCTTATCTGATGACCTTCACACTAAGGTTCATCTTCTTTGGTCACCTACCAGGATGAAAATGAAGTTATTCCTTGGCATTTAACTAAGAACTATCTTGGACCCTAGTCCTGTCCTTAAATCAAAACTATACAGGATAGTGGATGACCAACATAGATGACCTCACAGAAACCACAGGGACATTACCATGAGAAATTTTGTAGTACCTCAGTGTCTTAGGAAAATGGATCCCATCTACATTTATGGCTACATTAAGATAGTAAGCCTTTCACTTCATTGTATTCTGCTTGTTCAGAAAGCATCAGACTTCCAAATAGCAGTGGCTCTTCAAGAGGATGAGGGGGTGCAGAATTAGAAAAGCAGGTTCACTATTATAGTGCCATTTTACATTTCAGAATGAGAAGACACACTCCGTTTTCATTATACACTGCAGAAAGTCAAATTTAACTAACATTTCTTCCCTTAAGAAGGAATCCACAATGTAGGTGGATGGACCACTTGGTGATTTGGGAAAACTTGATCCACATCTTGGCATACCTTTGGTATGCTTATCTTTTAATGAAGGCTATGGTTGTTTTTCATGCTGAAACTATGACCAAATTGGGAACTTTTGGTGAAAATATGGACTGAGTTATCAGACTCATTATTCATTATTACTGTTTATCTCAACAAGATTGTATGTTTCACTGTTCCTTGGTTATTACCATTGCATCCAGGTCTTAAAAACCCTTGAAATCTGTGAATCCTTTTTATTTAAATGCATCAGGGATTTCTGGCAGCCTTATGGTTTATGAGACCTAAAACTAAATCTAAAATATTACAGACTTTAATTATTTTAGTCTTAAAAGAAAGTCACTCTGAATGCTATAAAATAGTGGGCTTAGATTTTTGCTCATTAGGAGCCAAGCCATTTCATACTTCTTTTCTTATGCCAAAATGGTTTTCCTGAGTTAAAATCCATACCAGAGATCAAGGAAGCTGATTGTATCTTCCTGTTAGTGGAGCAGCAGGCAGAGTTCAATGATGTTTTTTATCTTAAATTATATTTTCAACTTGACCTCATTAAATTCTTTCCCTTCTGCTTGTCATGGCTGGGCTTGCTATTTTTCCGCATTTCCTCTCAGCCCTTTTTCATTTTAAACTGTCTTTTAGAAATAACTCTTGCGTGCATGGTTTGTTATTTGCAACAGTGATCACATAGTGAATGGCCTAACACACACATAGCATGACCCCCACACAGGCAAGTCAGGGAGTGCTCCTGGCTGATTATTTTCTTAGGAGATCATTACATGTCAAAATATATTTTCATGTTTATATTTCTTTTCAAATTTATTTTTAAACTTATTTTTTTTTTAGGAAAGACGATAGTAAAGTAAAATAAATGAAAAAAATCTATCTTTTTGCCTTGATTTTGTTTTCAGAGAAATAAATAGAAAACAGAAAATAAATGCCTTAACATAGGACATAGGTCTCTGCTGCAGTGAAACGTATCTGTTTTTAAATGTATTCTTTGTTTCTGTGTAATTTGTGATAAGTAATCTTTTTCACTTTCTAAATATACAACAGTAAGAATATAAATGCTTATTTTGTGTAGTTACAAAGACAGGTATAATTTAAAAATAAAGCAAGTTAGCTAAATAAAATGCATCTTTCAAACACCTTTTTTTTCCTTTTATTTTTTAAGATTTCAGTTATATTATTTTCCCCTTCCCTTCCCTCCCTCCAAACCCTCCTGCACACCTCCCCTTGTTCTCTTGGAAATTCATGGGCTCGCTCTTCACTAATGAAAGCCTGACTAAAATGTCTTACATGAGCCAATGTTATGGGGCTAGAAAGACCAAAGCATCTCATGATAAATGGAATGAAAAGGGTCCTTATGCCTGGGACCCCCCAACGACCACAGGGAGATGCTTCAAGCCAAATATGTTGTCATGGTCAGCTTTTATGAAAGACAGTTACATTTTTTTACCAACTTTAGTTTGCTTAATTTTTGTGTTTAAAGAGTAAGAGTTGCATTAAAATACAAACTCCATCTCCTCAGCTGTCTTTATGAAGCACAGGCAAGCCAGAGTGATCTCATTACCTATGTGGACCAGTTAGCCAATGATTGATGTTGCATTTGTGCACAGCACAGCCGGGTTCCTTTTGTTAGTGGATATCAGACAAATTAGGTCTTACAAATTCGTGACCCACTCTCCCCCTCCTAGTTAGTATATCTTTCTCCTCCCACTTCTCACCCCCAGCTTGCTGCTGGCACCTGACCATTATTGTGGATAATTAACATTGCTGATAACCCCAATGGAGGCCCTAGAAGGGGGGGGAGGGTGTTGAAGAAGGAAAGACAGAACAGACACTCTTTTCTTACATTCCACAGAAAGAATGGGTTTGGATTACTGTCCAGGAGACCTCATTGCAGGAAAAGCAAATGAATATGTCCGTGGCACACCCCAAACTAGTTTTTCCCCTCACTTTATGTGGAAACCATTTATCTTTTCAGTTGCTTTGCATTTACTTCTGTCAGGATGAGGAGAGATGAGCTGTACAATAATAATTTAGACAGTTCCTTCCCCCATGCGGTGTGCTGGGAGTGGATACACCTTTCTTCCTCCCCTCCATGCATGTTGCTGTTGGGATTCTTCATGGAGTTTTGAAACGGCATTCCTGATAGTGGTATTTCAGGTAGATCTGGGAATTCTTGGTGGGATATGTACATACATAAATGTGTATAATATATGTATTTATTTTAGAAGTGCATACCTTGATTTCCAAATGTGTGAGTTCCAAAAATATATTATTACCTGCTATGGGATGGTCTGTATGTCAAATTACTTTGATTGGTCAATAAATAAAACACTGATTGGCCAGTGGCTAGGCAGGAAGTATAGGCGGGACTAACAGAGAGGAGAAAAGAAAGAACAGGAAGGTAGAAGGAGTCACTGCCAGCCGCCACCATGACAAACAGCATGTGAAGACGCCAGTAAGCCAAGAGCCATGTGGCAAGGTATAGATTTATGGAAATGGATTAATTTAAGCTATAAGAACAGTTAGCAAGAAGCCTGCCACGGCCATACAGTTTGTAAGTAATGTGTTTACTTGGTTGGGTCTGAGCGGCTGTGGGACTGGCAGGTCACAGAGATTTGTCCTGACTGTGGGCAAGGCAGGAAAACTCTAGCTACAATTACCTGTTTATTATATAAGCTAATAATATTAGCGGCTCCCATATTGTTATAGTAAAACTTGTGCTTTGAGAATTTACTGGTTATTCCCCACCAATTCACTTCAAAAATGGCCATGTTTTGAGTTGGACATATGATAGAGGTGAGGCACCAGGTTAAACACTTCCCAGTATTTCCTAGTTTGAAACATATCTTGTGCATGTTCTGCAAAGATACAGCATGATTTTTTCCTTTTGCTTTATAAGCAACAGCTAAATAAAATTGATAGGCACATATTCACATGTGATGGTGATGGTGATAGAACTCATGTAGCCAGACGCTGGATGGAATGTTTAATTCCTTTATATAAGTGAACAATTCAGGGGTTTTTGGCATCTTGATATATTGCAGCAATCTAGGCTTATAATATTTTTGTTTCCCCAAAAGGAACACTACATGGTGAGCTATTATTCTCCATTCCCAAGTGACTCCCCACAAACCTTCCTGTCTCCATAAAAGTGTCTGTTCTGGACATTTCATATGAAGGAAGCCGTGTAGTATGTGGTCATTTGTATGTTTTCTTCCCCTCAGTGTAATGTCTTTTTAAATTTTTAAAATGTATTTGTCGTGTGTGTGTGTGTGTGTGTGTGTGTGTGTGTGTGTGTGTGTATGTGTATGTGTGTACCAGTACACTATATGGGGTGTGAGGGTATGTGTGCCATGGAACATATGTGAAAGTCACAACTTTGTGGAGTTGGTCCTCCCCTTTCATCTTTGCACAGCTTTAGAGGCTGCAACTTCTAGTAACCAGGCCTGATGGCCAAGTGTCTTTACCCACCCAGCCATCTCACAAGCCACCAGCATGTCTTTAAGTTACATTTTAGGGTTTTTTGTTCTGTTTTGTTTCATTTTTGTTTTTCATATCTTGGTACTTGGGTAGTTTCTATCGCTGAATGACATTCCATTGTATAGATAACATGCATTGTTTTCAAACATTCCTGTTGATTGACAGGCATTGTTTCCTCCTTTGATGCTGCTGCTGCAAACATTTCTGCTTTCATCTTCTGTGGATATTTGCTTTTATTTCACCTGCATGTATACTTAGGAGTAGAGCTGTTTGAGTCATATGACACCTGGGTGAAAACTTTGAGGGAATTTTCCAGAGCTGTGTTAGGCTGTATCACTGTCTCTGAGGAGTCAAGTTCTGGCTTTCCAACACGGGGTACTGTCTTTCTTTATGATGCTATCCAGCTGGCCACAAAGAAGTGTCTCAAGGAAGCTTTCATGTGCATTCTCCTAATAACTCAGGACACTGAACATTTTTCAGGTGCTTACTTACTATTTGCATATCCTTAACTCATTTTCAAGTTGAGGTTGATTTCTGTTTATTGTTGAAATGTAACTGTCGTTTTTGTATGGATTAAACACAAATCCCTTGTCATTTGCATTCTTTTGCAAATACTTTCTTACTCTATTTGGCTACATTTTTGCTTTCCTGGTGCTTTCTTGAGATCTGTATGTTTGGTAGGGTCACTAGAGGGTACACAACTGTCTACCAAATTTATATTTTCTTTTGCTTCTTCTGTTTTCGTTGCTACAAAAGATCACAAGGATTTATTCTTGCATTTTCTATTAGGAATTTTGTAGCTTTAGGTTTCTATACATTGTTAAATTGAACTTAAAACACCTGTGAAGGACATGTTATGATATAATTCTTCTTGGGTCTGTAAGATATATTAGTCAGCTGAGCAAAGCAAATATTTGTTGTGACTATTACGTATCCCCAGTGCTTTCCTAGAATCTGACACTAAATCAAATCTGTCCTTGGAGAACATTGCCTAATAAAGAAAAGCAGATATGATATAAGTAACTAAAGTACAAGGTAAAATGTAACAAGTCCCATATGGAAGATCCCAATTTTGTTTCTTAGGAAGTCAGAGGAGAAAATATGTCTTTGGTAGAGGGAAATGATTTATTCATATTGGTTTTGAAAAATGAGGCTATGTTTTGACAGATTTTTTCCCCTGATCTCAACAAAGATCAGGGAACCCAAATGATTGGTCCCAGCCCAATTATAATCTTGTTTCTGGAGTACACAGTATTTTTTATGTAGACTGTTTTGTGATGTAGAACAATGCGTGTGTAGTCGAATCCTGGGAGTCCTTGAAAGCTTTATTGATAGTATACAAAGCCAAGATAATTTATATAATATTAAAGCATAATGTGCCATTTTTGTTGTATTAACATTTTGCCATTTATGGTAGTTTTAATCAGAATGGACTCCATAAGTTCATGTATCTGAATACTTGAACTTATTATTATTATTATTATTATTGTATTAACATTTTGCCATTTATGGTAGTTTTAATCAGAATGGACTCCATAAGTTCATATGTCTTGAATACTTGAATCATGGAACTGTGTGGCAAAGATTAGGATATATGGCCTTGTTGGACAAGGTGTGACACTGGGAGAAGAGTTTGTCATTTCCAGGGTACGCTCTCGGTCTCTTTCTTTTTGATCTACATATGAGATCTCAATTTTTCCTGCCATCATATCATGGCTTTGCTCCACCATCATGGACTCTAAGTATCTGAAACCATAGGCCCCAAATAAGTCTTTTACTCAGTAGTTCCTTGGGTCATGGTGTCTTAGCACAGCAATAGAAAAGTAACTGATAACACTGACTGTCTCCAAGGAGTAATTGATAACTATTTTATATCTCAGCATGACTTCAGGTGGTGGCACCAAGCTGGGCTAGTGTCCCTGTATTCTAACAACTATAGGCTTGAAGAGATGGCTTAAAAATAAATTACTGGAATGAATAAACTAATAAATACCATGCCAGTTTATCTTAAGAATATTGATAATGAAGTAATCATATAATCTTACTAAATCCAACCCTGAAATTCATTGTTTTTTGCCACTGTTTTGATATATGTGGGGATATATGTATGGTATGCTCTTCTGTATACTGAGGCATGAGGCTGTTCAAAGAACACCACTAATGCTTGTGTGGCAAGCCAAGCAAGTCAAGTTTTTGCAAAACACCAGAACAATCAGAAAGTCTGTGATTACTCCCTTGACATTTCAACAGCGTGTTTGGCCTAAATGAACATCTACATCATGTCCCTCTCCCTAAAAGGCTCAGGCATCACTGCAGAAGAGGCATCAGAAAGATTGTGACAGCCAGAGACAGGGATAACTAACTGCCAGGAAATAGTGTTTACAGGACACAGTGTGGCAGGTGCACATATGGATACACGGTGGTGCTAACAGTATACATAAGCTCAGGCCAGAGAAAAATCTCAGCATGGAGGGAGAACAGGGCCCCAAAGCTAGATTAGAAGCTATTGGTAGTGGCACACAGACGAAGAGTTAGTTTTCTTTAGGGGTGCGGTTGCTAGTAGATCCAGCATATAGGCAGCACTCATGGGACACAATAGACTTTAAAAAATGAGAATGAAAAGTTGGATGGGTATGGGGATTGGATCTGGGAAGAATTAGGACAGGAGGATGAAAGTGTAAACACCATGGCTAGAAATGTTCTCAAAAGTAAGGAGTTAATATTCTCATATGAAGAAAACATTGATAGTCTGATAGTCATAAAATTTGGACTTGTAAGCAAAAATTAAGATTTTTAGAAAGTTGTGTCTGTCACTTTGATCTTGAGTGATAGTTCCAGTAAGCATGTGATTTGGGTATTGTATGATGAACTATGACAGCATATGGAAGCTCTGCATAACTCAATAAATTAATGAATTCCCATGATACACGAGTGATTTTTATAAAAACCATGCATGAGTAAAATACCTAGTCAAGGTACAAAGTAAATAAACAGGTCTTGGTGAAATATGACATGAAAAAGTCACATACATAAATTCAGATTTTGTGTTGTACCTGATTTTGAGAAACTATTATATTTTTATTTTTTCCATAAATGTTTACGACTGTATTTTTCCTTTCCTTCAATTTCTCCCAGATCCTTCCAACCTTTATACCCTCAAGACTTCATGTTCTTTCTCTCTCCTCTCAAAAACAAAATCAGGAAAAAATAATAAAAGCAAAAATCAAACTAGAAAAACAAACTCCAATTAAAAAAAAACACAACAAGAAACAAAACAACAAAAAACAAAAAGCAAACACACACACTAGAAAACAAAACAAAAAAAAACAGATACACACAAAATCCTAAAAAAAATAAAAGCCACTTACTGTTTTGTGTTCTCTAACTACTCCTAGGCACAGAGTTTGCCTAGTAGATATACCCAGTAACACGACATTGGAGAAAATGGATATTTCATTTTCCAGAAGACATCAATATCAAATAACTTCATGGTTAGAAATGGGACTTTATTTCTACTTGACTTCCCCAGTGCTGGGATTTGTCTGGTCTGAAGCCATGCAGGTTTTGTGTGTGTTGTCACAGTCTCTATTAGTCTATAGAGTATAAGACTATGCAATAGTCTTATTATGTCTGGAAGAAGCTGTTTTCTTGGAGACATCCACTATCTCTGACTCTTAGGATCTTTCCTTATCTTATGCCTAGATCCTTTATCCTTGAGGGAGGGCATTAATAAAGACATCCCATTTAGGGCTGAGTTATACAAAGTTGAACAGGGTACTGATCTATGGCCATAGCAATATGTGATTCAGAGTCATTTTATTGTTATGTTCTTTTAGCAGAATAATAGTAGTAGCTTTCCTCTTGGGGTCACAGGACCTATCTATTCTCAGGTTCTTGACCATTTTAGAAGTGTCAGGTATGGGTTCCATTCTATGGAGCTGACCTTAAATCCAATCAGAAAGTGGTTGGTGACTCCCATAACATTTTTGCCACTATTGCTTGAGTATATCTTGTAGGCGGATCCCTGTTGTAGGTCACAGTGATTGTAGCTGGGTGAAGTTAATAATGACTTTCTTCTCTTGAATATGCCAAGTATCTTCCAGAACCATATATGGTAGTCAATATTCCAGAACAAGAAGCTTCTAGTTAGGCACAAGCTTAGTTTTGTGACATATGGAAATGCTCCCTTTGGCAATGGGGCCTTGCTGTCAGGTTATGGAAAGCAACCAATAGCCTCAACAATAGCTTATAATGTTTGGGAAAGTCTTTGGGACCCATTTTTCCAATGACTCAACAAAATGTAACCCATTCCTGGCACTAGAGGTTTTATTTGGTGGCTTAAGATGCCTAGTTGAAACATTGTCTCCTCCATTATATAGTTACTTCATTTAAGTTCTATATGTATATATGAATGCTTCTACACATGTGATATTTGTCTTTTAAAGTCTGGGTTACCTCTTTTCGGATGATTATTTATAGCTCCATCTATTTACCTTCAAACATCATAATTTTATTTTTCTTCACAGTTGATTATTGTGTAAATGTACCAGATTTTCATTATCCATTTATCAGTTGATGGACATCTGGGGTGTTTTCAACTTCTGGCTGTTATGAATAAAGAAACAATGAACATGGACGAGAAAGTATCTCTGTAGTAAGTAGTGTGTAGAGCCCTTTGGATATATACCCAAGAGTGGTATAGCTGGATCTTGTAGTAGATCTATTTTCAGCTGTTTAAGGAATTGCTACACTGGTTTGCATAGTGGTTGTATAAGGTTTCACTCCCCCCAGCAATGAAAAAGTGTTCCCTTTTCCTGCATCCTAACTGGCATGTACTGTCATTCATTTTATTGACTTTGGCCATTCTGATTCAGGTAAGGTATTTAGCATGAATCTTAGAAGGTCTTATTAATAAAATCAAACCCGTAGCCAGGTATTGGGGTGAACACTGGAAGGAAGGTCAGAGAACCAGAACAAGCCACAACTAACCTCACCTGGCCAACTTCTCAGCTGATCTTGTTTCCTCAGACTGGAAGCCTCTGTGTCCTCATATCTGAATGGCTCTCAGCTGAACTGTGCTGCTCAAAACCTAAAAGCTTAACCAGCCAAATGCTTAGCCAGGCCGAATGCTTCTAGTTCCTTGTCCTCATGCCTTACATATCTTTCTGCCTTCTACCATCACTCTCTGGAATTAAAGGCGTGTGTCACCATACTTGGCTGTTTCCAATGTGGCCTTGTACTCACAGAGATCCCAGATGGATTTCTGCCTCTGGAATGCTAGGATTAGGGGCGTGAGTGCCAACATTTTCTAGCCTCTGTATCTAGTGGCTTTTTTGTTCTCTGACCCCAGATAAGTTTATTAGGGTACACAATATTTGGGGAACACAATACCACCACAAAGGTAGATCCATATCTATCACCTACACAAAGTCAGTTCCAAATACATCAAGGACCTCAATGTAAATCCAGATACCCTGAACCTGATAAAAGAGAAAATAGGGAATAGGATTGAACTCATTGAAACCAGAAAAGACTTTCTGAATAGGACACCAATAGACATAATAGTACAAGCACTAAAAATAACAATAAATGGGATATTGTGAAACTAAAAAGCTTCTGTAAAGCAAAGGACATGGTCATTCAAGCCAAGCAGCTACAGGATGGGAAATAAAAATCTTTACCAATTACATATCTCATAGAGGGCTAGTATCTATAATATGTAAATAACAACAACAACAAAAATGAATATCTAGAAAACAAATAACCCAATTTGAAACTGGGGTATAGAATTAAGCAGAGAATTCTCAACAAATGAAACACAAAAGGGTGAGAAACACTAACAGAAAAGTTTAACATCCTTAGCCATCAGGGGACTAAAAATAAAACAAGTTATTTTTTAATTTTAATTTTTGGTAAATTCATGCTGGAATACTGCATTTACCTTGTTTCTTCTTTTCCTCTCTTTCATCAGCCTTATCCAATGTCACTCCTTCATGCTCCTGTTCCCTCTCAGATTCTTGACTTCTTTTTCTTTAATTATATGTATATGTATACACACAGACAGAGAGATAGATATACAAATATAAACCTGTTGAGTCCATTTTGTCTTGTTCATGTGTATATGTTTTCAGGGCTGACCAGTTGGTACTGGATAATCAATGTGCTCATTCCTGGGGAAAATTCATTCTCCATCGTCTATCAGTCATGAATTGACTATAGTTCTTTGTCTAGGTGTGGGGTCCTGTGAGATTTCACATATCTATGTTGACATGCCAACTTGGGTAGTCTTGTTAAGGTCTTGTTGGGGCAGCCATAGTGTTGAGATTTAATGGGTGGAGCTTCCCTGGCATATTGAGAAGACAAAAATCTGGGAGCAGACAAGCTCATCTTCTGTCTCTCAGAATCTTTGCTACTCTTCTTTCTTGATGTTTCCTGGGCCCTATAGTTGAGATTTTAAGAAACTCTTAACATCTACAGAATTATGTAAAGCTCATTTTTTACCTAAAAATTTAAAGAAATATGCTATTTTCATTATTTTGGGATTTAAAAACATGTTTTCATTAAAATGTTACTTATACTGACATGTAAAACTTTGATTAGTGTTAATTTAGTAAATTAATATAAATTTTATTTTATTTTATTTTTATGTAATAAATATCAATAGTTATAGCCTATATTAACAAGAAGCTCTTTGGATCCTCATGGTACTGTGAGAACAAAAGCTGGAATACCCTTGTGATAAAAGCATCCTTTCTCTGTCACTGCAGACATGATAGGAAGGGGAATTTGCAGTACTGCTTAATAAGTAAAATACTTTGTTAAACGAAGTTATATGAATTAGACAAAAAAAGACACTGACTTTAAAAGATGCTATGACACTGAAACATTACTGTGTTATCTCTGTTCAAAGCATGCAGTTGTAACAAGAGCCTGTTTTCACAACACTCATTTGTAATTCTCTCTAATTTAACTTTCCATAAATCAACTATAAGACAAATGACACATAGGTATGAAATAGATAA